>NW_027530408.1:1929797-2104508 GCF_008692635.1 Crocuta crocuta | reverse complement strand
TATATATATATATTTGTTTTATTTACTTCTGAGAGAGAGAGAGAGGGAGGGAGGGATGGAGGGAGGGAGAGAGACAGCATGAACAGGGGAGGGTCAGAGAGAGAGGGAGATACAGAATCTGAAACAGGTTTCAGGCTCTGAGCTAGCTGTCAGCACAGAGCCCGATGTGGAGCTTGAACCCATGAACTGTGAGATCATGACCTGAGCCGAAGTCGGACACTTAACCGACTGAGCCACCCAGGCACCCCGTATATCTGACTCTTGATTTTGGCTCAGGTCATGATTTCACAGTTGGTGAGTTGGACCCCCAAATCAGTCTGTATGCAGACAGTGTGGGGTCTTCTTGGGATTCTCTCTCTCTCCTTCTCTTTCTCTGCCCCTCCCTTGCTCTTGCCCTCACTCTCTCTCCCTCTCAAAAAATAAATAAACTTAAAAAGAAAAACACATAACTAGTTGGTAGGATTGTGTGTTTTCTCCAGCAATACTTTTCTCCAGGGCAAGCTCAAAGAAAGTGTGTCATTGGGATTGAACTAAGTAAGATTTTTGGAATAAGGAGCTTATTATAGTAATTAGAACTTACACAATCATGGGAGGAGTTGGGGAAGTAAAAGTCCAAATTTGGAGCTGAAGAATCAGAAAAAAGCCACAATCCAGCCTGGGCACTGGGGAATGAGTGGGCATGTGTAGGAATTCTGGAAACTAGCCATATCCAGCTGCTGCACTAGGGCAGCTGGTGTGGAAGTCCAGAGATGGTTGTTGGCTCTCCACTGTTACTGTGTCTGTGAGTTCACACCCAAGTGCCTGGGCTGAGCCTGGTATCACTGTTGGCCAGCAATGCCAGAAAGTGGGAAGAGAGACCCAGAAAGGGAAAAGTAAGTACTGAAAGCAAGCCTTCAGCGTGTAATGGCTGCTATTTCAATCTGCCTCTCAAATCTTGTACAACCTCACTTTTGACTAACTCTAACCCTGAGCCATTCAGCAAAAGGGATTCTGGGAAGCAGATCCCAGTGTAAATAAGTCATCAATTAAAAAAACACAACATGGTGGGGCGCCTGGGTGGCTCAGTCAGTTGAGCATCTGACTCTTGATTTTGGCTCAGGTCATGATCTCACAGTTCGTGGATTCAAGCCCCACATGCTCACATGCTCTCTGTCTCTCAAAAATGAATAAATAAGCTTTAAAAAATACAACATGGTGAGTGTAACAGAAGAAAAGACAGACAAGGATTTAGGGTTTTTCAGGGGAGTGATTGTAATGATGGACTGTAGGCTGCAAAATATGGGGTTCACGTAAATTGGCAGTCTGAAGGTCAAAGGGTATGCTAGTTAGGTGAGCTGTAAGGATAAAAGATGATAGGAAGTGGGATATGAATTTGAGATTTTGGATGTGTTATAGTTACTGGTGATAGGGAGGTCTGGGGTGGCCAAGATGATGAAGACCCGTGTGTTGGAAGAATCAGTCAGGTATCTGTTGAAGTGGCTGAGAATGGAAGCTGGAGGAGCCAGAGGGGAAAAAGTCAGCGAGACAAGTCAGCTGAAGTCATCAGTGAACAGTAAGGACAGGTGGACAGGAGGTGAAGAGAAGCTGGAGACTTTGAAGTAGAAGGAAGAGAAGTGGTTTTTAAATGGTGATTGAGACCAAGAAGGGCTCCTACACACTTCCTGGCCTTGAGGCATACAAAGGTTAGGGAGGGAAAATCGATCTGTCTTCTGAGAGAGCTGCAAGGGAAGCGGTGTCCTGAAGGGAGTGCCAGATTTCACTTAATGAAAGAAAGTGGGAAGTGCGTTCAGGGAAGAGGTGAAGGGAAAGGGTGAGGGAAGAGGTGAAAATATACAGGGGAACATGGCAGGCTTTCCACATATCTTCCAAGAGGTGCAATGCAATGTCCCCCAGGAGGGGAGGGGTGGGAGGGTGGGTCAGATTAGTAATTATATTAGGACTTCTCAGTTTGAAATATCAGAGATCCAACTCAAACTTAATTAAGCAAAAGGAAAGAGAATCTATTTTGCTCACATACTGAAGTCCAGTGGGACTGCTGGCTTTAGTCTCAGAGGCATCAGGGACCCAAACATGTCCTCAGGTGCTCTCCTCTGCATTGGCTCCATTTTCAGGCAGCTTCTCTCCACAGAGCAGTGGATGGCTGCCCAATAGGCAGACAGGGTCCTCAGCCACTGCCTCTTCCCTGATCACACCAGTGAAATCCCGACTCTAACCATCCACTGTAGCCAGTGTGGAGGCATCTCTGATTGGCCAGACCTGGGTCCACTGCCCACGTACGGTGGACAGAACTCACCATATGTTGGCAAGTAAGGGAACAGTTCCTCAAAGGAAAATTGCAACGCTGTCATCGAGGGAAGGAGGGCAGGGCACTGGACAGACAAAATATGGGATGTCCATATCAGGTACATAAAGAGCAGGGTGGGGATGAGAGTCAGGGTGATATTGAATCAGTGCAGAGGCTGGGATTTGGATTTCTGGTGGTCACTGAGGAAAACGGATATGAGGCAAGATGAAGTTGGCACTGATAACTTCTTAGGGGAAGAAGGCAATCTTTTCTATTAGTCCCAGAGCACCAGATTGGGGGCTTGGGCATAGCGCCATCTAGCCGTGCGTGGTGGCACAGCCAGGAAGCCAGAGCACAAGATGGCCTCTGGAGGATGGCTTGTTCACTGGCTCAGCTCCAGATAGTTTGTAGTGGAGGGGGAGGCAAGGAGTCCTTTGAAAATGTCTGAAGGTAGTGGAGAAATTTGGGGAGAGAAAGTTGAGAAAGATGTGATTGACAGCAGTTCTTGTCAATTTGAAGAACTGACCTGTGAAAGAGGGAGGAAACTTAAGTGGCCACAGAGTAGAACCAGAACCAATGCATAGAAGTGAGGGGAAAGTTTTGATCTAATAAGTACAATTAGAGCTGTCTAACAAAGAAGGGGGCTTTCTTCTGAGGTGGTGAATTCTTGTCCCTAAATGTGTTTAAGCAGTGATTTGAATGCCTCTAGTCAGAGATATTACATAAAGGCTCCTGTTGTTGGCATGAGATCAATCCAGAACACTTTTGGGGCACCTCACTTTTTGGGTGGCTCAGTCGGTTAGGTGTCTGACTCTTGATTTCAGCTCAGGTCATGATCTTGGGGTTCGGGAGTTCGAGCCCTGCGTTGGGCTCTATGCTGACAGCTCAGAGCCTGGAGCCTGTTCCAGATTCTGTGTCTCCTTCTCTCTCTGCCCCTCCCCCGTGCTCGCTCTCTCACTTTCTTTCTCTCTCTCTCTCAAAATAAACATTTTTTAAAAATCAGAGCACTTAAAAATTGTTTTTTAATGTTTATTTATTTTTGAGAGAGAGACAGAGAGACAGAGTGCTAGCAGGGGAGGGGCAGAGAGAGAAGGAGACACAGAATCTGGAACAGGCTCCAGGCTCTGAGCTGTCAGCATAGAGCCCAACGCAGGGCTCGAACTCCCGAACCCCAAGATCATGACCTGAGCTGAAGTTGGACACTTAACCAACTGAGCCACCCAGGTGCCCCCAGAGTGCTTTTAAAGTAATTTTGCAGGGGCACCTGGATAGCTCACTTGGTTGAGCGACTGATTCTTGATTTCGGCTCAGGCCATGATCTCGCCATCCCTAGGTTCAAGCCCCACTTTGGGCTCCACGCTGACAGTTTAGAGCCTGCTTAGAATTCTCTCTCTCTCTCTCTCTGCCCCTCTCCTGCTTGTGAGCTCTCTCTTTCTCTCTCACAATAAATACATCTTTAAAAAATAGCTTCCAGATTTAAATTTTGTGACTTTATTCACACTCAGAAAGAGGAAGAAATCAATAGCCAAATGGTGCGGTGACTAAATGTTGTTTTCAATGTCCTCTCACTTCCTTTTTTTAAATTCCTTTTTTCTGTCTCCAGGCATCTCCATCCCATCCCTAGAAGCTTGATGCCCTCATGATACCTACCGGATTCCCACCCAGGGCTGCCTTGTCCCTGCTGCAAAATTAGTCCTCTCGTTTCTTATCAAGATGGCCAGCCTCCTATCAATAATGCAGATATAAACAAACACTGTCAATGTCAGAAATTGAAAAGCTGAGCCCTGTTAGAGGAACTAGAAACTTCATTACAGTCTGTGCCAAGCATTTTTAATCTTTTTTTTTGTTTGTTTATTGCCTTCTGTGCTCACTCTTAAATGTGTTTTGTTTAATCTTTTCTAATCAGTCTGTTAGAAACTTTAGGCAGGAGACATATGATACAGTCTTCTGAATCCTCCACAAAACTTGGTATTTCAGTCATAGGAGACTAGTCTATTAAAATTAAGTTGAGGGGCACCTGGGTGGCTCAGTCGGTTAAGAGTCCAACTTCGGATCGGGTCATGATCTCATGGCTCATGAGTTTGAGCCCCCTGTCAGGCTCTGTGCTGACAGCTCAGAGCCTGAAGCCTGCTTCAGATTCTATGTCTCCCTCTCTCTCTGTCCTTCCCCACTCACTGTCTGTCTGCCTCTCTAAAAAATAAGTAAACATTAAAATCTTTTTAAATTAGTTTGAGTAAGCTCTATTCGTGAGCTAGTTTGTTCATTTGCTCAAAATGCAGGTAGAGAACCACCCACGTGCCAGGCACCATGGTAACTGAGAGGATGTGCAGGTGAGTGGGTCAGAGGTCCTGCTCCGTCTGGGGAAGAAGTCGGACAGAAAAGCACCTACCAAGCTTTAGGCACGGGACTGGGCACATTGCATCATTGTTGTGTCTTCCTCTTTGACAACGCCATCAGGCAGGGATGATTAGTTTTTAGAAAAAAATTGAGGCCCAGAAAGGATTGTCCAGAAAATGAGACCCAAAGCTCAAACCCAACTCAGTCTGGCCCTGTGTTGCCCATAAACCAGTAAGCAAAATACAATTACAAAACAAATCTGTTTTCATAGGTTTTCACATTTTCTTTCAGGAGTCCCAGGAACAAAAGTATCTTTATGTATATATACATATATACACACACATACATATGCATATATCTGATGTACGTATATATGTATGTATGTATGTTTATAATGATCAAATCCAGAGAATGAAGCAAAAGTTGCCTAGTTTAGTCCTAATTTAGTTTTGGTGGATACCAAAATGGAATTCGGCAAAACCAGGAACAGGAGTGGCAGTGTCTTCTCAAGCAGAACTCAAGGCGTGACCCCCTCCAGCCCTGTGAGGGGCTCAGCTGCACAGAGGCGCCCCTGACAAGTTCCTGGCCGCCCTGCTGTGCTGCAGGAGGGAGCCGCGACTCGGGTGCCATCTAGTGGGGAGTCTGAAGCCTCATTGCAAGGCTGGAGAAAAGTTCTGGATCCAACATGCTTTCATGACAGGCAAGGAACTAAGACTCAGTCCGTTGCGACTGGTGAGTCCTGAATCCCAGGCCCAGAGCCCATCATAGCGTCCCCAAAGAAATTAATCTTATAATCAATGCCCATGTTATCCTCAGATTCATATCCCTGAACTCACTGGCATCTGTCAGCCCACACCTCCCCCTTCCAGGCTTTCCAGAAAGAAATATGAATGCCCTTCTATACCCTCCTTTGTACTCACCGTAAAATTAGTCACAACTGAAAAAAACAGGACTCAGTTAATCTACTCTGGAGGCTCCAAACACACACGTGCGCCCACATGCACGCATACACACACACACACACACACACACACACAGCCAGGGTCAGTCATCAGAGAGCCTCTCCAAGAGAGACTAGACACCAGACCCAGGTGGGAAGGAAAGCAGCAGCACGAGAAGGCCAAGGGACAAGGAGCACCGAGGCAGAAACTTCTGTTCTGGCCAAAGGAACCCCCATAAAGAAAACCGAGCCAACAGGAGGCCCTCAGCTCTCTCTTGAGGTACCAGGCCACCTTCAGGGCCTCCATCCTGCCTGCCTGTCCCCTCTCTTTGCCTGATATGCCACATTTCAGCTCTGGCCCCACTTCCACAGGGCAGGCAGTGGTGCAGAGCCTGGACCTGGACAGGAAGGAAGACTGGCAGCTTCCGTGGTCCAGACATGTGGACTTGGCCTTGGATAAGACGTGCTGATCTGCATGACATGTTGGAGGACTTTCCCTGAGTATAACTGGGTGACGAAGAGTTCTCCACGCTCATACTGACTTTTGCACCTGATTCACCCAAGTTATTCACTGTATAAACAATATGTATAAACAAATGAATCAATGTTGTGTGTTTTTGTGAATGCATATATTTTCATTAAAAAGCATATTTCCATTTTAGGTCTTCTGGTAGGCAAAATAATCCGTTCCTCCAAAAGTGTTCACATCTTAATCCCCAGAGCCAATGAATACATTATGTCGCATGGCCAAAGAGACTTTTGCATACATGATTAAGGTTAAGGACCTTGAGATGGGGAGATTATCTTGGATTATCTAGGTGGGCCCAATCTAATCACATTAGTCCTTTAAAAGCAGAAAACCTTTCCAGGATATGGTCAGAGAGAGAAAGAGAGAGAGAGGAGAGAGAGAACTTGAGATGAGTCTCAGAGATTTGATATTGCAGGCTTTGAACGCAGAGAAAGAGGGCCATGTATGAACCAAAGATTGTGGGCAGCCTCTAGACCCTGGAACAGACAAGGACACAAATCCTTCCCTGAGTCTCTGAAAAGGAATGCAGCCCTGTGGACGCCTTGCTTTTAGCCCAGCAAGAGCGTGTCAGACTTCTGCAGACCTGTCAGATAATTTGCATTGTTGTTGGCTGCCACATTATGGTAACTTGTCAGAGGGGCCATACAAGCTGACACAGGTCTCCTTAGGATTTGAGATCTCAGAGTCTCATTCAGCGTCAAAGCCCGGACTGCCTAAAGGTACACTAGTCTCAAAGACTTTGCTCCGATAGGAGCCACGGTTTCTGGATTTTATTTTAGGACCTGAGGGAAAGGTGTCATTTCTGTTAATAATCTATTTTGTTATTCAGAAACCAAAGGATCGACTTAGCCCCATGTAGAAAGCTTCCAAGAAATGTCTTTAGACTCTTCAAAGAGTTCTGAGTTAGGGGCTCTTGGGATGGCGTCTATGTCCCTCATCATTGACTTGGACACACTTGAGAAATAGATATGTGAATATGTATTGGAGAGCAGGCATAAAGGGACGGTCCCCGCCAGGAAGTATTGGCTCCTTAAGAAATCTTTCCTGAATCATAAAGCTCTCTGAACCTCCTTTACACAGTAATTCCATCCTGGGGAATTTTTAAAATTTGAAACAAATTCCAAAAAAGCTAAATAAAATGTGCATAAAATGTATTATGATAAGATTATCTATAACAGTAAAAGCAACAACAACAAAGCAAACAAGTCAAAATCCCAAAATAAGGAAATCTTTAATAAATTGCTATTCTGTGCTATTGTGGAACCATTAAAGAGTGCAATTAGTCATGCTATGGAAACAGGGGAATGTTCTCATGACCTTAAATGGAAGCAGCATAGTATAAAATAGTAGTCATCTAATAATTACGTATTGACCACATGCTATATATCAGGGATTCCACCAAGAACTGAACAATTAAGTGGAGGCTAAGGAGATAATATTTGTGGCCCTTATCAACTGAGATATGCCATGATTGCAAAGATGTGACATGATCAATACATGGGGAAGGAAATGTGCCAGAAAATGAAGCAAGTGTTATGTTAGGGCATGACAAATATTCTACTTAACCTTCTCAAATTATCTTTCAGTTATAATCATTATATTAAAGGACAGGACAGGAGGAAACATAAACTTCTGGACCTATGTCCCAATGCAAAGCAGGAGTGACAATGGGCAACTTGCTGAGGAAGTTGGGTCTGGAAACACCTTTAAAAATACAAGAAACAAGAAGCTGGCAGGTCAGAAGACCATGTTTCTTTCTATTGGGGACGCAACACACAGGGAGGCTGCATTTGAGCCTGTCCTGTGTACTTGGGAAACTTACGCCACACCAGGCACGGCCCTGAGGGACAGAAGCACCTATCTCTACCTGTCTTCCCGGCAGTGAGAGGTTAGCTATGAAAGCAGATGTCTACCTAGCAAGCACATACACTGGGCCTACCTCAGTTTCCCAGGGCAAACAAGGAAAGTCAGGGCTTTTTCATTTTTCATTTCTTTTTTAAAAAATGTTTTTAATGTTTATTTTTGAGAGGGAAACAGGGTGTGAGTGGGGGAGGGACAGAAAGAAAGGAGGAGACAGCAGGCTCCAGGATCCAAACTCTTGGCATGGAGCCCCATGCAGGGCTCGAACCCATGAACTACAAGATCATGACCTGAGCCGAAGTAAGATGCCTAACCAACTGAGCCACCCAGGTGCCTCAAGGCTTGTTAATTTCCAAACTGCCTTCTAGGGGCGCCTGGGTGGCCCAGTCAGTGAAGTGTCCGACTCCTGATTTGGGTTAAAGCCATGATCTCACGGTTCATGAGATCAAGCCCCTCATCAGGCTCTTTACTGATGGCTCAGAGCCTGCTTGGGATTCTCTCTCCCTTTCCCTCTGTCCCTACCCCCGCTCTCACTCTCTTTGTCCACCCCACCCCCCAATAAATAAATACAAATAAATAAACAAAATGTCTTTTAAGGCTGCGTCTGTGGGAGCTCTGCCAGGCTCTAGGGCAAGTGAGATGGGACCCTAAGTAGGCACAGCCCTGACCATTAGCTTATAATCCGAAGACACTGTTGACAGTGCAGATAAGAAGATCATTTAGGTGACCAAACAACTACAGAGCTCGTGACAAAAGTGAAAGAACGTTGTCAGCAATGAACATTAATTGCACAACCTGGATGTGTAGGGTAGGGTGTGGTTAGGAAAGGCATTTATAGAGACCTCATCTTCTGATTTACCTTCTCCTGCCAAGCCCCAAGTTGCTTTTAAGTAAAATTCACGGCAGATTTTTATCAACTCATCCTACACGCCAGGCACTGTGCTTGGCACTTCCCTTGGATTGTTTCATGAATTCCTCATAGCAACCCAAATAGGCGGTAATATGATCTCCATGTTACCTTTGAGAAAATAGGGGCTTAAACAAGTAACTTGCCCAAGGTTGCATAACTAATAAATGGTCCGGGGCTTGGACCCATGCTTCACCACGGTAACTGGGGCTCTGTGTCTGTTTAATTCGATGTGTTCTTCCAAATCTAGTAAATAAGACAGCCTCCTCTGCCCTCCCCAGTGTCCTACCTCCAACCAGTCACCCAACCTCCTGTGCTTCGTGTCTCTCTGGGCTGCAATTGCTGCCCAGCTGAACTCCCTGACTCCCGTTTCCTCCTGTCAGGCTCTTGTTTGAGACACTCTTATGTTCTAGTCCTTCTCTGCTTCATGTTAGCCTGTCCAGCCATCTGCTGGTCCTTTATACTGTACCTTGGGGTGTAGCATGCAAACTTGAACCTGCATCAAAATCACCTGAAGAGAGCTTATTATACAACAGCCATTCATGGGCCACATCCTCAGAGTTTCTGAGGCAGTAGGTATAGGGTGGGGCAGTGAATCTGCATTTCTACCAGGATTACAGAGGCTAATGCCCTCACTTCCATTGTCTCACTTTGAGACCCCCTATTCTGGGAAGCCCACATTCTGTCCTCTGTTGCTGATCTCCTTAAACAAAGGTTTCCCAGTGGCCTCTATAAGGAACCCTGGCTTTCCTTGGAAGGCACTTCACCCAGGGTATTTTTCTCCAGATCTGTAACCACAAGATGAGGAGGCAGGGTTCCCATTGACACTTCCGACACCCTCATCTCACAATTTCTTGATTTCTTCCAACTCTGGGAATCACTTGCACGCCAGCTGCTCGTGGCAAGCATGGCTCTGTCATAAACAGGAAAAGATTTCCAGCCACCCATCTAGGTAACCCCACTAGCCTTTTTGCTCCTTCTTGACTCCTTCGTTCTAAGAGACACAGAACTAGGATTAGGTCTATCGTGTATTCAAGCCTCCTGGGGGCACCTTGGTGGCTCAGTCGGTTAAGTATCCAACTTCGGCTCAGGTCATGATCACACGGTTTGTGGGCTCGAGCCCTGCATCAGGTTCTGTGCTGACAGCTCAGAGCCTGGAGCCTGTTTCAGATTCTGTGTCTCCCTTTCTCTCTGCCCCTCCCCAACTCGTGCTCTGTCTCTTTCTGTCTCAAAAATAAGTAAAACAAAAAAAATTTTGTAAAAAAGCCTCCTGACTTCAGATCGAGCGTCACCACTGCACAGTTGATTTTGTAATCATCTCTGGTTGATTCACTTATTACAGCCCTGCTGGCTCCTATTTTAACCTCTGCCAGTCCCCTCCAGCCCCTCCCTGCTCCATACCTTCCTCTCTGGGTTTATGACCCTGCCATCAAAACAGCTGACAAAATGGAGATCGGCTATGAGTGTCTTTCTTAATTGCTTCAAAGTAGCTCTGCCTCTCATTCATCTTCCCTCCTCCCCTCTGTTTCAAAAGGAGTCTTCAAAACCACAGGGAGATACCACCTCACACACATCCTGATACCACATCAAGATGGCTACTATCAAAATTAAAAAAAAAAAAAGAAACAGAAAATAACAAGTGTTGGTGAGGATGTGGAGCAAACGGGATGCTTGTGCACCTCTGGTGGGAATGCAAATTGGTGCAGCCCTTATGGAAAACAGTATGGTGGATCCTCAAAAAATTAAAAATAGAATTACTGTATGATCTGGCAACCCAGCTTCTGAGTATATATGCAAAAAAAAAAAAAAGAAACTAGTCTCAAAGTGATATCTGTACACTCATGTTCATGTTCATTGAAGCATTATTCACAACAGCTAACATGTGGAAGCAACTCAAGTATCCCATCAATGGATGAATGGATAAACTAAATGCCTATATATACACAAGGGATATTATTCAGCCTTAAGAAAGGCAGGAAATTTTGACACATGCCACAACATGGATGAACTTTGAGGACATTTTGCTAAGTGAAATAAACCAATCACAAAAGAAAAATATGGTACGACTCCACTTCTATGAAACATCTAGCGTCGTTGAATTCACAGAAACAGGAAGTAGAATGGTTGTTTCCAGGGCTGATGGGAAGTGGGCTTAGGGAGTTGTTTTTTAAGGGGTGTAGAGTTTCCGTCTTGCAAAACAAAAATGTTATGCAGATTGGTTACACAACAACACAAAGATATTTAACCCTTCTGAACTGTACACTGAAAAGTGGTATAGATGGCAACTTTTATGTTGTACATATTTTATCACAGTAATTTTGAAAAAAGAAGTCTTTCCTCTTCTTCACAGTAATTATTCCCTTTGTGTCCTCACCCCTATCTCATGCCACTTTTTCCAGGAGGCTATTCCTTCTGTTTCCTCCCTTCTAGAATGGACACAAACATTTGTAGGACTGGCAGTAAAAGTACATGCGTATATTCAGAGATGCGGAAGATCACGCACTAGTAAATAGAATGCTTTATCATCCAAACTTGAAAAATATATCTTTGTGGCAAAAAAATGAGAAAGTACATAAAAATGTGCTTTCTATTACACCCAAAGTAAACTAACAAGACCCTGGCTCTGTCCTCAGGCCACGCTCTCGCCATCCCACCAGCTATTTCTGTGCGGAAGGGCAGCCCAGGCCAGCACACACTCGGGCCACAGCAAAGGTTCCACGGCTCAACACCAGCCTGCACCCCCTGGCAGTTTGCTGCTTCCAGCAAGCTATGGGTTCCTACAGTGGTCACAGAGCTGCACAGGTTTATGGAATCACACCCATGGGCCCGGCACTTAGACAAGCTCTGAGTTTAAGGTTCTGCCATCACTGTCTTAAAATTCTTCATAATTTTTTAACAAAGAGCCTGGCATTTTCAGTTAGCAGTGAGTCTGCATATTATATAGCCAGTCCTACGTAGCCACACTCCTGGGCGAACTCCAAACCTCAGCCTTGGGATGGGGGCACAAGGGGGTGTTGGGAGGGGGGACATTTCCCAAGTCCTCAATTCCTTTCTGTCCACTCCTTCCATCAAGCCTAGAGGTAGTAGATGTTTTTGGCTGCACTTTCTTCTTCTAGACCATTTTATGAAATCTTTCTCTCTCTCTTTTTTAATTTTTTTTAGTAGTTAAGCATATTCTACTAGATAACAATTCTTTATATCAAAATTTTCCTGTTGAAATAACATATATAGTTTCTGGTACACCTGGTTGGTTGCAGTTGGTTAAGCATGTGACTCTAGATTTCAGCTCAGGTCATGATCTCACAGTTCATGGGATCAAGCCCCACATCAGGCTCTGTGTTGATAGTGAGGAGCCTATTGAGAGATTCTCAATCTCTTCTTCTGCCCCTCCCCCACTCATGTGTGTGTGCAGGCTCTGTCTCTCTCTCTCAAAATGAATAAATAAACATTTTTTTAAAAAAAGCACATATGGTTTCTGTCTTCTGACTGAAATGGGGAGACAAACAGTAAACTAACAAAAGATGAAAATATATGGTATTTCAGGCAGTGATAGGAGCTACAGACAAAGAGGAAAGCAGAGATGGGCATAGAGTGTGTTGCCAAAGGGCTACAGCATGCAAATCACATGGAGGGCAGAGAAAGTATCACAGAGAAAGATGCCGTACTGAGAATACACAACTGACGTTTCATCCCCAGTTCCTATTGAAATGACGAGATGATGTAAAAATAGGGTTTGACCTGTGTCATTCAAGTGGAAAATTCCCCATCCAAGTACAAAAACTGAAGAATTTCCTGCTAGGCACCACAAGGCAGTTCAGAATATTGTGAAGAAAGATAAAGCTTATCTCTGGATCACCCACTGCTTTCTCTCCCTTTTCTGTCCCGTCACTTCAGAGACTTTGAAGGGTGGAAAGCAGAGAAGTGACTTACTTGCCAAGCTCTGTCTATAAGGAAAGTAATATCATTCCTTTACTCATTCATTCGCTAGTCACTTAGCAAACATGTTCGGGTCACCCGCTATGTGCCTAGCACTGTCCTAAACACTCTGGGAGGTATGAATGAGAAGACACGATACCTGACGTCAAAGGGATTGCAGTCGAGTGGGAGAGGGTACTGGAACTAAGACACGTATGCAAATAGGTATGATTCAAAGCTAAGAAGGATAATGAGCAAGCTGGATAACAAACTATGAATTCCAAAGATTCTGACAGATGGAACTTTTAGCCTGACTTGAACAAGATGAAATACCCAAGTCCATTCAAGTCAATATTATTGAGCAGTTACTCTAAAAAATACAGCGTGGACTTGAAGTGGGGATGAATTTGGAGACCAGGCAAAAGTAGAATCATTGCAGCAGGAGACGGGTGAAATCTATTTCTGCTGTGGAAGGCAGGGTAGCTAGAGCCTTGGCTCTGCAGGGCATGGGAGAAACACATCATGGACACACAAAATGTACTTGTTGAATTGAACTCATATATGCTCCAGTCTCAGAATACCCGCAGGAATAAGCTAATAGCAAAGACCAATAGCAGTTATAGCAAGTGATGGTGCTGAGTGATAAAGGAGAGAGACTTTCTTGCCTGGAGGTCAGGACAATAACACAGCTTCAAAGGAGCAAACTGAAGGATGAATAGATTTTTTCCCTAGGAAAAAAAGGAAAGAGGTAATCATTCCAGTCATGAGAAATGTGTGTAAAGTCACAGAGGCATGAAAATAAAGAACACTCTGGGAACAACCAAGCAGTTAAGCATGTTAGAACCAGGGGATATGTGGAGACGTGTTAAGACTTGGGGCTTAAAAACCTGGAGGGGCCTCAGTCATGACCTTGCCTTATGCTCAGGAGGTAGGCATGAGGCCAACCTGCCAATGACATCCAATCACTCACTGATTCCCAGAGCTGATCCACTATGAATTTCAACTGTAACCTTGAGGTGATAAGGACCAAATGAAGGATGCTGGGGAGAGTGCTATGTTAGCTGGAGTGAGGAAGGAACACAGAAGTGGCGAGACTCAAGGGGCCCGATAAATAACCCGCCTCTCCCTGCCCAAGTCTGAAGGTTTGTGAAATGGAACAAAAACCATATGGAAACCAAAATATCATCCTTTCTTGCAGATGAAGTTGATATTGAAGAATGTGGCTTATATTTGTCAGAATAGAATGATTCATGTGTCAATCACAATGGTCAGGGAACTAAATTGCTCTGCCAAACTACGCCAGAGTCATATGTTCTGACTCTAATGGACTGAGTGGGAGACAGGGATATTCTTTCACAAATTTGAGGTTTACCAAAAACAGAAGAACGGGTCCTGAGCAGCAACCAAGTCTACCCCCTACTTGTGTGTGTGTGTGCATGTGTATGTGTAATGACTCATTTCCCACATGATCCCTTTAGGGTACAGCAGATCATGCTGCTGTGAGAAAAAGTTGAAGGAAACTCTGAATTTTGATGTTGCCTTGAACAAGTCACTTGCTCTTTCTGGATCTCAAGCGCTTCCTCGCCATAGCAAAACACCATAAAATAAGGGTTCTCTTGGCCCATTCCCTGCCTTAGGAACGCTGAGCTTATAAATGAGGTCATGTCTGTCAAATGTTACGATCTCCTTGAAGAAAAACTCTGTACAAGTATATAGAATTATTAGCCAAGTTGCTCAACAACTAGTCTGTGCATGAATGCATTCCGAGGCAAATAGCACCAGGGGAGAACAATAGGACCCATCCTTTCCAAGGCCCACTTGATTCCTTTGTTTCCATGACACCCACAACAGCTCACAGTTACCTGCTCTGAACATCCACAGTGCTGGGAGGGATAGTTTAGCCAATTTGGTTAAAACATTTAAAGATCAAAGCCAGCAGGATTCCAAGCAATTGCCATGTGAGAGGATTTTTTTTCAAGAAGATAATTTAAAAGAAATCCTGTTTGGGTTTAAAGACTGATGGTTAAATACTGAGCCATTCATCAAGGTTCCCATGTGCACAGTTTGAAAGCAATCCAGAGTTCAATGAAAAAAGGAAAGGGCTCTTTTATGTTTGAGTTCATAAGGAGGAGGAGGGAGAATCAGAGGACCTTGTTTCTAGTCTTCTCTTTTGCCTCTTAGAAATTATGGATTTGAGACTGAGAAGGACCTTAGGGGCCAGCCTACCACCTCCCGTCTACCTTTTTAAAATAACGTATAGCTGGTGAGAACCAATGAGGTAAACGAAATTTCCTGAATGTGCACAGTCAATTGGCAACAAAGCAAGCAAGGACTAGGGCTCAAGTGCCTACCTCCCAGTTTGGTATTCTTCACATTCAATTATCCCATCTCCCAGGTTTAGAAGCTTGTGCAAGCCACATTGCCTCTGGGAGCCCAGCTGTCTCATCTATAAAATGTAAACAGATCCTAAACTGATAAAAGTAAGGCAGCTGGGAGACAGGACCTCTGGAGGGCCCTCCTAGTTTTTAACCAACCAGTCCACAAGTCTCTTTAAAGACCTATCAGCAAGTAATGGAGTATCCAGCCCAAACGAAATCAGGAGGTAGATCCAGTAGCTGGTGTTAGTTCAGTGGTTTCATGACGCCATGACCGACCCACGCAACTCTTCCTATTTAATCATGTTTCGTATGGCCTTCTTATCCTTATTACTGTTGCCTCATGGTTGCAAGGTGGCTTCTGCAGTCCAGATTTCACACTCTTTTTCAAACTTTCATTTAAATACCTTTAAAATACCAAACAAGTAATGAGATACTTTGTTCTCACAGCCATGTTAGCTACAGTTCTTCTATGTAGTTCCCTATCAAACTGAAGAAGGAAGGTCATTTCCTTTACAGATGATGAGAGCTTTTTGGTTTAATTCATGAATGAGTGCTCAATGCTGTCAAATATTTTTTATATATTGATTAAGATCATGCAATCCTACACATTGTCTTCTTTATACTATTTATATAGTGGATCACATCGATTGAGTTTAAAATGTTGAACCAACCTTGCATTTCTTAAAGAAATTCCACTTGGTTAAGCTGTCTTACTCTTTCTAGATATTGCTGGCTTTGATTTGCCAATGTTCTGTTAGAATTTTTGCATCTGTGTTCATAAAAGATAATGATGTGTAACTTTCTTTTTTATTTCTTGGTAGCAAGATCATTTTGACCCTCCTCCTCTATTTCTCTGACTTTATGTAAGATTGGTATAATTGCTTTCTTTCCTTCTTTCTTTCTTTCTTTCTTTCTTTCTCCCTCCCTCCCTCCTTTCTTTCTCTTCCTTCCTTCCTTCCTTTCTCTTTCTTTCTTTCTTTCTTTCTTTCTTTCTTTCTTTCTTTCTTTCTTTCTTTCCTTCTTTCTTTCTTTCCTTCTTTCTTTCTAAGCTTCAGGCCCAGAGCAGAGCCCAATGTGGGACCTGAATTCATGACCCTGAGATCAAGAACTGAGCTGAGATCAAGAGTCCAACACTCAACTGACTGAGCCACCCAGGCATCCTGATATAATTTCTCTCTTAAAAAGTTGATAAAATTTGCTTTTCTTGCCCTAATTCCTTTTTTTTTAAAGATTTATTTTTGAGAGAAAGCACAAGTGGGGAAGGGGCAGAGAGAGAGGCGGTAGAAGACCAGAAGCTGGCTCTGTGCTGAGAGCAGCAAGATCAATGTGGGGTACACTCACAAGCTGTGATATCATGATCTGAGCCAAAGTTGGATGCTCAACCAAATGAACCACCCAGGTGTCCCTTCTTACCCTAACTTCTTGAGATGAAGCCTTAGATAACAGATACCAAATATTTTTTCATTACTAAAATAAACTTTTCAAGGTGTAAATTTCTCAGAGGGTGCTACTTCAGCTGTACTCCATGAGTTTTGATGTATTTTCAGTATCATTCTATTTGAAGTGTTTTCTAATGAACTAGAACCGTGCCTGGAGTAAAGTACTCAGTATTATCGCCTACTAGCTTAGTTTTTTCTTTTGTTAATAAGTGAGAATAAATTGATGGATCACTCTGACAGTTGTGTTTCTTCTTCCTTCTGAGACTCTTTGCTGGTTCCACTGGATGACTTCTTCATATAGACCCAGAACTCATCCTTCTTCTAGTTGATTCCAATTCACCTTGCAGGCATAACCTCAGACACCACTTCTTTGAAGTGGTCTCCCCTGACAAACTAGACTGGGATGGTCATCTCATGTACTGGCTAAATGGTGTCCCCCCAAAGTTCACATCCACCCAGAATCTGTGAATGTGACCTTATTTGGAAATAGAATCTCTGCAAATGTAATTAAGAAGACATCATATTGGATTATGCTGGGCCCTAAATTCATTATGACCAGTATCCTTAAAGGCAGAGGGATATTTGGACGCATGGGAGAACACCACGTAATGTGTTCCAAGTTGTTGTTTCCAAGTTTGTACTTGACAAAAGTAATAGTGTAGATTTTTCCAGGGCTCTCATTTTAAAAAACACTTTAAAGTGGCTAGGCTGGCTAATCACTTCCTATCCTTGGACAGCAGTGTCTTCACCTGTTTAAAAAAAAAAAAAAAAAAGAGGAAAAGGGGAACAGAAGCTGTGATTCTCAATGTCTCTTCCAGTTCTGTGACTTCAAGATAGTTTTTTGTCAAGCTAGAGAGAATGGCCTTGAGCTAAATACAAGGTCATGGGGTCAATCTCAGGAAATGGTGTTCACCCTACTATTTCTCCTCAGAACCATTGTGTATGGAGTGTGGGGGGGGGTGTTCCATCTCTCAAGAACAGGCTCTACTACCTAACTTTTGGCAAGGATGAAATCCTGGACCTTGAGAGAACCACTGGATGAATGTGAGCCTTAGTTTTCCCACCTGTAAAACAAGGATAGCTATTTACTTCACTTAGCGGAATACTCTCTAGCTCCACCCACGTTGTTGCAAGTGGCAAGATTTCATTCTTCTTTTGTAGCTGAGTAATATTCCATTGTATATATACCACATCTTCCTTATCCATTTATCAGTCAATGGACACTTGGGCCATTTCTGGAGTTTGGCTATTATAGATAACGCTGCTATAAACACTGGGGTACATGTATCCCTTTGAATTAGAATTTTTGTATTCTTTGTGTAAATAGCTGGTATTGCGATTGCTGGATCAGGGTGGTTCTATTTTTAACTTCTTGAGGAACATCCACAGTGTTTCCGGAGTGGCTGCACTGTTTACATTCCCACCAACAATACACGAGGGTTCCTTTTTCTCCACATCCCACCGACACCTGTTGTTTCTTGTGTTGTTGATTTTAGCCATTCTGACAGGTGTGAGGTGGCATCTCATTGTGGTTTTGATTTGTATTTCCCTGATGGTGAATGATGTTGAGCATCTTTTCATATGTCTGTTGACCACCTGGATGTCTTCTTTGGAAAACATGTCTATTCATGTCTTATGCCCATTTTTGAACTGGATTATTCATTTTTGGAGTATCAAGCTTTATAAGTTCTTTATAGACTTTGGATACTAACCCTTTATCAGCTATGTATTTTCAAGTAGCTTCTCCCATTCCATAGGTTGTCTTTTAGTTTTATTATTTCCTTAGCTGCAGAAACTTTTTCTTTTGATAAAGTCCCAATAGATTACTTTTGCTTTTATTTTCCTTGCCACAGGAGACATATCTAGTGAGAAGTTGCCATGGCTGATGTCAAAGATGTTATGTCCTGTCTTCTCTCCTGGGATTTTAATAGTTGAATCACTAAACGGTACACCAGAAGCTAGTATTACACTGTATCTTAACTAACTAGAATTTATATAAAAAACTTAAACACAAAAACCAGTATAACTACTGATAAAGTGGTAAACATATCAAGAGTTGAGCAAGAATGGCTAGTTTTTGTTAGATTTTTCAAATGTTACTACTTTCCATGATCTTCGGCGGCACCAAGGAAAGATAACCTGGTATCACAAGCACGTTGCAGCTTACTGACTACCAGACTGGCTCCGACCGACCAGCGGTAGCCAAGCCACACTACCGTTACTTCTGTGACATCACTGTCACTTTCTGTATTCTCTGAGTGGAGCTGCCCGCTGGTCTTCACCCTGAGAACCGCTCTGCACTCCACGCNGCGCCGCCGCCGCCACCCGGGCCGCGCGGCCACATCCGGGCGCCCCAGCTGTCAGCCCCCGTGACCCCGGGCGGCAGGTGCTGTCCCCCAGCCCCTGGTAAGAGAAGCCTGGCAGTCGGGCTGTCGCGCCGGCTCCGGTGACCACGCTGGATTTTCCTTCCCTCTCTGACACGTAGTGTGGGCGGATCTGGCCCCCAGTGGCGAGGGACCTGGCCAGGGAGAGGGGATGCTGCACCGACTGGTTCTTGCTGGTCGCCTTTCCCAATATTGGTACTTTTCAGCCTCGGTTTTGCTTTGCTCTGCTTTTACTTTTATGCTTTAGATTGCTCCTTGGAAAAATGGAACGAATTGGGCAATAAAGTGATAGTGAGAGCAGTGTTTCTCAAAGTTGAGTAATGCGTGACCACCTTTTAAAGGGACAGTTCTCATTCTCTACACTATGTCCCGGAACTCACAGGGGAACCCAGACCCCAGTTAGGGAACACTGGTGCTTTCAGAGAACATTAATCACTGTTAGCAAAGAGAAGAGATGCTTTGGAGTTCGGGAACTTCCGTGCTAGAAGATGAACTAGAAGTTATTGGAGAATTCTAAATTAGAGACTCAAATCCCTAGTTTAATTTCACACTGCAGCATTTACTGTGCTCTGCTTTGTGTAATGGACTTTTTCCAACCTTGGAGAGGCCTTAAAAGAATCCTATTTTTTGTGTTATCTTGTATTTGATGTTATTTTTGTCTTCATACACGTTTTTTTCAGTTTGACACACTAGCAGAATTATAGAATGGAATCCTAATTTGTACTAGTGGTTTAATTCTCTGTTTATGTTAACATTGGTTAATCACTTGTGTTTGTTACATATTGAATCTATGTTTACATTCTTCCATATCTAATGGCAATGCCTGATCTCAACCCTTTTGCCAATAGTCTACAGAGAAGAAACAAGAATAAAGGTTGATTTAAGGCTGTATATTTTGTACATATTTATTCAGCCTGTTTATTTAAAATAGCTACACTTGGGACGCCTGGCTAGCTCATTTGGTAGAGTATGTGACTCTTGATCTTGGGGTTGTGAGTTCAAGCCTCATGTTGAGTGTGAAGCCAATAAAGCTAAAAAAATCAATAAAAATAAAACCTCCTACTCTTGAATAAAAAGAAGATATCAGAGTGTGGGAAACATGAGACAGTAAAACAGGTTAAATCTTGGCAAAGAAAAGTATTGACCTGAGCTTTGAAAGCAGTGTAGCCCTGACAGCAAGACATACTAGAAGTGATCTTTGTAAAGACCAGCGGCAAGAATGAGAAGAGTGCATGTGGAAAACAAGAGACCCCACCTTCCTAGAGCAGAGAGATGTTCTCTGGGGCTGAAGAGAGAACAAGTGGATAAAGTAAAATGGGACCAGTTGATGGATGTTAAGGTTTCAGATGCCACCCAGGCAATTTGGTGTTGACCCGTAGGCTCCAGAACTTTCTTGAGCTGATCATAGTTTGAATGTAGCATTTTACACAGAGGTGTTTCTGAAGTGTGGTGTTCATAGCAGAGCAGAAGGTAGGGGACCTGCCTAGAATCCATCTTGGGGGTAGTAATGTCTGCTGTGGTTCTTTTAGATATGTGGACTAAATGTGACATTTGAAAAAGAATTGACAGGACCCAATAAATGGTATAATAGGTAGAAGAGAAGTAGGATTCAAAGTTAAGAACCAGGTAACTCCAGTCATGGTGATCCCCCTTGTAGGCCTGGAGAATTTGGAAGGTGGTATTCGTTTCTGCCAAGAGATCATGACCCCAGACTTGGACTAAATGAGTTGCAGTAGCAGGGTGGCAGTAAGCTCGGGATGCGGACTTGAAACTTGAGGAAAATCAGAGTCGGAGATTTCAGAAACTGCAGAGGTGACGCAGGAAGAGTGTGACTACAAAAAACGTCATTTAAAATAGGGACCGGGGGCACCTGGGAGGCTCAGTTGGTTAAGCATCTGACTCTTGGTTTCGACTCGTCAGCGAGGAGCCTGCTTGGGATTCTCTCTCCGCCCCTCCCCATCCCCCACCTCTCTCTTTCTCTCTCTCTCTCTCTGTCTCTCAAAATAAACAAATAAACATTTTTAAAAAAATAAAATAGTTTGGGGTACCTCGGTGGCTCTCTCGGTTAATCATCCAACTTTGGCTCAGGCCATGATCTCGTGGTTTGTGGGTTCGAGCCCCGCATCGGGCTCTCCCCTGATGGCTCAGAGCCTGAAGCCTGCTTCGGATTCTGTGTCTCCCTCTCTCTGTCTGTTCCTCCCCAGATTGTGCTCTCTCCCTCTGTGTCAAAAATGAATAAACATTTTAAGAGATAAATAAATAAGTAAAATAAAATAGGGACCAGAATTTTGCAGAGAATTTTGTATGAAGTAGGAAGAGGTTTGATTAGGACTTGTTATTGAAAAATAAAATTAAAAAAAAAATCGAAGGAAATGTAGATCATAAGTGCAACTACATGCATTCTTCTTAAAGAAAGAATTGAGATATTTTGATGTCTTCTTCCCCACGACTGCGTCAGGCACAGCATCCTGTGCTTCGCTTCAGCTTCTCACTCTCTCAGGACCGTAGATTCCTCCAAGTCCTGCCCACGTGTTTTTGGGCCCCCTTGATTGTTCAGGGTCCACTTGTAATCAATCCTGTGATATTTGTATGTTCTTTCCACCATGTCATCTTACCTTTTCTTACTCGGAGGCCTAGCTCTTCGGAGTTTCATTTGTCTGTGATTTTGTTTGCCTGTGATTTGAGAATTTGCTAAGGTCTGTTTCGTAGCATGCTGCATTTTTCACCAGGGGAGCCATGTCACTTTGTAACTGATTAATACTGTTTTCGCTGTTTTCCTTAGGACTAACAGTGAGAAACTGACAGACATTGGACCATGACCCCATGGGCTTCTCCCCACTAAAGAATGTTCAACTCAGGAGGGCCCTACTTAACTGAAATCATGAATTAATGCATCTCTCTGGTGGTAGGTCTAACACAAGTTAGGTCTTTTAAAAACGTGGCAGTTTTACATAATATTAGAGTTTGCCCTCCTAAACTCAGGTGCCAAGATTTTTAGCCACCAATACAATTGGAGTTTACATTTCGAGATCAAGTTACCATATTGTTGACTGCTGGATAATATTTGGCCATACTTTTGTCCTAAATAAAAGTAATTACTTCAGCAGTTTATAAACTGTCCTATTTTCCTCTGTCTTTAAGCACAAATTTTGTCAGAAAAATATCCATTTATCCTTTTTGTCAAAATCCTCACATATCTCAAAAAAAAGTTCTAAGACAAACATCAGATTAAATAACATATACTAAGCTTGCTATGATCATTCTAATTTTTTTTAATGTCTGTTTTTTGAGAGAGAGAGAGAGTGCAAGTAGGGGAGGAGCAGAGAGACAGGGAGACACAGAATCTGAAGTAGGCTCCAGCTCTGAGGTGTCAGCACAGAGCCCAATGCGGGGCTCGAACTGAAGCAGTGAGATCATGACCTGAGCGGAAGTTGGATGCTTAACCAACTGAGCCACCCAGGCACCCCAAGTTGGCTATGATCATTCTACACAGTGCACCTTCTCCTTTGAAACGTGTTCTTTTCTCGTCTCCCATCGAAAGCATACCTCTCTCCTCCAAGAATCTTTTCAGGTTCCCTAGCCTCCATTGTGCTCTTCTCTGAACTATTTATAGCAAGAGTCTGGATAATTTAACATTGCCTTCTGTTACTCTCTTGATTATTTTGTGAGTATTAGAATTTTCTCTGTAACCAGTCTACAGACTCCTTGTAGTCTGGAGCCAGGTCTGTTACTACTCCTCTGTTCCCTTCTTATGCCCTCCCAGTTCTCATCATTGAACCATTAAAGGTCTTTCTTCCCCCTAGGACCTTGACTTTAAGCTATTAACTAGAACATTCTTTCCTCTTGTTCTTAGTTCAGCTATCCCATAATAATCGATTTTAAAAAAATGTTCAGATTGGAATTCCTGTATCATGGTTTTTAAGATAAACAGAAGAGGATTTGATGCTGAAAACTGGAGAGATCAGTCAAAGGTAGCTTGATGAAAATAGTTCTGTTTTCTTTTCTGATGATAAAATTAATATATGCCCTTTAAGAAATAAAGGCAAGCCTAGGGAAGAAAATAGATGATCCATTATCTCACTAGTTAGCAGTAACCAACCACTGTCAACATTTTGGTTTCTGTCCTATTCTCCCTCTTCTCCCGTATGTGTGATGTGATTTTTCACTTAATATATTGTGGGTATCTTTCCATGTCAGTAAATACAGATTGGCATCATCACTTTTAATAGTCACATCACGTGCTACTGTGTAATGGACCATGTGTAATCTACCCCACCCCCTCCATGCACATTAGTAACAGTGCTTTGCTGTTGTACCCAATACTGTCACGAACGTTACACATATTTTAGTGGATTTACCTTGTGATTTCCCAAGGTCGAATTTCTGTAAGTGTCAGACTTTAATCTCCACCAGTCTGATAGTGGTGCAATCTTGTTCTTATTTATGTTTCTCTAAATACTAAAGAAGTTACGTTATATCAGCCATTTGTATTTCTTATTTGGTTAATTTCCAATTATCCTTGCTCATTTTTCTAATTCAATATTTCTCTTATTAGAAGAACGTTTTATATATAAGCGATATTACCTTTTTCATGTATGTGACAAGTAATTTTCCCAAGCTTTGTGTATTTGGGAAGGGATTTTTTAAAGCACTCCTAAGTCTTAAACCCATATGGTGTATTTTCTTAGATTTATGGTATAAGACATTGATGTCAATTGTAGAAAAAGCCTTACATATTCTGAGATTGGGTACACTGTCATCGTAACATTTTTATGCATATTTTTAACTTTAAATTTTTCTTGGGGTGTGTGGGTGCCTCAGTTGGTTAAGCATCCAACTCTTGGTTTCAGCTCAGGTCAAGTTCTCATGGTTCATGAGTTTGAGCCCCATGTTGGGCTCTGTGCTGGCAGCGGGGATCCTGCTTGGGATCCTCTCCCTCCCTCTCTCTGTGCCCCTCCCCTGCTCCCTTATTCACTCTCTGAAAATAAAGAAATAAACTTTAAATGTTCGAACCATTGGAATTCTCATAAAAGTTGTGATATAGTAACCTTTTTGTCAAGTAGGCATTATTACTACTTTTTACTCTCTATCTGGGGGCATGCGCACATGTTATCCCCTCTACCATATCCCCTCTACCGCGTTACACATTCTTTCAGGGCTGGGTCCATATCAGATTCATCTGTATGTCTCCCATCCCAGCCATCTGTGAAGCAGACAGTGCTTTGCTCATCTCTTGTGTGACAGGCACTGGTCCCTGGGGAAACAGAAGGCCAAGAGGCTGCCCCTGCCAATGGGAGGCTTGCCGTGTAGTGAGAAAGTGAGCCCCATGTGTAACACTGTAGCTCGCTAGTCCAATGAACAGAGGGTCCAGAGATAGTAGGACTAGGGAAGCTTCCACAGAGGACTCATGCCTGACTCATGTCGCAAGCAATCCTTTGGAACACCAATGGATGGACCTGTTGAGAGAGGCATTCTAAAAAAGAAATGGGTATTTCAGTGACCTGCCGCTTGTGCTGAGTGTGGCTAAAGCATTGGGTATGTATCTGTCTAGCCTGTCGGGATAAAACTAGGAAGACAGGGACGAGATCTGTGCCGTCTAACGCAGAAGCTCCATGTGGCTGTTGAGCACATGAAATGTGGCTAGTGCACCTGAGAAACTGCATTTTTCATTTTAATTACTTTAAACAGCCACACGTGGCAATGGCCACCATATTGAACAGCACAGGACTAGATCGTGAGAGCCCTCCTTTACCATCCTAGGGAGTTAGGACTTCTTCCTAAGTGGGAAGAAAAGTTGGGGAATGGGGAGGTGTCGAGATTCCTGGTTGCTTTGGAAAGATCACTCTAATGTGTCACTTCACAGCCTCTTTGGCCTCCAGAACTCTAAAACTTGACTTCTTGCCAGACACTTACCTGGGGTCTGTGATGTTGGGAATGCAGCAGTCAAGCAAGCAGACAGAAATCTGGACACCCGAGCAAGAGAAATGCGGCCACACACGCAGTATGTTGCAGGTTGAGGATAAGAGCATGGCTTCTCCTTCTGGCATCTCAGAAGTTAGCCTGTCTGCCTCATGTGTAAAATGGTATGCAAACAGTAGCTACCGGTTGGTCATTAAGACGAATACATTATTTGTAAATAAGCAGAGCACGGCACATAATAAGTTCTGTATAACTAATAAATAAGTAAATGCTAAGAAGAAAAACCAAAACAGCCAGCACACCGGTATGGCTGGAATGGAGTGAAGACAGCAGACGATGAAGTCAGAGTGATGACAGGTGACGAGGTCCCGTGGATCATGGAGGTCAACAGGAAAGCCTTGGGTACTTACTAAATCCAATAGGAGCCACTGGAAGATTCCGAGTAAGAGTAATGGGATCACAGACGGAGTGGCTGTCAACATCAGGTGAAGAATCATGCCTGTAGGTCTTGGATGAAGAAGTAGCCACAGGGTTTTCACTGCAGGTCGGACGCTAACTCGTTAGGCTGCTGTTCTGATGGACCAGGCCAGAAGTGAGAAAAGGGACAGATTTTAGATAAACTGAGGTTGAAAAAAATGGAAGAAGAATCTGTAAGAAACTGGATGTGGAAGGTGAAGGGGTAAAGGGGTCTGGCATGACTCCCTTATTTCTGGTTTGAGCAACTTGGTGGAATCCAGATGGAGACTACAAGACGGAGCATTGGGGGAGAAGGGTGTGAGGATTTCATTTATAAAGCGTTCAGTTTCAGAACTGTTTTTCATGGGCCTGGGCAGTGTAGAGATAGAGGAATCCATAGGTGCTTAAGGATATTTGTATCTGTAGCTCAGAAGAGAATCCTGGGGCGGAGAAGGAAACCTTGAGTGACCTGCTAATTGAAGCCATAAATGAGGTTGACCAGGAGTAGGGGTCAGAGTTGGGGGAGAACAAAGTCAAGCCAGAAAAAAGCCCAGGGCTTGGGGCAGACAGGATTTCAGGAAGGAGACTTGGGAAGATCCCCAGAAGGAATTGTTCAAGAGCTAGAAAGTAGAAGAGAAGAGAGGGCTGCCTTGAGAGGCCTGGAAGAGGTAAAGCCACAAAACCGAGAAAAATGTAGGTCTTTGGATCCATTCGGTCAGAAGGAGTAGGCCTGGGCTCGCCCTGATTTTCTCTGCGATTTGAGGCCCAGGAGTGGGAGGCCATAGCCGTGAAAGCGCTGGAGCTGACCTGGAACATAGTACCTTGCAGGGTACCTTGTGCATAAGAGAGATCCAGCAGACATTTATCAGGTGAATGGCGTTTCAGATTCCTGTTCAGTTCATCATTTTGCCTGTCGCCTACCGCCAAACCCCACCTCTGATCTTCCTTAATTCGGTACCTGTTTGGTGACCGGGTATTTTGGGTCACTGAGTGACATTTTAGTAGAGAGCAACAAACTGGTGCTAGACTATTCCCATCTCCTTAAAAAAAGTGTTTTTTTTAATTTAAATTCTAGTTAGTTAACATACAGTGTGGTCTTGGCTTCAGGAGTAGAACCCAGTGATTCATCTCTCTGTCAGAGAAAGACAAGTTGCATATGATTTCACCCATATGTGGAANGGGTGAGGGGGGAGGGGGGGGAGATGGGCCATATTACCATCTCTTTAGGCTTATATCTCTGACAGCATGAAATTGACTTAGAAGTGTGTTGCTCTTGATAAGCGATTCTAATGGCTTATTCTAATGAAGTGCAAGGATCATTTCAGTGTAAGCATCACGTATCAGATTACACGTGGTTGGATTTAAACATGTACTTGATTAAAAAAAAAAAAAAATAGATGTCTTCTTGGATTGCGCCATCTTTGTGATTTTTCTCATTTTCCGGAACAGGAATGCTCTAACTCCCGGAGGACCTCATCATTTCCGTAATGGTGTGTGAGGACTGACTCCTAGAACAGTACTTGCTCTCTGACCCATCAGCATGGGGAGGTAAGTGATAGTGTCTAATCACTCATGCTGTAAAATTTTAGTGCCACAGAAACAGATCTTGATTTGGAATCTAAATTCCAAGTGAAGTGTTCAAAGTAGGCTACACTTCTGTTTAACACCCTTGTTCTTCCCGGCCTCATTGGCTGCTTGTCACAGGCAGAAAGTAGTCTTGCCAGATGGATTCTCCAGGGGTTAATGTAGCTTACTGTAGATGGCATGCATGGTGGAACCTGTGAGGCGTGCAGTAAGCACAGGGTAACTGAAGCCTTGCAGGTGTGGGCAGGGGATGACAGACTCCATGAAATGGCCCAGGGACCCACAGGGAGACTAGAAACTATAAGTGGAAAACTCCATTGGGTTAGCAGGATACCCTTCCTTCTGTGAGATTTTTAAAAAAAAATTTTTTTTTAACATTCATTCATTTTTGAGAGAGAGAGAATGCGAGGAGAGGAGAGGTAGAGAGAGAGGGAGACACAGATCAGAAGCAGCCTCCAGGCTCTGAGCTGTCAGCACAGAGCCTGGCATGGAGCTCGAACCCATGAACTGTGAGATCATGACCTGAGCTGAAGTTGGATGCTTAACCAACTGAGCCACTCAGGCGCCCCTCTGTGAGATTTTTTAGTTCAGAAAGCACTCTTTAAAGGGTAGAGTGTAGAAATAAACCACAAAACAATAGCATTCTAAAGGTAGCAAGTTTTTTTAAGTCAAATAATAATCTCTCATTCTTGACTTAAACTGAGAAGAGAAATGGGGGTTTTTTATTTTGTTTTGTTTTGCAAAAATGTCTCAAATATTTCTAAAACATAGGACATAGCAGAATTCATTTATTTACCTTGTTATGAGCATGTCGTTAAAGATGCTGTTTTTGTCCCATTTTCTCAATCATCAGGAAGAAAGTTGCCTTGGGATTCAGTGTTAAGAAAAGTTACTCCTCCTGAGCTATTTGTAGGTTTCTAATCTAGTGGGCAAGGTTTTGGCCACTACAATACTTAGCCACTTTTGCAGGCCTGTCTTATTACGTGTATTTATCGGTACCAGATTGTTTTTTGGTTTCATCATCCTTAAACCTGAGTTCATTATAGATTTATAGATCTGTAGTATTGAACATTTTCTTGTAAATTGTGTCTAATTCTTTTTGGGAACAAAGCAGGATAGAAATAATAACCTATATAATATTGTCAACGGGGAAAAACACCATCAGGGTGTAATTCTCATTTGTGTAGTTTTATAATAGTGAGTTAAATAGCAAAATAGGAATACGGAAGATGCTGGCATACAGATACCTACCACCAAGGAAATACAGTTCCTCAAGCCAGATGTCTTCTTCCTTTGAGATCAGCGTAGGTGAGGAGAGGCCACCTTGGAGCAGATTGCTTTCAAGTCTTTTTTTTTTTTTTTTTTTTTTTTATTTTTTTCTTTNAGTTTTTTTTTTTTTTTTTTTTTTTTTAATTTTAGGATCGGCATCTCCTGTCTTTTTCCTGCTTCCTGGCATTTTAGCATCTCTCCGGTGGGGTGTCCTCGAATTCTGAATACCAACCTACGCCAGATTATTGTTATTAGTGTTCTGGCTGCTGCTGTTTCCCTTTTATACTTCTCTGTGGTCATAATCCGAAATAAGTACGGGCGGCTATCCAGAGACAAGAAGTTTCAAAGGTAAGAGGAAAAAAAAAAAAACATTTCTTTTCCAGATGGGACGCCACGCCTCCATTTTACAGCTTCACGACTTTTGGGCTTAGGGTGGAATTTAAGGAGCATGTGGCTGCAGGAAACAGAATCCGTACCGAAAACATCAGGGCATGAAAAACTAAACTGTTTGAAATGGTTTAATCATTAACTACCAAATCCATATCATAAGAGGGTTTAAGCATAAGCTACTCCTGTGATACCTTTTAAGCTGATTTTTCAGTTAATGTCCATGGTTTGGGAGTAGTTTTGCTTCTCAGTACTTGTTTGAACTTCTTACAAGGGATAAAGACTGTGCCTCTGATTTAGATTGTCTTCATCACTATCACTTGTTTTGTTTTGAGTCTTTAGTCATTTGGCTGTTGTAAAAATGCCATTGTGGATCAGCTCAGAATCTGCTGCCTTGACGGTTATTTATTGCATTTGCTTGGTTAGAGTTTAGGACGATCGCCTCTGTCTCAATAAAAACGTATGTTCATTTTTCTAAACAAGATACTTGGCTCGAGTTACTGACATTGAAGCGACAGACACCAATAACCCCAATGTGAACTATGGCATCGTGGTGGACTGCGGGAGCAGCGGGTCTCGGATATTTGTCTATTGCTGGCCGAGGCATAACGGCAATCCTCATGATCTGCTGGACATCCGCCAAATGAGGGATAAAAACCGAAAGCCAGTGGTTATGAAAATAAAACCCGGTATGTAAAAGATACATAGCTGACTGGTAACCTGGTTCTGTCCTTTATTCTCTGTGAGGTTTTTCATGTCCTTCCCTTCATTTCTCCAGAAGTCATCACCCTCATTCAGAACTCCCCCCAGGACCTGTTTTACTCTCTTTCCCCTTTTCTGTCCATCCTGCACGAGATGACTAACTCCTTAATAAAATACCCCAAACCGCATCTCTTTGTCTCCTACAGCGTTTACCATAGTGCCTACTCATGTGTGGCCTGAGGTGTTTGCTAATTGACATTAATTGTGGAGGGATGTGTTTTTCCTCTTTGGTAGTCATTGGTCTCTATCCCTAATGACTGGGTGATTTCAGATAACATGGATACTTGAACCCTAATACATTGGTATATGTTTCTTTTTCCCCTCATTTTGAAAAAGTGCCCCAATATATTTCTAACTGGATTATTTAAACAAGAGTGACTGTAGAACTGATGAGCTGGTGTTATGTCCAGTTTTTAATGATACCACAGTTTCTAAGTCAGGGTGTTATGTAAAAATTGGGATTTGCGTTTTCCATTAAACACTTTAAATTAGCGGTTCTCAACCTTTTTCTGTATACCATTTCCATGGGTAGTGCTGTTCTAACAGAAGGTTTAGGAATGGAAGGTGTCCAGGAGTGCCTTGAAATAGGCATTTTACATCTTAATAGTTATTAATCACTGATTTAAAACAATGGACCACAGGGGTACCTGGGTGGGCCAGTCAGTTGGGTTCCAACTTTGGCTCAGGTCATGATCTCTCGGTCCATGACTTTGGGCCCTGCATCAGGCTCTGTGCTGACAGCTCAGAGCCTGGAGCCTGCTTCAGATTCTATGTGTGTCTCTTTCTCAAAGATAAATAATAAAACATTTACAATATAATAATAAAATAAAACAGTGGACCACAGATCTTAATAGAGATTCAGCACTTTTATTTCATTTTACTAGCGTGTTACATAGTAAGATATAAAAGCCAAACAATCCAAGGAATTTATCTTGTAAAATATTAGAGAATGTTGATTAAAAAAAATAATTATCGTAGCTTATTATCTCCTGTTTCAGATATGTAAATGAAAAGAAGGCTCACGTGTGATAAAATACCTGTCCTCTCACATAGTTCCTAATCACATAGACTGTTGGCCCTCTGAGTTCATCCCAGTCTTCATTGAATAATTTAGGCCCCACTTCCTTCTTCGGGCAATCTTTGAGTTGATTGTTCTTTGATGTTTGGGCAGCTGGGCACCAGCATGTTGCTCAGAAAATTCAGAATCTCTACCTCATGTTTCAGGTTAAGGAGAGGGAATTGAATCTTGTCTAAGCATTATTTTGATATCAGTACATTTCCATGAAGAAAGATCTTTTTTTTTTCGATAAGTCTTAGTGAATGACTTTTAATTTTTAGTTTTCTGTTCCGTCCCTTAAATTTTTATGCATTCCCAATCTAGAACATTTTCATTGTTAAAGTAATATTGATCCAAAAAAAAAAATTCACCAGAAGATTGAAATATAAAACTGTATAAAGTACATTGCATTTCATCCAGCTTCACATACCACGTCCTGTCAGTGATTAAACTGCTCACTGGAATAAGATAAAATCTTTCATGCCTTGGAGTGTCCTTTGGGACGTCATCAGAATCTCCTCAAAATTAGGTTTAACATGGTTCTCTCTGATGCTACAGAAAATGTTTGAGGTAGAAATTCAAGTACCTTTTTATAGCAGTTCTCCATCCTAAAGCAGGGACTCTCATGCATAGCATTTCAACAAAGCTCTAGAAATTTCCTTAATTAATAGATTCTAGATAGTTTGGAGCTTGGTGCCTGTTGGAACAGTATGTGGAGTAAAAAAAAAAAAAAAAAATCTGGCTTTTGGTCTGTTTTCTGCTGAGTGTTCTGACAAATCACTACATCTTTCTGGATCCACAGTTTCCTAATCTGTGAAATGAGAAATTGGGGAACTTCTCAGATTTGAAGCCAGAAAGACACCGTTTGCTTAGGGAATGGTCGAGGGATCACCAGGACTGGAGGGTAGGATGTGTTGTGTCAGGCTGCCAGGAGGGATGAGGAGAGAAGAAATAATGTGAGAGGAACCAGGAAGATCAGTGAGGCCCAAAATGCATATTAGGGGAGGGAGAGGGATTTTATCTGGGATCCTGGCTCGGGCCGCTGGGGCCAATGATGGTGGTCCCTGGGGTAGGTAACTACAAGGTGGAAGTTGAGTTCAGATCTGTCTTATGTGTATACGTTGAGTTTGAGGCCTGTGCTGTGGACAGTCACCACATACTGATCTGGAGGCTGGGAATGAGATCTGGTGACTGCTGGTGAGACTTGGAGATCCGAGACACATAGACGGTGTGGCAGCCATGGGACTGAGCGTACTTGCCTGAACAAAGTGGGAACGTGTTCTCGAGGGCAGACGTGAGCTCGCGTGCAGTTGATCCCAGGGTCTGACGCGTACTAGTTGCTCAGTTGGGTCTCAGTTTTTCAGAGACTGAGAAGAGAGCATAGGACTGAACATTCAGTACCACCATCATTGAAGAAAGAGAGTTTGTTGCTAGAAGGATAGGGAAAAACCAGGAGAGGGTGGCGCGTAGCTTGAGTTTCTCTCAAATTAGCCACATTGAAGAAACATAACTTGCTAGTTAACCATCTCCTTGTTAATGGAAGTGTCCTTTTTCTGTAGGCATTTCAGAATTTGCTACCTCTCCGGAGAAAGTCAGTGATTACATTTCTCCGCTCTTGAACTTTGCTGCAGAGCATGTACCAAGGGCAAAACACAAAGAGACGCCTCTCTACATTCTCTGCACAGCTGGAATGAGAATCCTTCCTGAAAGGTGATCCTCCATGTGAGGCCAGGGCTGGGGAGGTGGTGGTGGTGCTGGTGGTGGTGGTTTATTTTTCTCCCCTTCCCTCCTTCTGTCCCTTTTCTTTCTCCTCCTCCCCTTCCGTTATCATCACCAAAAGGAAGACATTAAAAATTCCTTCTTCACATTTGGAATAGTACCAGAACTATTCCCTTAGCTGGAACTCACCAAAAATCATTTATTTATTTGTTTATTACTCTAAACTGTAAACTATAAAGTTGTCATTAAAAAACTGGATTTTCCGTGTTGTAAGTGTAAGGGTTGCAGTTGTAGTTTTATGTCTAGGAATCACAGAATTCACACAACTCGTGAAATTCCTTCCTAAAATAAACAGTGTTTTCAATGAGTCGCTCTGGTTTTAAAATGTACTGTTTTCATATAAGACGTACCAGAGCCAGAGTTTTTGTTGTCTTTTGTTTTGTTTCATTTTTTAAAACAAAAACTTGGGATGTATTTTGAGATGTAAATCTGGGGCTTCTCTTACAGCCAGCAGAAAGCCATCTTGGAAGACCTTCTGACTGACATCCCCGTTCACTTTGACTTTCTGTTTTCTGACTCTCATGCAGAAGTAATTTCAGGGAAACAAGAAGGTTGGTATTTTGGTCTTCAACTTGAAATTTGGGAAGTTCTTATTTTAAGTCTTCCCCATTTTTCCCCAGCGCACACTTTATTAAAATACTTTGAATGTCTTAAAATTTAGGAAGTCATAGCCTGGAAATAGTATTTTTAAGTGGCCAAATTAATGTCTTATACGACCAGTCTTTATTATCCAAACATTAAGCCATTAGAAAAATAACTTAGTTTGTCTTCACTACATTTAGGAAACATATTCTGGACTCGTTTTGATAGAAAAGGTTTGTGTTCCTTGCCTAAGTTGTACAGCTTCATGGAGTTATGATAATTCCTGAGTTATTGGAGCCTTCTATTGATTTACTTGCTACAAAGGGAAATTATTCTTGACTTTGATATCCTGAGAAAACATTAGTTCTGTTTTCAAAGAAATGCTTCAACTTGAGAATGAAATGACAAGTCAATGAAATTATTTGGGGAACAGCTTGCTAGAAATGGAAACCAAAAGCATTTACTTCAAAATCGTCTATCATTTCAGCAAATACCTCCTCTGTGAAAGGCACTGTAGAAAATACACACTGGGTGAAATTCAGATACTGCCACTAAGCTGTTTACAGACCAGTGAGGCACACAGTTGGCCGCTCTATAAGGTAGAGTCTTAGGCGCCATGAGGAGAGTAAGGAAGAAGTATCATGGGAGTTTGAAAGAGGGAGACATTTTGTTTTTTTTGTAGCCAGGTACCTCAGGGAGCAAGTGACATTTGAACTGTGCCCCCGTGTATGGTTAAAAGCATGCCAGAGCATGGTAAGGGTGGGGCTTTGAGGGAGGGATAGGAAGCACATTCCAGGCTGAGGAAATTATTCGAGTCAACACAGGTTAGAAAGGCTGCATGATGGATGGGGAAACAAAAGTGTTTTCGTTTGAGTGGGTTACGGCCCTTTGCAAAGGTGGTAGTCATTCGAAGAGTTGGAACTGGTCTCGGTGGCGCCAGCCCCATGGCGGCATGAGTTGTTGCTTTTCTCTCTCCCTTTTGATTTATAACTAATCAGACATCCATATCCCAGAAAGCACACCCAAGCGATCTGTCCCTCTGAAAGTGGGTGGCTTGCACCTCAGAGGAGGCTGTGGAGCCAGATAAGTGGCAACAGGGGCAGCAGTGGACCAACACAAATTTTCTAGCAGAGGAGATGGAGGGTGAAGGGGTGTGTGTGGGGTGAGGGGGAAGGGGTTACCTGACAGCACATGGTGGGACCTGTTGCTCTCTCTGAGCAGAGATCCCAGTGACTTAAGAGGAGGGAAAGGGAAAGGAGGAAGGCACGGAGAACTGAAGGAATGTGCTTCCTGCTGTCTGCCCCAGGATTCTGGCCAGAGGATCACCCATGGATCTCTGGAACACCCCCCCCCAACCTTTTGAGGATCCCCTAGCAGGCTGTGGGCACATTCAAAGCCCCAAGTACTAAGCACACACCTTTACCAACTCTGCAGTCATCCTTTTTAAAATTACCAACCTGTTGAACTGTTAGACTCCAAGTAAAAAAAGCCTTATGTATATAAGAAAGGTGTTCACTACTTGAAATTCAACAGAAAGAGCCATTTTTTGTCAAATGTTGAAAAATGATGTTAATGCGGTATCACAAAAAGAACATGGCCGTTTTCTAGTAATGGAACCCAAAGATACAGAATATTCAAATCTAACTGGTACAGAATTCAAAATAGCTGTTATAAAGAAATTCATTTGAGCTACAAGAAAAAAGCCAAGCAGTAGAGTGATCTCAGGAATAAAATTAATCAACTGAGGGGAACTTTACCAAAGAGATTAAAATTCTAAAGAACTGAACAGAATGTGGAGCTGAAGAATTCAATACATGAGATGAAAAATGCACTAAAAACCACTGGAAATAGAGTGGATGGAGGAGAGAATAAGCAACTTGTGGGCGGGGATATAGAACTGTTTCCTGTTGAAGAGGAGCGAGAACTAAGATTTTTAAAAAGTAAAGTGACCCTGTAAGAACTATCAGACTCCCATTAGGAAAACCAACATAGTTTTAAAGGGTACCCCAGAAGGAGAAGAGAGGGAGAAAGGAGCAGAGAGCGTATTTAAAGAGGTGTAATAGAAAACGTCCCAAGCCCAGAGAAAGAACTGGATACATAAGTCTAAGAAGCTAATAGACCAGCTTCTTTATCTCAGTGCAGAAAAGACCCTCTCCAAGACGTGTTGCATTAAAACTGTCAAAAGTCAGTGATAAATTATTTTTAAGGAAGCCAGGGGGTAAAAGACAGTAAGCTACAAAGGAAATCTCATCAAGTTATCAGCAGATTTCTCACCAGAAACTCTGTAGGCCAGGTGAGCATGGAATGACACTTTTAAAGTATTGAAAAATACACATAGCCAGCCAAGAATACTGTTTCTGGCAAAGTTATCCTTCAGATATAAGGCGAAATAAAGGCTCTTCCAGAGAAACAGAAGCTAAAGGAGTTCACCCCCTCCAGACCACCTTCCAAGACACCGAAAAGAGCTTTTCAAGCTGAAATGAAACGATGAATGTGCACAAAAGTCTAATTAAGGTGGTAAATAGAAAAAGAAAACTAACTTTTTTAGAATAGCATATAAAACAAGTATAAAGTTTAAAGGGAAAAGAGCATTAAAAATAACTATAGCTACTACAACTTGGTCACAACATCACAGCATAAAAAGATAATTTGTGACATCAAAACTATAAAAGGGGAAGAGTAAAGCATGGAAACTTTATAGGTGAATGAAGAGAAATTGCTATCAGTAGAAAAAGACTGTTCTGTCTGTGGGATGCTTTATGTACACCTCATGGTAACCACAGAGCAAACATCAAAGCAGAGAGACACAAAATCATGAGCAAATCCTGGAAACCATGGAAAACCACAAACTTAAAGATAAACATAAACATAAGTGGGGGAGGGAGTCGGGGGGAAGAAAATAACCAGAAGGCAAGGGATGCCTCAGTTAAGGGTCCAGCTCTGGATTTTGGCTCAGGTCATGATCTCACAGTTTGTGAGTTTGAGCCCTGCATTGAGCTCCACACTGACAGCGCAGGGCCCGCTTGAAAGTCTCTCTTTCTCCTTCTACCCCTCCACTGCTTTCTCTCTTTCTCAAAATAAATAAACTTAAAAAATAAATAAATAACCAGGGGTGCCTGAATGGCTCAGTTAGTTAAGCATCCCACTTTGGCTCAGGTCATGATCAAACTCAGGCTTGTGAGTTCAAGATTCTGTATCTCCTCTTTTTCTGCCCCTCTCCCATTTATGCTCTGTCCATCTCTATCTCTCACTCTGTCTCAAAAATAAACATTAAAAAATTTTTTAAATAAAAAATGACCAGAAGGCAAAACATAAAATGGCAGTAGTAAAACCTTATATATCAACAGTCACCCTAAATGTAAACAGATTGAATTCACCAATCAAAAGTCACAGAATAGCTGGATTAAAAAAACAACAAGACCCAACTTTATGCCACCTACAGGAGACCTGCTTTAGCTCTGAAGACACACAGAGGCTCAAAGTGAAAGGATAGAAGACAATATTCCAAGCAGATGGAAACCAAAAGAAGGCAGGCATAGCCATACTCATATCAGACAAAATCTACTTGAACCCTGAAGGGTAACAAGAGACAAAGAAGGTCATTTTGTAATGATAAGTGGGCCAGTACATTAAGAAGATGTAACATTAGCGTATATGCTCCCCACAGGGGACTGCAGAATCCTGCTGTCTGCAGTGGATGAATCATCCAGACATAATCAATAAGGAAAACATAGGAACTGAACCACATGTTAGCACAAATGGACGTAATGGACGTAATAGACATTTACAGAACATTCCATCCTAAAGCAGCAAAATACACATCTTTTCAAGTGCACGTGGAATATTCTCCAGGATAGCTCCTGTGTCAGGGACACAGAGGAAATCTTAACAAGTTTAAGAAGACTGAAATCATGCTATGTCTTTTTAACCACAATGGTATGAAACTAGAAATCAACAAGAGGAAGGTGAGAAAATCTACAAATATGTGGAAAATTTTTTAAACGTTTTATTTTTTGAGAGAGAGCATGAGCAGGGAAGGGGCAGAGAGAGAGAGACAGAATCTGAAGGAGGCTCCAGGCTCTGAGCTGTCAGCACAGAGCCTGATGTGGGGCTCGAACCCACAACAGTGAGGTCATGACCTGAGCTGAAGTCAGACACTCAACCGACTGAGCCACCCAGGTGCCCCTAAATATGCGGAAATTAAATAGCATACTTCTAAACCAGGGGATCAAAGAAAAATCCAAAAGGAAATTAAAAAGTATCTCAAAACAAATGGAAAGAGAACATTGAAAATATTGTGGGATGTAGCAAAAGCAGTTCTGAGGAAAGTTTGTAGCAATAAAAGCATATTATAAAAAATTAGATTTCAAACAAACAATATAACGTTATATCTCAAGGAACTAGAAAAGGAACAAATGAAGCCCAAAGTTAGCAGAAGGAAGGAAATAATAAAGATCAGAATGGAAATAAATGAAATAGAGAACAGAAAATCCTTAGAAAGGATCAATGAAACTAAGAGCTGGTTCTACAAAAAGATAAAATTAATAAACCCTTAGCTAGACTAAAAAAAAAAAAGTTAAAACTGAAAGAGAAGACATTACACCTGACACCACAGGAATACATAGGACCATGAGACTTCAGCTGACCTTTGAACAATTTGGGATTGAACTGCATAAGTCCACTTATATGTGGATTTTTTTCAGTAAATACAGTACAATACTATAAATGTATTTTTCTTACGATCTTCTTAGCAACACTTAATATGCTTCTGATCAACACTAAGCTGTTAGTAGTCAAGTTTTTAGGGAATCAAAAGTTAACATCGGGGGGGGAGGGGGGCAGTGCCCCTGACACGCACATTGTTCAAGGCTCAACTGTACTGTGAACAATTCTATACCAATAAATTATGTAACTTAGAAGAAAGGGATGCATTTCTAAAACCTACAACCTGCCAAGACTGAATAGGAAGAAATAGAAAATCTGAGTAGACCAATAACGAGTAAAGAGATTGAATCCATAATCAAACTGCCAACACAGAAAATTCCAAGACCAAATGGCTTCACTGGAGAATTCTACCAAACATGTAAAGAATTGATACCAATTCCCCTCAAAATTTTCTAAAATATTAAGGAGGAGGGAAAACTTCTAAACTCATTTTGTGAGGCCAGCATTATGTTAATACCAAAACCAAATAAAGATACCACAAGAAAACTATAGACCAGTATCCCTGATGAATATAAATGTAAAAATTCTCAACAAAATACTAGCAAACAATTCAAAAACACATTAAAAGGATTATACACCATAACCAAGTAAAATTTATCACTGAGATGCAAGGATGATTCAACACACGCACATCAATAAATTATAATATATCACATCAATAAAGTGAAAAATAAAAATCCTGGCATCATCTCAAAACATCACAGAAAAATATTTGACAAAATGTAGTATCCTTTCATGATAAAAATCCTGAACAGATTAGGTATAGAAGAAATGCATCTCAACATAGCAAAAGCCATTTATGACAGACTCACAGCTAACCTTAGACTCTGTGGAAAGAAATTGAAAGCACTTCCTTTAAGATCAAGAACAAGACCAGGACGCCTACTCTTAGCACTCCTATTCAGTGTAGTACTGGATATCTTACTAGAGCAATTAGGCAAGATAAAGAAGGAAAATACATCCAGATCAGAAAGGAAAAAGTAAAATTGTCACTATCTGCTGATGATATGATCTAATATATATAAAATCCTGAAGAGTCTGCCAGAAGCTGTCAATCATTGAATTAACCAACAATTTCAATAAAGTGGTAAGATACGAAACCAACATACAGAAATCAATTGCATTCCTTTACACTAATGAATTTTTCTTTTCTGAAAAAGAAAACTGTCCTGTTCCCAGTGGCAGCAAAGACAATAAAATAGAAATAAATTTAGCCAAGGAGGTGGAAGATCTTTACCACAGAAACTACAAGACTTGGCTGGAAGAAATGGAAGAAGGCAGATTGAAAGACAACCCACGTTCATGGGTCGCAAGAATTAATTTTGTTATAATTGCCATACTACTCAACCCATCTATAGATTTAATACAGTCCCCATCAAAATCCCAAAAGCATTTTTCACAGCAATAGATGAAGCAATCCTGAAATGTGTGTGGTATCTCAAAAGACCCCTAATAGCCAGGGCTATCCTGAGAAAAAAGAACAAAGCTGGAAGTATCATGCTTCCAATTTCAGGCTATTGTACAAAGCAACGTTATAAAAAAAAAAAAAATAGTTTGTTACTGGCACAAAAAGAGACACATTGACCAATGGAATGAATAGAGAGCCCAGAATTAAATCCAAGCATATACAGCCAACACCCAGTAGTGAAAAGGATGGTCTCTTCAACAAGTGGTGCTGGGAAAACTGGATAAACACGTGCTGAACAAAGAAATTGGACCGCTGTCTCACACCACTCACAAAGATGAATTCAAAAAGAACCAAAGAGAAACCTAAGACTTGATACCATAAACTCCTAGAAGAAAATGTAGGCAAGAAACTCATCAATATTGGCCATGGCAATGATTTCTTGGACATGACGCCAAAAGCATCAACAACAGAAGCAAAAGCCAACAAATGAGACTATATCAACTCAGAAGCTTCTGCACAGTAAAATGAAATGACAACCTACAGAATGGGAAATAATTTTGCAAATAGTGGATAAGAGTTTAATATCCAAAATATATAAAGATCTCATACAACTTGATGACAAAAAAAAATAAGGAAAAATTTGATTAAGAAACTAATAGACATTTTCCAGAAAGGACGTTAAAATGGCCAAATGGCACATGAAAAGATGCTCAGCGTCACTAGTCATCAGGGAAACGCAAAGCAAAACCACAATGAAATTTCATCTCATACCTGTTAGAATGTCTGTCATCAGGAAGACAAGATAGCAGGTGCTGGCAAGAATGTGGTGGAAAGGTAACCTGTATACATTGTAGGTAGGGATGTAAATTGGTCCAAGCACCATGGAAAACAATATGGAGGTTCCTCAAAAAATTAGAAATAGGTGGTACAATCCAGTCAGTCCATTTCTGGGAATAAACCCAAAGAAAACAAAAACAGGATTTCAGCAAGATGTCTGCACTCCCGGGTTTACCACAGCATTCATTACAGGAGCCAAGATAGAGAAACAACCCAACTGCCTATCAACAGATGAATGGTTTAAAAAGATGTAGTACATATACATAATGGATTATTATGCAGCCATGAGAAAGGAAATCCTGCCATTTGTGACAAGGTGGGTGGAGCTTGAGCACAGTATACTTACTAAGTGAGATACGTCCACTTGTGGAATCTGAAAAAGTCAAACCTGGGGCACCTGGGTAGCTCAGTCAGTTAAGCGTCCAGCCCAGGTCATGATCTCACAGTTCATGGGTTTAAGCCCTGTGTTGGGTTCCACATTGACAGTGTGGAGCCTGCTTACAATGTTCTCTCTCTCTCTCTCTCTCTCTCTCTCAAAATAAATAGACTTTCTTAAAAAAGGCTTTAAAATAAAGCCCATAAAAAATAGTAAAGTAGTGGTTACCAGGAAAGGAGGAATGATAAGATTGGTGGTATTTAAGGGTGCAAACTTATAACAAGTAATAAATAAGCCATAGATTTCTAAGGCACAGTGCAAGGAGTATAGACAGTAATGCTATACACATATTGTGATGTGAAAGTATTACAAGGGCATTTATAGGACAGCATATAGATGTATCAAAGTAACACACTGTATACCTCAGACTTAACAAATGTTGCATGTCATATCTATTCAGTAAAAACAAAAAGTTGGACAGGTCTTAGATTGTCAGACCAGTAGCGGAGAACAGAATGGGTTGGAGTGGAAGAGGAGGGCAGGAAGGTTGACGAGGTCTCTGTGATGGCTTAAATCCAGGTAGAATTGAAATTGGGTAATGACTGGGTAGGGAATGTTGCAAAGAGAATCAGGCTCAGCAACTGAGTGGAAATGAGGGAGGAAGGAAGTAGAAGAGTCAAAGTTGCTTTGTTTTTAGAACCTTGTGATTGATGGGTTTAACTTGATAAAGTAAAAACTCCATTATTTCAAAATAGTTTCAAATGAAAACTAGCGCCGAGGGAATTTTTACCTGTGTAATTGATAAGAAACTGTAAATTTTAAAGTTGAGAGGTCTCGGAAAAAAATACTAGGAAAACATATGCATTATTTCAGATGATGTTTTCACAGGTCATCAGGGAGTAAAGGAAATGAGTTGTTTGCACAGAACGCATTGGTAAGAGTTGTACAAAAATACCTTAAGACTTTCTTCTTCTTCTTCTCTTTACCCTGTGAAATGTCTGTAGGTGTGTATGCTTGGATCGGCATTAATTTTGTCCTTGGACGATTCGAACATATTGAAGATGGTAAGTATCATGTTTCCAAATAATGTGTCTGACTAGAAATGATGGCTGTTCTGTCTAATCCAAGGATAGAAAAGGAGTGAGGTTTTGTGACACAGCTGAGTGTATTGGAGCAGAGAGGGGGGCTGCCATTTCACACCATTAACTTGACTTCAGGTGGGAGGAGTGGGCTGCGTTTGCCTAGGTAGGCTCGAAAGTCCCATGAAGACAAGAAACCCTCCACACACAAGGTCCCAGTTCCCTGGATTTGTTCTGTTCCAACGGCTGTTTCTTGTTCTTTGCAGACGAGGAGGCAGTTGTGGAGGTTAACATTCCTGGTAGCGAAAGTAGGGAAGCCATTCTCCGTAAAAGGACAGCCGGTATTCTCGACATGGGAGGCGTGTCAACCCAGATAGCATACGAAGTTCCCAAAACTGTAAGCTTTGCCTCCTCACAGCAGGTTATTATCTGTCAAATTTTCTTCCATTTGCTTTGGTTTTCCTTTAACATGTCTCCATCCATTTTGTTTTTTCTGAGTCTGAACACATCCTTACTATGCTTGCTGAGGTCCCACCTTCCCAACCCAGGAGAAAGGAGTCAGGAGGAAGCCAGGCAAACCTCCGTTTGTGTTTGTTCATTGAAGTCGGCTGGTTTGTTTTCTGAACTTCAGAGTTTTCGTTTGGTATAAATGTCAGTCACATGCTTGAATTTTTTGTATTTTCTCTTCAGTCACTTCTTTTCTCAACAAATATTATAAAACAATGTTAATAGCATCATATTTCTTAAGTTATATTGAGGAATGTACTTTTTTTTTTTTAAGACTCAGCTTTTGACTTTTCTGGAAAGGATTGAGGTTTGTATGCACTGCTTGCACATTTCTGAACTGTAGGTCTCCCCTGTTTTTCTCAGTGGCCTTCAGGGCTCTCTGTCACAGCCTGTAGTTTCCCAGTAGGCTGGGCAGCCTTGCGCAGTGAGAACCAGAAAGGTTTCCACATGTGTTCCTGAACTGCTACGGGTCTCTATGATTCTGTTTCCACTCAGCTGTAAATTACCACCAAAGCCTGGTTTCCTGCACTTTCCCCTCACATATAGTGTAGTGGTTAAGAAGACTGGAGTCTAGGCTCCTTCATCACGCTGGTTTCACTAGTTGTGTAACCTTATGCACATCGCTTAAGTTCTTTGAACTCGGTTCTTCATCTGTAAATGTGAATGCAGTTATCTCTCACACAGGGTTATTATAAAGTTGAAATGCTGTAGTGCAGATAATATATCTAATGTACCACCAGGCACCTAGTGTTCACTCACTAAATGTTACTGGTATGTTTATTAAGCTCTTAAGAAAAATGCTTTGTAAATTCAAGTATTATAATTTGTGTTTCCTACTTCTCATCCAGGCACGCCTCTAGAAACTGTTACACTCTCTTAAAAGTCATGTTTTCCCCCTCAAGATAAAGCAAAAACAGACAACCAACCAACATAGCAAGTTTGGAAAAAATACTAAAAAATCAGGGTGCATTTTCATGGATGCATCACCCCAAAAAAACCATGGTTCTCATTTTGTATTTCTTTTCATTCATTTCATTCATGGTTGTTATAATATTACTGTTTATAAAATTTTGCATCCCTTGTTTAATAGGGTATAAGCATGTTCCTGCATAAAGTATTGATTACCATAATTAACCCCCTTTGAAGTTATAGATTTAGATGACACTCAGTTTTATTCTCTCACAGAATCGCTGAGGTCATATTTGTGTATAGAGACTTTTCAGTGGTTAGAATTATTTCTAAAGCATAGGCTTCCATAAGCAGGCTTTCTAGATTGGGGGATATGAACTCTAGCGCACACTTCCAGTTACAGAATGTAACAGTATCACAGATGTGCAGCATATCTGGAATTTCTTAAGTCAGAATTGTCATATTGAATTTGGATGGTTGCTTAGAAGGGTCCTCGGGAAAGGCAGAAGCAGAAACTTTTGCTACTTTTAGATGAGAATCTTTATAGATCCTTCTTTTTCACAGGAGGTGATTGTTTTGGTATTGCTTAAAATATTAAAGTGTTTTATCCTTGCATCTGCAGGAAGAAGTCGCTAAGAACTTGTTAGCCGAATTTAACTTGGGGTGCGATGTTCACCAAACCGAGCATGTGTACCGGGTCTACGTGGCCACGTTTCTTGGGTTTGGTGGCAATGCTGCTCGACAGAGATATGAAGACCGAATATTTGCCAACACCGTTCAAAAGAACAGGTAAAGCGCCTTCCACTTCTCAGCGTTTACTTTCATATCTCGGTCTCTACTTGTAGAAAACCACTCCGGGCAAAGCAGGGAGACCTCAAGCAGCAGAAGTGTGTCAGCACCTTCACCTTCAACTCCCCTGCCAGCTGAGAAATGAAAGGGCACCGAGGTCCTGCCTTCAGCCTCAAATCCACAGCCCTCTGGGTTAGAAGTTTCACTGTTAACACAGTAGAAGCTTTGAGCCCTGGGTGGTGTATTTTGCATTGCAGAGTCCTTGGGAAACTCAGCACCTGGGCTGCTGCAGATGTCCTGGGGGCCAGCGGTATGTGACAATAAAATTGTCACCAATGACAGAAGGGAATTAAGTGATGTTCTGGTGGTGGTCTGGAAAAACAGCCTGTGCAGTTACTCAATGATTTAAACCATAGGGCAGGAAATTATTCAAGAGAAAGAAGTGATCCAGAAGTCTTAAATTAGTGGTTTTAAACAGTTTTAACAGTGTAATTTTTTAAAATGAGTTTATGAAGAATTCTGATATAGAAGATATACAGAACAAGAGCAATGCTCTATCAGTATAAGTTTACTTTATAAGCATAAGTATATTGCAGTTATTTATTTGAAATTAGTTCATAAGAGCAGAGCTGTTTGGATGACTAAAAATATCTGAAACCTGGGGTTGTATAAAATATTCTATTAATTGCTATGCTTTGTTTTCTTTGTTTAGATGAGCAATTTTGAGGGGAAAAAAATCCTAATTCATAAAGATAAATGGTGGTATATAGTTCCTTCATCAGTTTAATCTTAGTAAGCCTGGAGAGGCCTGAACTTTAAGAATGGCCAAGTCAGAGCCATTCAGTACCATACTTTCCAGAAATTCACGTATGTGAATAGGAAGAGCAATAAAAACTTATTTTTCTGCCCCAGACCTTAACTGAGTGGTGTTAGTTAAGAGATAGGTAGTCCTGGGGCACGTGGGTGGCTCAGTTGGTTAAGCATCTGACTTCAGCTTAGGACATGGTCTCGCAGTTTGTGAGTTTTGAGAGTCCCCTGCGTTGGTCTGTGCTGACAGCTCAGAGCATGGAGCCTGCTTCAGATTCTGTGTCTCTCCCCCTTTCTCTGCCCCTCTCATGCTCATGCTCTGTCTCTCTCTGTCTCTCAATAATAAAAACATTAAAAAAAATTTTTTTTAAGGAGAGAGAGTAAAAAAAAAAAGATGGGCAGTCCCAAGGCACATGGGGGCTCAGTCAGTTAAGCGCCTGACTCTTGGTTTCGGCTCAGGTCACGATCTCATGGCTTTGTGGGTTCCTGCCCCACATTAGGCTCTGTGCTGACAGTGCAGAGCCTACTTGGGATTCTCTCTCTCCCTCTCCACCCCCTCCCCCACTCACACTATCTCTGTCTCAAAAATAAATAAATAAACTTAAAAAAGAGAGAGAGATGGGTAGTCCCATACTTTCTTTTTAAACATGGTGTATTACACAGTACATTTTGGTATAATTATTTTCTATAATAGTCCTAAAATAGAAATATTTAATAAGTGATTTTGAATTTTAATGTTTATTTATTTTTGAGAGAGAGAGCATGAGCCAGAGAAGGCCAGAAACAGGGCAATAGAGGATCCAAAGCAGGCTCTGCAGTGAACGCAGAGCCTGATGCAGGGCTTAAGCTCACAAACCGTGAGATCATGACCTGAGCTGAAATCAAGAGTTGGCCACTTAGCCAACTAAGCCACCCAGGTACCCCATGAATTAGAACTTTGGAGAAACACCTTCTGCAATGTTAATTTTCACTAATTGATGTTAATGTGAGGAAACTTGTATAATGGACAATTCAGTGGTACTTTTTAATTTAGATATAGGGCAACTAAAAACAGTAGTGTTGAAGTACATTTCACTATTCTTGGACTCTGATAATTACTAGAAATGTTAGTCATCACTTTTTACACATGAATTGAGCCTTGAAATGCATCTATATTTCTTTGCCATTAGTAGCAATTGAGTTTTAAAAATTAGATATTTTTATTTAGTGGCAAAGACCTTAATATTTTACATTCAAGTCCATTTTGAGTTGACCTGAGTTTAGGAGTAACGGACCTGTCAGTTGAGTGGCAGTCTCCTAGTACGGAAACACCTTTTTGGCCCATGTGATGTCACAGTATCAAACTCTAATGTGGGTCCAGTTGTTGTAAACTGTTTCGTGTTCCTCACTGCGTAGTGGTGACTAGCGGGAAGTACACGTAATGGGGTGACAGATCTTAGCACGGGGAAATTTCACTGCGAAGTCAATAAGCGCAGTTCATTTCAGTAGACAGTTAAGATTTCCGTGGGACTTCTCAGAGCCTGTAGTGTGATAGAAACTCTTTTATCTACAGCAATTGGGACCAACAGTTGATTGATTTTTAAAAATCCATTAAAACATGGGCACCTGGGTGGCTCAGTCAGTTGAGCATTCGACTTTGGCTCAGGTCATTATCTTGCAGTTGGTGAGTTAGAACCCCGTGTGCTGACAGCTCGGAGCCTGGAGCCTGCTTCAGATTCTGGGTCTACCTCTCTCTCAGCCCATCCCCTGCTCGCACTCTGTCTCTCTCTGTCTGTCTGTCTCTCTTTCTTTCAAAAATGAACAAACCTTAAAAAAAATAGTTAAAACAGAGGATCAGAATTGAATCAAACCACAGGCATCTTGTTTTAATTCACATGTTCATTTTCCAGTCTTTTGCTGTGGACTCAGGTCTCTTCTTAGGCTACACCTGTCATCTCTCTGCGTGCACTGCACCTACTCATCTTGGTGTCGTTTTGGCTTCTTTAAAGATTACCAAGGGCTTAACAGACATTTGTAAAAGAATTTGATTTTTAAAGTTTGGCTTTTCAGAGTTTCTCAAATTTTTTTAAACCATGCTAATACTGAACTTGACAGCAGTTTTCGAGTAACTTGCCTTTATCGTGTGTTTCTAAGACATCTAACCTGGCTTGCACGGGGCCAGTTACTTCTGTCCTCATCTCTGTATGGTTACACTCGCAAGCAGTAGTGGCGGAACAGGGTTGGAAATAACGCAGTTGGTAGGCTGCAGTGAACTTGAGACTGCGAGGAGCTCCGGAACCACAGGCACCCGGGCCGAGAGTACCAGGCCGTGTGCCAGGGTCAGAAAGCACTGGTAATCCGACCAGGTAGCTGTTTTGCTGGACCCTGTTCCAGCGTCTGCGCACGTATCTGCTGTATCTGCGCGTGTGTTTGGATGGTGATTCTCCAAGAGGGGCTAGGTACCTGTTTCCCTGACCTCACTATCCCGGAACCCTTTTGCGTTCCCCCAGGGCACCCTGCAGGGCTCATGTTCCACAGAGCACATCTTGAGAGACGCGGGCTTGTGGCTGCTTCTCGAAAACCCGGCTTTCTGTCAGTCTCAAATCAAGTTTCTCTTGGTCCTGTAGGCTCCTGGGGAAGCAGACGGGTCTGGCTCCTGACACTCCATTCCTGGACCCCTGCTTACCCCTGGACATTAGAGATGAAATCCAGCAAAGTGGGCAGACCATGTACCTCCGGGGAACAGGAGACTTTGACCTCTGCCGAGAGACCATCCAGCCTTTCATGAATAAAACAAACGAGACGCAGACCTCCCTCAACGGGGTCTACCAGCCCCCCATTCACTTCCAGAACAGTGAATTCTATGGCTTTTCGGAGTTCTACTACTGCACTGAGGACGTGTTACGAATGGGGGGGGACTACAACGCTGCTACTTTCACTAAAGCTGCAAAGGTAACCTGCAAAGAAACCCTCTTCCCCTGCATGCTTTTGAGAGATGGTGTAGACGCTGGCAGCCTGGGTCCCCCCTTGACCCTGGCAGGCCCAGCTCAAGAACGGGGGAAGGTGGGGGGTAGAAGGATGTAGTGCCACCTGTCGGGGATCCTGTTCCTTGGCTGAGCGAGAGAGGTAGTCCCGGCAGGAGTCACAGATCCGCGGTGAGCCGGCGTCTGCCCACCACTCCGGGCACTGCTCCGATGGCCAGTGGCTCCCAGGTGACAGACTTGTAGATCTCCATGTAGTACCGCCACTGGTGTCTTGCCCTACTCCTGCAGCCCTCCTGTCCCTCCGCTGAGGACCCCTGTCCTCTTCTTGGCCCCGGCCTGACGGGTTCCTAGGCTCTGTCAGGGATTCCCCGCCTTCATACCCTCTGAACGTTGGTGATCCTGGACTTCCACCCTTGGCCCGTGGGCCCTCCAGCTCTCTCCCATGCCCATGGTTCACTGCTGCTGCCCTCCAAGAAGAGGCCCCAGCCTCCGAGCCCGGTGCCCCCTAGTTTTCATGACCCAAAGCAAACCCACTGCTTTCTCCCCATTTCCTTTGATGTTGTCTTGGTTAATGGCATCCCTGGCCACCCAGTCCACCAAAACTCAGGAGTTCTAGACTTCTCCCTGCCACTCATTCCTCCCTCGCTGCGCACCCCCCATAATCAGTCATCAGGCACATTATTTTATCCGACATCATTTCTCAGAGCCCTCCCTGCTCTCTGTCCTGCTCTCACTGCCCTGGTGGGGCCTGCATCTGTCACCTGTGCTACCGCAGGAGCCTCCAGCTGGCTTCTTGCATCCGGTCTCCCTCTGTCATTCATTGCTCACGCCACTCCCAGAGACACACCTGTCCAAACCACAAGCCCCCTCCCCTATTTACAGTCTTCAGCAGTTTCCTTTTGTATGAGGATAAATCACAAATGCTTTAGCATGTCCCCCCCCAACCCTGGAGCCACCTCTTCCCATCTTGCATGACCTACTCTAATCATAGCTACTCGTTTCCCTGACATCCAAGCTACTTTGCATCTTGTCTTCATTCACGGTGTTTTCTCTGCCCTAACTGCCTGTCCTTACCTTTCACCCCACACTGAGTGTTGTTCTGTGTTCCCTGTTGCAAGTTTCACCATCTCTCAGAGCCTCAGTTTCTTCATCCTTGAAATTGAGGCTGGAATTATAGCCATGCCAAGCAGTGGCTTTAAGTATTACACTCAGAAAAGGCACTTAGTGCTCCTTAAATCTTAGCTATTAATATTATTACAGGGGCACCTGGGTGGCTTAGTCAGTTAAGTGTCCAACTCTGGGTTTTGGCTCAAGTCATGATCTCACGGTTTGTGAGTTCGAGTTCCAAGTCGGGCTCCTCACTGACGGTGCAGAGTCTGCTTGGGATTCTCCCTCCCTCTGCTCCTCCCCCAGCCACATGTGCGTGTACTCTCTCTCCCTCAAACAAATAAACTTTTAAAAAATATATTGTTACAAGTAACTTCAGGGAAAGATGGCCCCTCTTTGCCTTCTCCTAAAGACACAGCCTTCTGTAATCAGCTTGGTGTTCCCCGAGCCTTGCACTGTGTAACTTCAGACACAGGTGTCCACTCAGAACCAGCTGAAGTACCACTTCACGCTTCCAGAAGTTTCTGCCAGTCACAGGCAGTCACAGAGGAGGAAACCAAGCAGTTTTGAAGAGGTTGGCTATGGGCAGGCAAACTCTCTGTAACAGTAACTTTGGCAGACTTTTAAGACTGAACAAGCATGGTCTTCGCCAATCAGTAAGCATTTGCTTGGGTGCCGTGCCTTCGGTCTTCACGCTACACATAGAGGTTGAGCTTGTGTTGCCTAATTGGAAGGAGATGTTTGTTACGAATATGAATTTGGTAAACCCTTTTCAAGATGAAGAAGCTGTTAATTTACCAGTGGTTTATTTGGGGCAACATTTCTTCCAGGATTATTGTGCAACGAAGTGGTCGGTCCTGCGGGAGCGCTTTGACCGAGGACTGTACGCCTCACATGCCGACCTCCACAGGCTGAAGTAAGCAGTGGGTGGCTGTGCCTCGCGGTTCCAAGAAACAACTACTTGTGTCCAAATACGTCCTACAGTTTTTTGTTCAGTTTTGCCGTTCCTTCTACCTGGTGTTCCCCTGTCTGTCCCTTGCTTGTTGAAGTCCTGCCCTGACCTCAGAGTCAGGACGTTGCTGTCCCTCTCTCGTCTTCCTCTGCCCATTCAAGGAGACTCCACCCCTCTCGGTCTCCAGAGCACACGTTACTTCTCCCTAGTGGCATTCATCAAATTCTGCCTTACTTCATAGTTCGTTGGTGCTTTTTAAAAATCCTGCCATTATAAGTCATTTAAGTACATTAGCTGCCTTATTCTCTGTGATTATATCTTACTACTAACTTAACCCAACACTTTGCAAAAAGTAAGCCTCTGATAAGTCTTTTTAGAATCACACACTATCAGAGCTGAAAAGGAACCTCTGCCTTCTCATTTTATAATAAATAAACTGAGGTCCAAAGAAGTGGACACTTGTTCAGCATTTTAGCAGCGAGTAAGTGATGGCCCGCCTGAGGAAATGGTGTGTCATGCCCACGTATTAAATCCTACTGAGACCGAGTTTCATGAGCTCATTGATTTTGACAGGTGAACTGTTTAGGGTTGTGGGACAAGTGGCACAAACCAAGTAAATCAATGGGGAATGCATGTGGGTGGTCTGGCTGCTCAGTGCTGGGCTCGGGAAGCCTCTGCACCCACATTGGTCACAGGGAAGGCCGTCTCAGTGTCCGGTTAGGTTGACAGCAAATGAAGCCCACTTACGTTTGTGCTTGGTGCTCGTAGGTATCAGTGCTTCAAGTCCGCCTGGATGTTTGAGGTGTTTCACAGGGGCTTTTCGTTTCCTGTCAACTATAAAAATTTAAAGACAGCCTTGCAAGTTTACGACAAGGAGGTTCAGTGGACCCTTGGAGCAATCCTTTACAGGACCCGCTTTCTACCCTTAAGGTACAGCTCTGAATTTGGTGACAAGAATCAAACAAAAGCATGGCAGCTGTGGTTTGTGGGTGTTTGAGGCAAACGCTGGCTGTGGGCAGGACTTGGGAGTCCGTGACACTTGACTTTGGTCTTCCCCACCAGTGCATCCTTCCCACCCCGCCTGTCCCATCAGAGGCAGCATGAAAAGTGTCTGATTATTCCCAAGTGTCTTTCCCTAACTCCTGCACAGAAGGGTTGATTCTGGGGTTCTTCACTTCAATGGCTTGGGACCCTCCTTCTGAAAATATTGTTTTTAATGTATAAAATCTATAACAGAGGCTACAGAGGAAACCACTGTATTGAAGTATAGACATCAAATATATTTATCAAATTGATCAAATATTCACAGAAAACCTATTGGCAGTACAGTAATAGGTGCTGTTTTTTGTTAACACCTGAAATGACAAATCTGGCAACAGAACTAGTGCTTCCTGTAATTTCAGTACAGTGATGTCAGTGTCGATATTTGGAGGCATACGCCAGCCCCCGCCACATGATCGAAACGACCTGTGAGCTGCACCATGGGCAGAGTCACATGCAGTGCCGACACGCCCGTAGTCTGGTGTCTGCACTCACGGCCGTTTTTCCCCGTTCATGTTCCCAGACCTGGCTGTCAGCTGGCCCCATGTAAGGGCCCTGGTGTGCTAGGAGTTCGCTTTAAGGGGATCTTTGTCCCCTTCACTTAATTGAGCATGTCCCAGCCATCCACTTAGCTGGGCTAGCCGCAAAAGAAGCGGGCATCGTGGGTATTACTGCTCACCAACAGGTGGTGTGATTCCACACTGGCGTCCAGGTTGTAGCGAAACCCTTGCCTTTCTTTTAAATTCCTCTGACTTCTGGCCCAAGTTGAAGTGATGATAGCTGAAGGCACGTTTACGTGTCATCCTGTTAAGAGTTACAGCCACCCTGTGTTGGGCCACGGTGGCCTACATTACGCAGGTAAGGAAACTGAGCCCCAGAGACCAGGATGGCAGTTTTTGTCTCAGAGCCGAGCCCTGAATCCAGTTCCCCCGACCCATACCCTGTGCGCCAGTACATCACGTTCCTTGCCTGACTCGTCCTGTTTGTTTTTGTTTCCCGGTGGCCAGAGACATCCAGCAGGAGACCTTCCGGGCCAGTCACGCGCACTGGAGGGGCTTCTCCTTTGTCTACAATCACTACCTGTTCTCGGGCTGCTTCCTGGTGGTCCTGCTCTCCATCCTGCTCTACCTGCTGCGGCTCCGGCGCATCCACAGGCGGCCACCGCGCAGCGCTTCGACCGCCACCCTCTGGCTGGAGGAGGGCCTGCCGTCCCAGATGGCTGCCTGAACTTAGGAACAAATTCGAGAGCCCAGGAAGACTTTCTGAAGGAAAAGCCATTTTTGCCTCAGGGTTTCTCTTTATTCTCACTCGGCTTCATTTTTCCTTTCCCTTTTTGTTCCTTGAAACAAAAACAAAATCCATTGTTCGTGAGCTCTGCTGTCCAGAAAGTGTTGCCTTCAGCCGTGCTGTATACAGCTTTCAGTGGAGGGAAAAGGACTTCGTTTCTGCTGCATCGGATATGAACTAAGGTTTTTGGCTTTTCTTTAAGGGATGTTAAATTTTAAACAGATGCACTTTGCCTGGCAGAGTGTTGGAGGGAATGGCAAAACCGCTTCCCATCAGTGGAGGTGGCACTGAAGCGTGTCGCGTTCTCAGAACCAGAACCCGCCTGGCGGAAATCCTAGTCCTCTTTTCGTCCATCTCAAAAGCTCTGACTTAAAGAGGGTGGTGTGTAGTTTTTACTTACTGTTTAGGTCTGTCACTGTATGTTTTCTTTGTAGGTTTAAAAACTCAAAGCCATTTATACCCGAGAGAGAAATGCAGGCACCAGGAGGTAACTGTTTTTAAAACTGATAGTCCTGGAAGATGTGAAATAGTGACTAGAGCAATGTACATGTGTGTATGAGAGAGAGTGATGTGTGTGAGAGAAAGTGAGAGAGAATGTGTATGAGGGAGAAAGTGACAATGTGTGTTAAAGAATGTGTGTGTGAGAAAGTGAGAATGTGTATGTGAGAGAAATTATGAGAGAGAATGCGTATGTGTGAGAACAAGAGAACATGTGAGAGAATGTGTGTGAGAGAGTATGTGTGTAGAAGGAGTGCATGTGAATGTGTGTGTGTGTGTGTGTGTTGTAGGAGAAGGAATGCGTGTGAAAGAGAGGGAATGTGTGTGTGTGAAAGAGAAATGCTAAGGGAAGAGGATGAGAGAATGCATGCCCTTTTTTAAAAAACACTCTTCAGAATTTACCATTGCATTTCTTCTTAATGTAGAACACTCCCCATTGCCATTCATTCATTGTCTTTCCTGACCGCAGGTCATGACTTTCTCCGTCCCACCTTTCAGCAGCCTTAGAATATTATGTCTTTGAGTGAGTTGGAAAATCCCTCAAGTTTCATGGGTTTCGATGTCATTAGAACTGGAGCTTGTGCCTCCTGACAGTCACGTCAGCATTTCTCAGTGGCTTAATTGTGCTCCAGTTTCTTCCAACGTCAAGTTGGTGTCCCCTCCTTAATTAAAAATGGCCTCTGTGGTTTTACTTTGGAGACCCCCATCCTTACACGTTCTCTCTATTATGGCCATGACTGAGGCCGTGTGGTTAATCCCACTGTAAATCCAGACTAAGAGAAGGGTCTGACTTTAACCAGAAATAAACTCACACTTGGAGAAAACAAGTTTGACATTTTAAACAAAAACCTAAAGAGGACACCTGGATTGGCGTATGTGAGATCAGTTGTTTTACACCTATTCATTTTGTTTAGAAGCCTTGGGAATTCTCATACCTAGTTACTGTAGGTGAAGTTGTTTTTATGAGTGTGTGTGTGTGTGCATGCAGGCTGTTTCTTAACCCCAGAGCGCTGAAATTCATTTGGTTGATAGCAAATGTCTATGTGGAGAACCGTCAGCTGCTTTTTCAGACATTGTTGGTTAGAGAGCGGATTCGGATCCTGAAGCCCTTATTTAACTTAGATGTTTATCTTGTTTATTATTTAAAACATGGCATACTGTATCTTGATGACTTGAAAAGATTACAAATGTATAAAAGAAATGCAAATTCTCTTACTCTGCTCTTCCTAGTGAATATTCTAACAGTGAAAAAGTGATGGGTAGCAGATTTGTCTCACAGACCCACGGAAGGTTGGAGGAGCCGTGTGCTCGTACAGCCTCTGGCGTGTGTGTGCTCTGGTCTCAGAGAGGACGGAGGTAAATTTCCCTGTGAAAGGTCCAGCTTCTGAAACGCCCATCTCCAGCTGTTTAAGTGCTTGGTCCCTGGTAAACACGGGTCCTTATCAAGACCCAGCCACCGAAGGACAGTGTTTTAGACACCCCAGGAGTAGAGTGAGCTGGTGTCCTTGAATCCTCTGACGCGGTTCTGTAGACTGTGGGTGGCATCAGCAGCGAAGAGGAAGTATGTTTATGCATTAGCTTTTCTCCTGCCAACCATTGGGAGTAGCAAGTGACCTGGAGAATGAAACTTCAGATGCCTGCACTATGTGATTTTGCCTTTAAAATCAAGGCAAGGATTAGCCAGCATAGGCCCAGATTTAAATGGGCCTTAGTTAAGACTTCCTAGCACAGATAGCCACTTTAAGTAGAGGGTGCCAGTTTGGTCCAGCTCTACTGTTGGGGGGGTGGTGGGGGCGCCAGAATCAAGACAACCAGTTCTGCTCTATGTCTGGTCTAAGGATTCCTCTACAAGGACCTACCTCAGGCTTCTAAAGAAATCCCAAGTCAAGGTTCCAAGGACCGAACAACCTTACACTTTATGTAGTTAAGTGCCCATGTTCCCCTGCCAAAGAACTCCCTGGGGTTGGCGGGGGCGTGGGGGGAGGGTGGAGGCAAACTATTGGCCACAGGGGAAATCTAGAAGGCACTCGAGCTGAGAATTGTTTTTCAATTTTTAAAAGGTTGTTAAAGGAAAAAAAGGGGGAGTACGTGTGAGAATATGTGACAGAGTATATGTGACCTGTGGAGCCTAAAATACTAAATGTCCCTTTACAGACAGATGTCCCTTAAAGACATTCACTGACCCCTGCGCCAACTCCCCATTCAGGGAAGCATACGCACCGCACCTTCTTAGTTCAGGGGGCTGGTTACCGCGTGCGGGCACAAAGAGATGAGCAAGAGAAGTGGCTGGCTTACAATCTGGAAACATTTGTGTGCTAGAATCCCACTGTTCGCCTTTCCCTCAAGATTATTTTCAAGAGCAGCTTTCCAGTAAGCCAGCAAGCCCGGTGGTCCCCCACGGATGCTGGTCAGGAGGCCAGACCACGCCTCATGGCATCCTCCAGAGGATCTCACGTGGGTCTTTCTGATGCAGGGGCCAAGGTGGTGCGGGGTGAGGAGCTTAAATCAGGAGATGAGTTCACATCAATTAAAGGGCCGGCCGAGAAGGCAGGGAATACTTGGACCGGACTGAACTCACCAGCAACTTTGTGGAAGAAAACGCCCTGTGCTGAGCCTTGCTGTGAGCACTGCTGCTCTCCAGGCACCCCCCATTCCCCCAGGGTGCTCGCAGAGATCTGACAGTCCACTGAAGGACATCAAAGCAACAGTACACATATACCCATTTGTACCCGGGCTGTTTGCATACTTTGACCCAAAACTGCTGGCCTTGGGCAGCGCTCCCCAGCCTGGGGGGTGAGCTGGAGAAGCTGCTGTGGCTGTGCCTGGCCCCCCTGGGCAGCTGGGCACTGGCTCACACCTAGTTGGCAAGCTCTAGATGGACAGATATTTAAAGTTGAAATATCAGTCCTGTGCATAGAATAGTTTTCCTTAGAAGCATGCGTCACTTAGCAAGAAACCCAGAAAAGCAAATGTATTTTCTAAGCTTTAAAAAAAAAAATCAGCTTTAGGATTTTGTGTGGTTATATGTGCAATGCAGCAAAACTACCTACATGTAAATTATTTAGTTATTTATTTCCACTTCAGTGTTTTCTTTTTTATGATGTTGCTTTTCTGGTTGAGTAATGAATGATGTGACCAACAAAGGAAAATTCTTTGTTCTGTCACTGGGTGGTATCTTACAGTTAGGAATTAGAGAAACTAAGGGAGATCTTTAAATGTTTTTTTTTTTAAATAATGCTTTTTATTCAAGGTAAGGATAATTCCCTTTGGGGTACTGTGGAGTCCGATCATTTTCCGTATTTGGCAGCCTCGTGTTGCCACCCTTGCACCCAGATGGGTGCTGAGAGCCAATAAGCTGAAAGCTCGTCTGCTGGCCCAGACTCTCTGTGAGCTTGCTTTCTTAGGACTGAAATGGATTCTTCTCTGATTTTGGAATCTTGTCACCTGTTAGAATGCTTAGTTGAGTTTGAATCTCAATTCGGTACAATAAATTGTCTGAATCTGACTGCACACCCTGCATTTGCTGTATTTACGTGCATATAATGAAGCACACCCGGTCTGTGTTCTGGAAGGAGGGTTCTCTGTATCTGGTGGCTCACAAGCCATATATTTCACAAGGAGAAATATTTACCAAGGTGTAACATCAACCTGTGCATCAGCCGTCAAGGCCATTCAGAGACAGCTGTTGGTAAGGTTAGCATTTTAAGATGCTAACTATAGGGGCACCTGGGTGTCTCCATCGTTTAGGCATCCCAACTCTTGATCTCAGCTCAGGTCTTGATCTCAGGGTTGTGAGTTCAAGCCCTGTGCTGGGCATGAAGCCTACTTTTAAAAAAAGATAAAATATTGGGGCGCCTGGGTGGCTTAGTCGGTTAAGCGTCCGACTTTCGCTTAGGTCATGATCTCGCGGTTTGTGGGTTCGAGCCCCGCATCGGGCTCTGTGCTGACTGCCAGCTCAGAGCCTGGAGCCTGTTTCAATCTGTGACTCCCTCTCTCTCTGACCCTCCCCTGCTCACACTGTCTCTCTCTCTCTCTCTCTCCTAGAAATAAAAACATAAAAAAAAGATAAAATATTAACTATAAATATAGATCAGAAAATTAAAATTAACGAACTTTTATGTATTTTTTTCTTATAAATAGTGAAATCAAATGCTAAGTTTATATTACACGATTCTGCAATTAGACTTAAGCTTAAAGGCATGGGCTTATTTCCAGAGAAATGTGAATCTCTGTATTTATGTTACTAATAACCATGAGAAAGTACAATTCTTTCAGCTATGTGAGACTGNAACCTGAGCTATAACCCAGAAGCAGATGTTAGAGACAGGTGGAGAGGGAAGGGTCCAGCTGTTAGCAAAAAGAAGAGCCTAAGAAACATGTCCGGAGAGGAGCGAGGGAGTAGCAGAGCACGAGGAGAATGCGGCATGAGCACAGAAGCATCCTACTTGGAAGGCACAAAGAATGGGATGGTGACGCTGAATGAGAACTTGCTTAAATAATTTCTGAGGTAGTGCAATAAATACAGGTCTTTGGGGCCTAAGGGTAAATAAAATATTTAAGGCCTCTAAAGATGTCTAAATTTTACTCCACTTGATTGAAGAGAAATAAGTACCTGTGTCCAACAGCTGCCCATGTCAACAGGGCTCAAAGGCAGCGGTTTGGGATTTTGTTTGTCATCTGTTTCCATTTGTCCCACGAATCTGGAATGCACAAGAGGCTCTTTTTTTTTTTTTTTTGCGATCCTGAAATGCTAATGGTTTGCACAGAGGGGTTCTGGCGCTCACACTGGTCTGGGAGCAGAGACTGAGCGTCAGTCATCTGAGTCAGACTCTCTTCTTACTGAAAGGTCGTCAGAGGACAAAGGAGTGCCCCTTCACCCTCGAGGCCCACGTGGCAGGTTCTGTGATTTGCCGGGAGCATCAGCGTGAAACCAAACACCTTGAGGTGTCCTCCCAGCCCCGCCTTGTCAGAGAGCCTGAGGCCTCAGCCTGCCTTGCTGAGGCGTTGCCAACAAGGTGTTGGTTCCTCCCGCCCAGCCCTGAGTAGAGTGGCCTCTTTCTATCAGTATATCCATTAAGGTCGACTAGGCCCAGCCTGGCGGAGACTGGAGCCCTTTGGCCTCCTCTCTTTGCCCTTCACCCTTGATCCTCTTAGGCAGGTGTATTACCTCTGGGCTCCAGACTTCACGGCCGCTTAAACGTTTCTGTCAACAGCCTGTTGTGTAGGAGACCCGAATAAGAGACCTAAACAAGAAAGCCCAGCCTTCAGAAGGATTTCTGCCCTGAGAAAAATGCTGAAAGACCCTCACAGAACGTAATAGGGATAGTCACAAAAGACAGGCATCTTGTCTAAATACATAAACTCAACTAAATGGAGGGAAAAGGACACACCTTTTTCTCTCCTAAAAAAAAGGAGAAGGGGAAGAGCTTGTCTGTGGCCCAGGTCATCAGTGTCCTCATTCCTGGTGTGGGACTTACTCTGTCACTGTAGGATGATTTCTAGAAAGTAACCAGGTCTGTTCTCACAGGTTTATAATTGGTAGGGTTTTGTAATTAAAATACATTTTGAAAGAGAGAGCATGGACACAGGCGGGAGGGGCAGAGAGAGAGGGAGAGAGAGAGAATCCCAAATGTCAGCACAGAACCCGATTTCGGGGTTCAATCCCATGAACCATGAGATCATGACCTTAGCTGAAAACAAGAGTTGGACACTTAACCTGACTGACCCACTGAGGCGCCCCTATAATTGGCAGTTTTGCCACCACCTTTCACCGTTTCTGGCCCCGCGGTAATCAGAATTTGAAGTGGGCAATTTGGAAAGATGAATCATACTCTTCTTACCTGTGATTTCATGGCTTCAACTCCAGGAACCACACCCCACACTTTGTCCTTAAATTCCATCTTTTCCACCTGGCATAAGTTTTTTTATTTAGACCTGAGATTCAATAAAACTGAGACACTTAAATGTGTCTTTTTTTTTTAAGTTTATTTATTTTGAGAGAGAGCAAGCGTGAGCGAGGAAGGAGCAGAGAGAGAGAGAGAATACCAAGCAGGCTTCTCACTGCACAGAGCCCCATGCGGGGCTTGATCCCATGAACCAGGGGATCATGACCTGAGCTGAAATCAAGAGTCAGACACTTAACAGACTGAGCCACCCAGGTACCCCAAGAGAGTTAAATGTTTAATGGGCTTCTACTTAGCCTTGTTAAATTGTTTTATTTTGGTCATGGGACCACAAGAGGATTTTCTGGAACTTCCCGGCCATTCTCCATTCTCTTCAAATAACATTCAAATTACCTTCCACCTTGTGTGGCCCTGTGGTCTGTAGTGTGTCTCTTCCACCCTGATGACCCTACTTGAACATGGACCATAATGTGTTTACTTCATGTATTTGTAGATTTCGAACTAATCCAATGAAGAAATATTTTGTGTATATTTCAGACTAATTCAATGAAGAAATACTTTGTGGCATATAGTTCTTCCTCAATATTTGTGGCATATAGTTCTTCCTCAGTATTTGTTCTAATCAAAACCTGGTTTCTTGGTCACGTTACCACTCTTAGGTTTCTATGGTTTGTGAAGCACATCTTTTTGCAAAGCTTTTGTTCTCAGTCTGCGTTCTTCTTTCAGGATGGCCGGGCTCTGCACAGTTTCAACCACATGCAGAGTGATGGGCAGGGTGAAATGGACAGGTTCCGCTTCCTCCCTCCCACCATGAAGTTTGCTAAGAGAGTGTTGCATTTTACGGCTATGTTTAGCAAAACTTAGGAAAACCAAATTTACTTAAAGTGGCTTCCTTTCTTCTTAACTCACTTGGTCCTGAAGGAAAGGAAAAAGAAACTCCAGAATCAGGTAGAAATGAATAGAAGCAGTTAGATGGATGTTTCCCAAAGCCCAGCATAGAGGAAGGTAACTTCTGTATATTGATCTTATTCTAAGCATAACTTGAAAATATTTTTTTACTCTAAATTATCTTTAAAGGCAAGTCACCTTTTTAACCCTCCCCTCCCCCTCAGAGTACCAAATGTAAGGGAGAAAGGATAGATTTAGAAACATCAGATTTCTGTTCAGCCGTCACAGTCAAAGCTAACAGATGGCAGAGTGAAAAGGTATTTTCAGTGACTAAAATCGACAAGGGGGTTAATATATATTTACAAGATTTCTTGCAAGTCAACAAGAAAAAAAGGAAGAAGAGCAATGGGCTGTGGGTCTTAATAAAACCTATTTTTAAAATTTTTTTAAATTTATTTTTGAGAGATAGAGACAGCACGAGCGGGGGTGGGAGGGGTGGGGGCAGAGAGAGAGACACACACACAGAATCTGAAGCAGGCTCCAGGTTCTGAGCTAGCTGTCAGCACAGAGCCCGATGCAGGGCTCGAACCTATGAACCGTGAGATCATGACCTGAGCGGAAGTCGGATGCTTAACAGACTGAGCCACCCAGGCGCCCCTTAATAGAACCTTCTTAACAGAAGGGCAGGTTGGGATGGTTAACAAGGAGAGATCAACAAAGGAGCCAGAGGAAATCAAATGAAAATCAAGAGCCCCTCAAATGCCAAACTTTAAGTGTCAGCAGGGATGTGGGGACTGTGACTTAGGTATTGCTGGTAGCAGGGTAAACCACTGCAGGCGCTCTAGAAAGCGAGCTGGAGGCACCCTAACGTTGGCGGTGTATATGTCCAAGTGCCAGTGCTCCCCAGGAAAATGTCCCCCTGGCACTGGGAGGGAGCTACAAATGGATGCTTTCGGTGGTGTCGCTCAAGCTGCTCTTGTTGGAGGCAGGCAAGGTCTTGGATAAGTGAAAGCGGCAGGTGCCTACTATGGAATCCTGTGCAGCTGTTAAAAACAATGAACTAGGGGCACCTGGGTGACTCAGTTGGTTAAGCTTCCGCCTCTTGATTTCAGATCAGGTCATGCTCCAGGGTTGTGGGATTGAGCCCCCATTGAGTCAAGAGTCGGATGCTCAACACGGAGCCCCTTGGGATTCTCTCTCTCCCTCTCCACCCCCCCCCAACTCACACTCTCTTTCTCTAAAAACCTAAACAGTGAACCAGAGGTTAAGTACAGCAACATGGAGGGGATCGTAAAAATAGTGTTGAGCACTTGACAAAGAAATGAAATTTGTAGCATAATGCCATTTATGTGACTATGGCACACAGTACTGTGTCGTGAGGGTACACCTATTGTGACTGTACAACACTGACATGGATGTTGTGAGGACACAGACTGGTTATGGAAGGAGGACAAAGAATAAAACCGGTCTCGGTTTTAGCTGACCAACCACACCTGTTTGCCCAGGTGGTTCCTGGAGCCACACCTCCCAGGAAAGCCTCAGATCAGGGCCAACACGGATGGTCACTTATCCTGCTCCCACACTGTCCTTCTGTTATGCCCGAATCGCGAGTCCCCAGAGACCTCCAAGGAGCCGGCACCGATGCAAGAACAAAAGGGTCTTTATTACAAGCTCGAGCAGGGGCTCACCCGTCTCCCGGCGCAGCAGCAACAAGGTGGAGCTCCGAACAGTGGCAAGCAGGGTTTGTATGGGGGAGGGGCGGGGGTGTTACCATGCACACATTGTACGTTTTGCATCATTACATAAGCACCAATCATAATTGTACAATGCCCATAGTAACAGCATAGTAACAGTTTTGACCATTCAGTATCTGTGAGGCGTCCGTTACATTTGGCGGGACCCAATCATGACCTTTGAGAGTCTTTTAAAATGACCAATTATGAGGTGGGCTCAGAGAATCTACGTGGGGCTTCTGCAAGCCTTGATTGATTGGCAAGTTTGTACAAAGTAACTACCTGCAGTTCCCAGCCCTGATTCGTCTCCAAGACTACAGGAATGTTACACATTTCTTTTGATTGGCAGATCCGAGGGCGGTCCGAGGGGAGCTTCAGCTGAGGCTTTTCCTGGAACTGGGACTACGTGCAGCCTGAGGTTGTTTCTAATGGGGGACTTAATTTCAGGCTCCTCACTTCAACATGGCGGCCTCAAAACAACTTTATCCAGATGAGGACTCTTGTTCCGTGCAATCCAACCAGTTGGCTCTCCATTTCACTGGGAAGAACCAAAATGTTCATAATGGCCTTAAGCTACACGGTATGCTTGCCCCAACCCCCCACCTCCCTGACCACTGTAAGTTCTCTCCCAGACTCCCCTCCAGCCTCACTGGCCTCAGGACTTCCCATGACTTGCTGCCCCGTGAAGGCCCACCTGGCCACCTACTTAAAACTGATACTTCTTCCCTCCCCCGCACTTTCCAGCCTCTTTACACTGCTTGTATTTACCCCCCATGATGCCACCTTCTAGCATACTCTACATTCATTATATGCATTGTGAACCTCTCCACTAGAGCGTAATCCACAGGGAAAGAGAGTTTTTGTGCTCATATTGGTGTTATATCCCTGGTGCTTGACATAGGGTCTGATACACAATAAAGGCTCAATAAATATTTGTGGAACGAAAGAAAAAAAGATCTTCGCGGGAAGGGGGAACTGTGGGCTGAGAACTGAGGCGTATACTAACCTCCACCTTCTGCCCCTAGGGTGTGAGGCAGGCAGCAGGTCTCAGACTCCTCCTTTATGGGAGGGAAAGAATGTGCTTCCTGTATGGAATCCTAAAAGCACAATAATGGTCTACAATGTGCCCGGCAGGCTGTTTAAACGCTATTAGTTGACGTAATCCTGAAGGCAACCTCATGAGGAGGTGCATTTATTATTCTCATTTTATAGGTGGAGAAACAGACAGGGAGAGGTTACATAACTTGCCCATGGCTACCCAGCTACCCAGCTCTTGGGGGGGGGGGCTGGGATTTGAAATCTGGCATAGGCTCCTGTCTACTCTCGAGTTCCACTGGCCAGGACGGCAGCCACTTCACCACGTGAACTGTGGCTGGGCTTCACTGAGAAGGTCTGGACGTGCAAAATATACACCGGATTTCAAAGACCTTAGCACAAAAAAAATAAAGTAAAAGGCCTCAGTCTGTTTATATGGACTACATAAGACATGATAATCGTTTGGCTATATTGAGTTAAATAAAATATTAGATTAATGCCACCTATTTTTACTTTTTTATTAGGGACGCCAGAAACTTAAATTGGACCAGCAGTAGCATCAGTATCACAGAGGCCCGATAGACGTGCCAAATCTCAGGGCTGGACTCAGACTTCCGGAACCAGATTCTTCATTTGACAAGGTCTCCGGGTCATTGGTAACGCACGTTGAAGGTTGAGAAGTGCTGCTCTAGACTAGGAGTCAGCACAGTTCCTCACCAAAAGGCCATATAGTAAATACTTAGGCTTCGCAGACCACAGGACCTGTGTCCAAAACTTACTTCACTCTGCTTCTGTAGTGGGAAATGTGTCACAGACCATACGTAAGTGAACAGGTGTGGATTTGCTCCAGTAACTTTCTTTCTTTACAAAACGGCAGTGGCAGGCCAATTCTTCCCATGGGCTGTAGTTTTCCAGCCCCTACTTTAGACCCTATGCTGTGCTCAGGCTAATATTAAGAAATCACATCCCGCCTTCAAGATCCCATTCTCTGCCTTTCACTTCCCTCCAGACTCTGCTTGAGAGTTACAGCCCCTGATTCGTGCTTCCTACCAGATACTACTTACATGCCCCACAGGATCCGACTATGAACATGAATATGAGGCCCCCCTGTCCCTCCTCTCTCTATGCACCACCTGGTAACTCAGACTAGAAACCTGGAAACATTCTACACAATTTCTTACCATGCACTGTCTCCATCTAATCAGTCACCAATCAAGTATCAGACCCACCATTTTTCTTGGAGAAGTTTCCAGGTGCAACCTCAGTCATCTCATCTGGATAGTTTCCCCCTAGAGCTGATGAGGGGCCTGAGTGGCAGGTCTGGGGCATCCCCTTGACCAGAGGCAGAGTCTGCCTGCGGACCAGCTGCAGAAAGACATGTCGCCCCCTGGTGGCTGCTCTAACTCCCACGTTCTCTCTGTGAGACCCTGGACTTCCCCACTGAAGAAGCTCTGTATCCTTTGCTACATAATCACCCCAAAGTACTCATTCTATCAGTGGAAATCCAGAAATGTGTGAATTGTACAAAGTGATAGAGATAATAAATATGAAGCTTTCCAGGTTCTTGCATTGACTCCACTGTGAATAGGGATCCAAAAGAGATGTGACCAGGTAGTTCCTGAGTTCCCCGGGGAGAACGCTGGGGAGCTTCTTTTTTTCTTTTTCTTTCTTTCTTTCTTTTTTTTTTTTTTAACTTGAGAAAGAGAGAACACGAGCAGGGGAGAAAGGCTGAGGGAGAAAGAAACAGAGAGAGAGAGTATTATAAGCAGATTCCACACTCCGTGCGGAGCTGAATGCAGGAATCAATTCCATGACCCTGGGATCATAACCGCCAGCTGAAATCACCAGTCGGATGCCAACGGACTGAGGCACCCAGGCGCCCCCACACTGAGTGTTTTCACTGCTAGCTCACCGGAGCGGAAGCTGGCCTGAGAAGATCTGGAGAGCTGAGGCTGAGCATGAAAGACTCACCCCTCACTCACACAAACAAGTCCTAACCGTGGTGGTGAGGTGTGAGGTGGTGAGGCCCGCAAGAAAGTCACCTCAGATCAACACACTGGAAAAGCAGCCACCTTAGAGTCCAGCGGCTGCCCTAACAAATTACCACAAATCCAGGTGGCTTCAAACAACAGAAATTTTCTCTCATGGTTGCAGAGGCCGAAAGTGCAAAGTGCTCACAGAGCCGTGCTCCCTGCCAAGGCTCTGGAGAAGGGCCTTCTCCCTAGCTTCTGGCGGTTGCCCACAGTCCCTGGTGCCCTTGGCTGTGGCAGGCCTCACTCCAGCCCTGCTTCCATCTTCACATGGCCTTCTTCTCTGGGTCTCTTCTGTGTCTTCAGATCTCTCCTTAGAAGGACACTTATCATCGAATTTAGGGCCCACCCTAGCCCCATACAATCCCATTTCATCCATCATAACCTCCAAGACTTGATTTCTAAACAAGGTCATGTTGACAGCTCCTGGTGTTAGGACTTCATATCTTTTCAGTGGACGGAACGCAACCCACAACAGCAGGGGATCATTTATTAAGCATCTTCTAGAAAGAAATGGTTCTTGAGATGACATGGTTCATTGGACTCCTCAGAAATGTAGGGAAGCCAGTGGGAGAAATGGGCAAATTCACTACTGCAGTAGATTTTAACACACGTTTCCTAGTTATTAATAGATCAAGTAGCAAAAATCAGCTTACTACACTTGAATAACATACCAAGCAAACTTAATAACTGAACATTTATAGAGGACACACTTTTTAAGCACAGGTAGAGCATTTAAAAAATTTAAGCCTAACAGGAGCATCTGGGTGGCTCAGTCAGTTAAGCATCTGACTCTTGCTTTTGTTCATGGTTCACGAGTTCAAGCCCTGTGTCAGGCTCTATGCTGACAGCTTGGAGCTGCTTGGAATTCTCTCCCCCACCCTCTCTCTGCACTTCCCCCACTCCGTCCCTCTCACAAATTAGGCAAGTAAATTTTTAAAAATTTATAATTTAAGCCCAACAAAGTTTGCACAATTCATTTCACACTGACCATATTTTCTGACCACAATATCATTACATCAGATTAATAACAAAAGATAATTTTTTAAGCTCTTACTATTTGAAAAATTAAAACACAGGGCACCTGGGTGGCTTGATCTGTTGGTCTGACTCTTGATTTCGGCCCAGATCATGATCTCACAGTTCATGGGTTTGAACCCCAAGTTGGGCTCTGAGCTGAGAGCACAGAGCCTGCTTGGGATTCTCTCTCTCCCTCTCTCTCTGCCTCTCCTCTGCATGTGTGCTCTCTCTCACTCACTCACTCAAAATAAAGTTTAAGAAAAAGAAAAAACACATTTCTAAGCAACTTGTATGCTAAAGAAGAAACCATATTGAGAATTAGAGAATAATTAGAACTGACCATTGATTAAATACTACATCTGAAAACTTCCTGGGTGCAGCTAATGTGCTTGAGAAGAATATTTATAGCTTTAAAGTGTACATATTAGAAAAGCATAAATGGTAAAATGTAATAAACTAAGTAGAAAAAAGAATAACAATGAAAAAATAAATAAAGCATAGAAACAGACAATCAGCAAAGTCAAAAGTTTTTGCTTGGAAAACACTGATACCATGAATGAAACTTTAGCAAAATTGTTCATGAAAGAAAAGAAAGGACAAATAATTTTACAAATAAAAGATACGACTATGAATAAAGCAGATATTGCAAAGGGAAGAGAAAATTATGAGTATGCCACTGAGTTTAAAAACTTGGATAAAAATGAATAAAATTCCATACAATTACAACTTTTCCAAAGTTTATTCAAGAAGAAATAAGGAACTTGAATAGTCCTACATTCAGAAAAGAATGGGTTAGTTATCTAAAATCTTCTCATTGGGTTAGGTAGCTTTATAGGAAAATTCTACCAATATTTGAAGAACAGATAATTCCCATCTTATGCAAACTCTTTCAGATAATGTGAACTAGAGGGAATACTCCCCAACTCTTTCCATGAGGCTAGTTGAATGCTAAAACTAGAAAGAAAAAAAAGACAGTAGGAAAAGGAAAAACTAAGAAATGTATTTCTGTAGTTGAACACCTTAATGAAAGACAAAGACCATATGATCATGTCGGTAGATACAGGAAATGTATGTGACAATATTCAACATACATATGATAATAAAACTCTACAAACAAGGAACAGAAGGGAGCTCCCTGACCCCGATAAAGGTTATGTACCACAGCCTGCAACCAGCCTATTTGTCATGGTGAAAAGTTACACATTCTCTGTACAGTCAGAAACAAAACTAGAATTCCCACTACAAGCACCTCTATTCAGCCTCTTACTGAATGACCAAGCCTGTGCGTGAGGCCAAAGAAAACAAACAAAATTATAAGAACTAGAAAGGAAGAGATAAAAGCATCATTTTTCACAAATAATATGTTTGCCTACATGGATTCTAATAAAAGTATCTTCACTTGTTAGAATTAATAAGAAAGCCAGTAAGGTTTTAATATCAAAAGACCAATTGCATTTCTATACATTGGCAACAGAATTAGAAAACTAACTTGAAAAATGCCCCTTATAATAGCAACAAAAATATGAACTGCTTAGAATAAATCTAACCAAAGATGAGAAAGACCTTTAATGGAGAAAATTATACAATTTTAATGAGAAACTGCAAGGAAGATCAAAAATGGAAAAATATGCCATATTCTTTGGCAAAGATGTTTAAGATATCAATTATAAGAAATCAATTCTCCCTAAACTGATCTATGGGTTCAATGTAATTCCAGCCAAAATTCTAAAAGGGTTCTAAAAAGCTGATTCTAAAATGTATATGCAGGAACAAATGGTCAAGAATAGCCAAAACAGGGGCGCCTGGGTGGCTCAGTCGGTTGAGAGTCTGACACTTGATTTCTGCTCAGGGTCATGGGATCAGGCCCCGGTCTGAGCGTTGAGTCTGCTTAAGATTCTCTCTCTCTTCATCTACCCCTCCCCTGCTCATGCTCACTCGCTCACTCTCTCTCTGAAATAAAAATAATAAAGAAAAAAGAATAGTCAAAACACTCTTTAAAAAAACAAAAGTAAGACTTTCATTTTAATGTTACTACATGTTATATTCTGCTATCCTTTAGGAAATTGTAGTGGTGGTACTGTGCTCCATCCAAGGCTCATTTGTGCTTTCTCATCCCATGGCTGTGACCACTTGGCAGGTGGGGATATCTGCTAGTTCAGTGTCACTTTAAGGAGATCACTGACCCTGAAGCACAGCTGGTTAACATACCTAAATTTGAACACATCCAGCAGGATGCACAAATTAAGACAATTAATTGGGTTAAGTGATTGGGTTTTTTCCTCATCAGATTGCCAAACATTCAAAACTGGGTACCCTCCAGTTCTGGGAGGGAATGGCAAAACGGGCAGGTACACTCATGTGTACTGCTTCCTTGTGGGAATAGGAATTGCTGCAATCTTTAGCACAAGTAATTTGATGGCATCGATTAAAATTTAAAATAATCCTAGATCACCCCACAACTAGAAATCTATGCTATAGAAATAAAAACATGTGTGTTTATTGCAGGATATATAGCTGACGTTCATGAGCTTTCATAATGTAGCCAGGCATGGTTCTACACTCCTCCTTATGTGCATAAACTCATTTAATTCCTATAACAATCCCACAAAGCAAGAGTTATTACTACCCCCGTATTCCACATAAGGAAATGAAACTTAAGTCTAGCAGCTTGGTAAAGCACATAGCTAGAGTGAAGCTGGGATTCCAACCTAGGCAATCCGTCGCCATGGCAAACATTACTAAATACAGAATTGCTTATAATCACAAAAATGGAATCATCTGAATGCTCATCCACAGTGGAATGAATGGTTGAATAAATTATGAAACCTACATGCTACAAAATACACAGTTATTAAAAGAAGTGAGTTAGGTCTAAATAATACACTTAACAGAAATTGTTTGCATGTCTATAAAATGCAATAGTGAAGCAGCAGAAAGAGACTTGATCCCACTTACAATTGCACCAAACCCGTAAAATACCCAGGAATAAACCTAACTAAAGAGGGGTACCAAAAACCTATACACTGAAAGCCATAGGAAGTTTATGAAAGAAATTGAAGAAGACACACAAAAATGGAAAGACACTCCCTGCTTATGGATTGGAAGAACAAATACTGTTAAAATGTCGTTACAACCCAAAGCAATCTACACATTCAGTGAAATCCCTATCAAAATAACACCAGTATTCTTCACAGAGCTAGAACAAACAATTCTTTTAAAAAATTTTTTAATGTTTTATTAATTTTTGAGAGAGAGAGAGAGCACAAGCTGGGGAGGGGCAGAGAGAGACAGGGAGACACAGAATCCAAAGCAGGCTCCAAGCTCTGAGCTGTCAGCCCAGAGCCTGATGTGGGGCCGAAACCCACAGACAATGAGATCATGACCTGAGCTGAAGTCGGACATTTAACTGACTGATCCACCCAGGTGCCCCCTACAATTCTAAAATATGTATAGAACCCAAAAAGACCCCGAATAGCCAAAGTGATGTTGAAAAAGAAAACCAAATTCTGAACTTCAGAATGTAATCACCAACACAGTATGGTACTGGCACAAAATAGACACATAGACAAATGGAACAGAATAGAGAACCCAGAAATGGACCCACAAATGTATGGCCAACTAGTCTTTGACAAAAGAAAGAATATCCAATGGAAAAAAGACAGTCTCTTCAGCAAATAGTATTGGGAAAACTGGACAGTGACATGCAGAAGAATGAAGTGGGAGTACTTTCTTACACCATACACAAGAATAATCTCAAAATGGATAAAAGACCTAAACATAAGACAGGAAGCTATCAAAATCCTAGAGGATAAAACAGGCAACAACCTCTTTGACCTCAGCTGCAGCAACTTATTACTTGACATGTCACTGGAAGCAAGGGACACAAAAGCAAAAATGAACTATTGGGACATCATCAAGATAAAACCTTCTGCACAGTGAAGGAAACAATCAACAAAACTAAAAGGCAACCGACAGAATGGGAGAAGATATTCGCAAATGACATATCAGATAAAGGGATAGTATCCAAAAATCTGTAAAGAACTTATCCAACTCAACACCCAAAGACACAAATAATCCAGTGAAGATTTATTGGGCTAAAAACACGAAGAGACATTTTTCCAAAGAAGACATCTAGATAACTAACAGACACATGAAAAAATGCTCAACATCATTCATCATCAGGGAAATACAAATCAAAACCACAATGAGATACCACCTCACACCTGTCAGAATGTCTAAAATTAACAACTCAGGCAACAACAGATATTGGTGAGGATGCAGGGAAAGAGGTGTCTTTTGCACTGCTGGTGGGAATGCAAACTGGTGCAGCCACTCTGGAAAACAGTGTGGAGGTTCCTCAAAAAATTAAAAATAAAACTACCCTATGACCCAGCAATTGCACTACTAGGTATTTATCCAAAGGATACAGGAGTGCTGATTAGAAGGGACACATGCACCCCAATATTTATAGCAGTGCTATTGACAATAGCCCAAGTATGGAAAGAGCCCAAATATCCATCCACTGATGAATAGATCAAGAAGATGTGGTATAGATATACGATGGAGTACAGCTCAGAAATCAAAGAGAATGAAATCTTGCCATTTGCAACAACGTGGATGGAACTAGGAACTAAAGTGTATTATGCTGAGTGAAATAAGTCAGTCAGAGAAAGACAAATATCATATGATTTCACTCATCTGTGGAATTTAAGAAACAAAATAGCTGAACATAGGGGAAGGGAAACAAAATAATATCAAAACGGAAAGGGAGACAAACCATAAGAGACTCTTTCATACAGAGAACAAACCGAGGGTTGCTGAAGGGAGGTGGCTGATGGGTTTTAAGGAGGGCGTGCGTGATGTGTGATGGGCATTAAGGAGGGCACTTGTTGGAATGAGCACTGGGTGTTATATATAAATAATGAATCACTAAATTCTATTCCTGAAATCATTATTACACTATATGTTAACTAACTTGGATTTAAATTTTAAAAAAAGATGTAGTATATATATATATATACATATACATATACATATATATATACAATGTACATATATATATACAATGTACATATATATATACAATGGAATATTATTCAGCAATAAAAATGAAATGAAATGTGGCCATTTGCAAAAACATGGAGCTAGAGAGTATAATGCTAAGTGAAGTAAATCAATCATAGAAAGACAAATCTCATATAATTTCATTCACATGTGGAATTTAAAAGACAAAACAAATGAGCTAAGGAAGAAAGAGAGAGAAAGAGAGAGAGAGATAAACCAAGAAACAAACTCTTAACTATAGAGAACAAACTGATGGTACCAGAGGGGAGGTGTGTAGGGGGATGAGTTAAATATGTGATAGGGATTAAGGAGTACACTTGTCATGACGAGGACTGGATGATGTACTGAACTGATGAAATCATGATACTGTACACCTGAAACTAATATATAACATTGTATAGTAACTATGCTATAATTTAAAAGTACATAAATACCTAAATAAAATTTTCAAAATCATTATAACTTTTGATTTTAAATAAATAAAACATTTAGACCTTGGAAAGCTGCCCCTGATACATTTTTATGTAGATGAGCAAGTTTCTGGTAATTCACATATTATTAAACCATTTTAAAAACTCTTTATATGATCCATTTTTATATATTTGTGTAGTAGATCAAATAATGAAGTCATTAATATTAATATTTTAGGGCTGTATTTGTTAGAAACATCGTCTAGTTTGTAGCTTGTATTCTCACTTTCTGAAAGCTGTATTTTGATGGACAGAAGTTGAACACAATAAAATGTATCCATTTTTTTGTTTGTTTTTGCTTTTGGTTTTCAGTTTAAGAAATTCTTCCTCACCCCAGGGTTAGAAGAGTAATCCCCTTTACTATCTTCTAAAAGTTTTCAATTTTTGACTTTGACATTCATGTTATTAATAATCTGGGATTGATTTTGTGTATGGTGATAACTTAGAATCTGATTCCATTTCTTCCATATAGATAATTAAATTTTCATCTTTGTTTATTCAATAGTCCCTTTCCCCTCAGTAATTTCCCTGACACTTGTCACAAATAAAAAATCTGTACTTAAGTGGGATTGTTTGCAGTCACTCTGTTTTGTTTCATTGTCAGTATGTCTACACCTATGCCAACATCACATTTCCTTAATTAATATATTTTATACATTATAATACATCTTTAAATCTGGGAAGTCAATTTTTCCCACTTTATTCTTTTTCTTCAGAGGTATCTTCACTATTCTTGATCTGTTGCTTTTCCATGTCATATTGTAAAAGTCCCAGAAGAATTTTTACCCACATTGAAATAAACTTATAGAGTAACTTGGGGAAAATCAGCATCTTTATGAGATTTTCTTCCTAATCCATGAACATGGGACGTCTCAAAAATGACAAAAAGTTGGGGCGCCTGGGTGGCTCAGTCGGTTAAGCGTCCGACTTCAGCTCAGGCCATGATCTCATGGTTCGTGGGTTCGAGTCCCACGTCAGGCTCTGTGTTGATGGCCAGCTCAGAGCCTGGAGCCTGTTTTGGATTCTATGTCTCCCCCTCTCTCTGACCCTCCCCTACTCACGCTGTCTCTCTCAGAAATAAATAAAAGATTTTTAAAAAATGACAAAAAGTTGAGGTAAAGCATGAGCCAACAGCCACAAAGGAAAAATGAATAGGCACAGGAGAAAACCCCATCTGCAAATAAGCATCTGGCAATCAGGGAAATGCAAATCAAGATCACAATGAGATACCATCCTACACTCATTCAAATGGCAAAATTTAAGATGCCTGGCAGATTTTGGTGAAGAAGTGGATCATTTCTAACTTGTTGAAAGGAGGGAAATTTGTGAACATCCTGATATTATCATATAAACTTGATATTTATACAATCTAGAACTCAGAAATGCAGTCTAGTTCTCTATACCCCCTACAGATAGGCACAGAATGTTTCTAACAGCACTGTTTTTTCATTGTATTAAACTAGAAACAATCCAGACCCATTGAAAGACTAGAAAAATAAGTTGTGGCATAGTCACATAATTGAATATTATGCTACATTGGAAATGACTGTATTTCAACTTACATCCAACAGGATGAATTTCAGTAACATAATATTGAATGGAAAAAGAAAGTTCCAGAACATTGCATACAATAGTATTGAGAAACATAAAACTAACCAAAACTATATATACATATATATAGTATACATATATATGTATACATATACATAGACATATATATATACATATATATCTATATCATAAGCAAATTATAAACTGACAAATAGAGTTCAGAATAGACGTCAGAATAGTGGTTGCCTCTGTGGAGGTATAGAGCATAACAATATGAGGGGTGTGTAGGTAAATCTAATTTATTAATAATGTGCCAGATCTTTGACTGGATGTTGTACTCGTGAGTGTTCCTTTTATTAATAAATAATGACATAGCATGGAGGAGGGCACTTGTTGGGATGAGCACTGGGTGTTATATGGAAACCAACTTGACAATAAACTATATTTAAAAAATAAATAAATAATGACATAAAATAAACCCAGCCATGCACAATGACCCAAGGATGAGAGTATGTCATGAACCAGGGCTTACGAAGAGTGTGGTTCTGGGCACCTGGGGTCCAAATTAAAACACACACATGGAAGGATACAAAAATTTTACACTGTTCACTTCAGAGGATTTGGAGAGAACCATAAAGTTCAAATTTTTATGATGAGCTTGATGTGCCAATAAAATGCAGCACAGGGGTCCATTAGGGCTCCTCCTGTCCCTTTAGGGGAAACAAAGCTACAGTGGTATCTCTCACATCTGTTCTTTCTGGAGTGCCTTCCTATGGTCTTTCTTACAGTCTCTGATCCCTTCCACACCACATTCAGATGCCAAGCCATGACCTTCAAAGTTCTTGAGGAGGAAAAAAAAAAAAGACAAAAAACAAAAAACAAAAACAAAACAACACAACAGAAAAGTTCTTGTCTAGAAATCTAGTGTCTCCTAACATTTTCATGGAGCAGTTCCTCTTCTGAAGATGATGAGATAGCCCCAGGGAGAGAGCCTACAGCTCTGTGCCATTACACAGAACTACCCTCTCACACTGCACACCCTCCAAAGCCCGCACTTGAAGCATGACCCTCCCTGCCTCAGGCAGCCCTTGGGAACCGTGACCCCATCTCCCTGCCCCACTGCTTCTCTGATGGAAAAGAGGCCACCAGGCAGCTTGGAATTTCCAAAATACACCTCCGTCCACCTGCAATTTTGGTGAATAAGAATTTCTCCATCTCATTTCATTTTGTTTATAAAATGGAAATAATGAGACCTGTTCTATGCATCTCACAGGCTTATAATGAGGATCTAGTGAATCTCATGAAAAAGAACAGCTCTGATAGGATGCGTTAATTGGCTGTATGTCCCCAAGAAGAAGCAAGAGTACCTCTGAGGTTCACTCCTTTCCAACCAAGATTTGAGTGAGTTTGTGTCTTGAGTGGCACTCCATTGACAGCTGCCAAAAAATAATAATACAGTGTATTCCTGAGGAAAACTGGGAAGTTACGACATGGGCCAGGGAAGTGTGCTTGCCTAGAAAAAACCTAAGAAGTCTTTCAGTCTGTACCTTAGGAGGATCCCTGGCACAGAGGCAGCCTACAACGATGAAAAAAAAAAAAAACCCAGTAAACAAAAACAATAATAAAATGCCCAGCAAACTCTAGAGAAAGGTGAAAATCTGGTCCCCAGAGTTTCCTGAGTTCTAGACATTATTGGATCAAAATGTCCAGCTTTCAACAAAAAGTCAGAAGGCATATAAAGAGACATGAAAGTATGGCCCATTCAAAGGAAAAATATACATCAACAGAAACTTCTTCCCTGAAAAAGACCTGATGGCATACCTACTAGACATAGACTTTAAAACAGCTGCCTTGAAGATGCTCAGAGAACTAAAGGAAGATGTAGAGAAAGGCAAGAAAACAATGTTTGAAGAAAATGGAACTATTAAAAAAGGGAAAACCTAAAAACAAAAACAAAACAGAAGAAAATTCTGGAGCCAAAAATTACAATAACTGAAATAAAAAAAAATCACCATCTTCCCTAGACTCACAAAGAATTTTTTTGCCATTGGAGAAATGAAGCCAACACAGCAGGGGCCAGGGCTGATAAAGAGAAAAGAGATCTCTGAAAACAGACCATGGTGTATTCTGTGTGAACTTCACCCCCCACATATCAGCCCCAAGTTCTAGCTCTCTAATCTTGTGGCATGGCCAGCCCCCATCCTGAAACCACCCAGGGGCTCACCGTGACCCACCTAGCATACTCAGGTGTGGTCTGGGACCTACCATAAATAACACACACACTCCCATCACTGGGGAAATCCCAAAGGTTTAGAGGTTTACTCTCCAGAACCAAAGACAAGGACCACACAAATTCTTTCCTGTACAACACAGAGCGCACACTCTGAAGAAATCCATGGCTACTGCAATGCGGCCAAGCTATGAATGGCATGCTTACCCTGTCTGTTCCTCAGCTTTCCCTCAGCCAACTGGACATAACTTTTCTGACTTTGTAGAGAAGAAGTGAATATGTCTGTAACGTTATCATAAAAACCTAGAGAGGTGTGAACTTCTCATTTTCTGAGAGATGTCAGGAGATGACTGTGATTGAGAGAGTTCTAGCATAAGGTGCCAAGCAGGACAGCATGACCAGCTTGGCATCTTCTCCTCCAGCTCCTCTGTCCTCAGAGAAACCCATCCATTCATTCCACAAATATTCCACTGGAAACAGCAGTGAAAAAAAGAAAGCAAATTAAAAAAAGAAAAAAAAAAAGCAAGCTCTGACACTATAGAGCTTCCATGCCAGTGGAGAAGAAAATAAATGAATAATGTATATGGTATCCTAGAAGGTTTAAAGGCTACCTGGAAAAATATAAAGCTACGACGGTAAAAAGAAAATGCCAAAGGGAAGGGAAGTTAAAATCTTACAGTCAAGAATGTTCTCTCAGAGAACACGGCACTAGAACAAAATCTTGCAGAAGTCAAGGGAAGAGGCCCAAGGAGACCCTGGGAAAGAGAGTTCCAGCATGTCGGCACCTGTGCAAAGGCCGTGGGGCAGGAACAGACCTGGAGCATTTGGGGAACAGCAGACAGGGCTGTGGAACTGGAGCAGAGACATCAAAGGGGAGATGAAGTCAGCAAGGCATGCCTTTGGGGGGGCGGAGCTTATAGGAGTTCATGGGTTAATTGTAAGGCTTTCAGGCTCAGAGTGATGGAAAGTTATCACAAGGTGATGTCAGAGCAGAGGTGGAATTCGATTGATACTTTACTTGGTCTGTGGGCTTGAAATCAACTGCTGAGGCAAAGATAGAAGCCAAGTGACCAGTTGGGCTATGTCAGTCATCTAAAGGAGAGATGATGAGTACAGGAGGTGAGGACTGGCTGGATTCTGGAGATCCAGTGAAGGGTTTGGAGTGAATATAGGAGCTTAAAAGTGAAAGAGTCAGCAGGAAAGATAGCCTTACCCTTTCTGATGTGGGCAGATTTGGGGGAAAGGATCAGGAGTGGAGTGTGGGACATGGCAAAACTGAGGTGTCACTTAGATACCCAGGGAGACATATAGCATAGAGTTGGACACAGGAATCTGAATTGAGAGAGGAGCAGGCTAGAGGTGCACACTCAGGAATTGGGAGCATCTAGAAGTAGTTGAGGACAGGGGCCTGAACTGGATAACCCACCCACCGTTGAGCCCTGGAGCCTCTAACAATAAGAGACCAGGGAGAGACAAGCAGGAAAGTCATTACCATTAAAAAAAAAAAAAAAAAAAAGGAGAATGTTTACTTTCAGGGCTGGGAGGCAGTTTTGGGAAGGAACATGTGTGTTGTGGGGATGTTTCTGGGAATCCAGTAATATTCTAGTTCTTGAGCTGGACAGTAATTATATGGATGTTTCATTATGCTCATTTTTGTATTTTATACATTTTTGTGCATGTAGGTTATATTTCATCATTTTAAAAGTTTTGAGATGATAAATAGACAGATAGATAATGGGCTAAAAGTAAAATGAGAAGAATGAAATTGAATGGCCAGAAATTATTTATGCTGAGCCACAGACAGCGGGGGTTGTTTGTTTGCTTGTATGTTTTCGTGTTTGTTTGTTTTACTTCAGGTCAAGAGCTCGAGGGATCCTTTAAGGAAAAATGGTTCTAAATCCTCAAGTAGAAGCTGTTGGAGACACAGGCTGCATTGGCTTGAGCCTCCCTGCAATGGTCTCCTAGCAACCAAGGAGGCTGGTAGCTGGGGATGGGCCTCTGACTACACTGATGTTTCTTGGGTTGCTCCACTCTTTAAAATCACCCCCGGTTAATTATGGAGCTACTGTCCAGAGCACATGCACATTTAATCTCTTTCACCTTCTCAATAGCTCTGTGAGGTAGGTGGGGAAGATAGAATTATATCTCAGTCTACAAGAAAGAACACCAAGATTCAAAGAAAATAGAACCCTGCTATTTTTATAGCTAGAAGGGGCCTGCATTGTCTAATCCAAACCCTTGTTTCCTGAAGAGAGCAACTGAAACTGGAATCCAAGTTGCCTGACATTCCTGGAACGCTCCAGAACGCCGGTTCGTCAATCTGGAGGAAGTGGAAGCGGAAGCGGAAGCGGTGCTCGCTGCTCCTGGCAAACTGCCAGCTCCAGCTCAGAAAATGAGACTAAAAAGGAAAGTAAGATCTCAGTTTTATTAAAAAAAAAAAAAAATAGTTTGGCCTCATGGACTCCTTGCAAAGGTCGTGGCAGCCGCCGGTGGTCCCTGCACCACACTTTGAGAAGCACTGCTGGCCTAGAGCACGAGGGCCCAGTCGGGACGCGCGGTGACCCGGAGGAGAGTTAGCGCCGTCACGGAGGGAAGGGGCTGTTGGAGAGACCATCGTTCACACATTTGGGGCACCTTAGTGTATGCCGCCCGCATCCGAGGTAGACAGGGCGCGCCTGTGTGCAGAAGAGCAGTCGCGAAGGGGAAAGGTCAGAGAAGCAAAAGCCCAGGGGGCACACCGTTGCCAGGGGTTGGCTGTGGCCGGGGAGGCCTGGGAAGGAAGCGCCATCCGTGTGTTTGTCTGAGTCAGCGCGGGCTGCCGCAACAAAATGTCACACCCGGGCAGCCTAAACAGCAGACCTTTATCTCTCACAGCTCTGGGAGCCAGAAGCCCAAGATCAAAGGGCCGGCGGTTCTAGTTCCTGGCGAGAACCTGCTTCTGGCCCGCCTGCCCGCCCGCAGACAGTGGGCTCTTTGCTGTGTCCTCACCTGGTGGGAGGAGAGAGAGGCAGAGCTCTGATCTACCTCCCTCTCTTCAGGAAGCCACATGAGCCCCACCCTATGGCTTCATCTAACCCCATCACTTCCCTGAATACCCTCGCACTGGTAGGTCTTCAGCCTGTGAATGTCGGGGGCCACAGTTCAGTTGCAGCAGTGTTCTTGCCATTTTGGTAACAAGCCCTGTTGGGGTCTGGGAGCTTTTTCCTGGAACCGTGCCTTCCTCTGAACCTCCCATCCTCCCATCCAGATATTTCCAATCTAAGACAGCCGTCCCTGGGGACTGGTCCTGGGTCTTCTCCCCCAGGAGCAAGCGGCCGATGGGCCAAGCAGGATTCGTGCCTCCTCTCCCTCCTCTAGAGTGCCGAACTGGGTCTGGGCATGCAGGAGCCTCCGAAATGCCAGTGGCCAGAGTGGAGCAGAGTCAGGCTGTGTCCTCAGCCAACCCTGAGTGACCTGGCCAGGCAGCTCACATGCTTTCTGGGAGGCGGCAAGGCTTTGCTGGGCTGTGGCCCGGAGCGCGGCCCCACCAGATGCCAGCCCATCGCTCTGGAGAAAAGCCCCCATTTTTGTCTGGCCCTGCCCCTCCCTGTTTTAGCTGCATCTTTGAGACAAGGTGGTCAGAGCTGGCAGAAGCCAGGTGTCTGGGAATGAGATTTGGAACTGGTTCCCCCTCACCCTGCTCTAAATGACTCTGCGAGGTAAGCGTCTCCCTCTTCCTGCATCTGGAGACTTGCCCGGCGGAGCGGTCAAGAGGGAAGTGAAGAGAGCAGCAAAATTATAACGTGGGCGAAGCTTGTCTCCAGAACCTGTCACCCCATGCTCTGTGCCTTTGCCAAATTTCCAGGGGCCGCTCTATGCCCAGCCACATCCCACCTGTTCCCAGATGTCCCAGGGGCGCCCCCTGAGCAAGGGTGAAGCTGCTTTTTCCCAGGAGTGTCTTTCTCCGGCCACTCCCAGCTGGCCTGGCCTGGAAGGCACTGCTCCTTTTCACCCCCACCCATGCACCCTCCCCAGACACCACACAGCCCCCTGGAGTCTCCAGTCCCTCTGATCTTTATTCACTGCATGGTGCCTGCCACTTTGTACCGGATCTTATACTGTCTTGTCTTATTACTTAATGTCTATGTCACTTTCTCTCCTAAATCACAGTGTAAGCCTCTTGAGGACTGCCATCAAGTTGTATTTACTCCTAGTACCCAACCGCTTCCAAATCCTGTCGGCTACACACACACACACACACACACACACACACACACACACGGAGACAGGAAGGTATGATGATACCCCAGGTACTTGGTGAAAACTCCCAACCACAGACTGAGGGAAATTCTTTGCAAAAACACATATAGGATAAAGGACTGTATCTGAAATATACAAAGAACTCAAAACTCAACAACGAGAAAACAAACAACCCAATTAAAAAAGGGAGAAAATACCTGAAAAGACACCTCACCAAAAAAAGATAAGCAGATGGCAAATAAACGTGTGAAACGATGCCCCACATCGTATGTCATCAGGGAAAGGCAAATGCAAAGAACAGTGATACATCACTACGGACCTATTGGAATGGCCAGAGTCCAGTGCTGGGGAGGATGGGGAGTCACAGGAACTCCCATTCATTGCTGGTGGGAACGCAAAATGGGACCACCACTTTGAAAGATGGTTTTAAACATACTCTTCCCCTCCACACACACAATTTCTCTGCCTTTTTAAAACAAGTTTTTAATGTTTATTTTTGAGAGAGGAAGAGAGAGGGAGCCAGCAAGCACGGGCACATGAGTGGGGGATGGGCAGGGAGAGAGGGAGACACAGAGTCGACCACCATTTTACATTCTTTTTCTATTATTTTGACGGCTCTGAAAGTAATCCTTACACGTGGACTCACACAGTATTTGTCCTTTTGTCTCTGGCTTGTTTCGGTTAGCATAACGTCCCCAGGTTCATCTACATTTTAGCATGTGTCGGGATTTCTTTCCTTTTTAGGGCTGTACAATATAAAATTGTGTGACCGCACCATGTAAATAAAACATAGTTGTACCATATGATGCAGCAGTCTCACTCCTGGTTGTTTACCCAAATGCGATGAAAACTTAGGACCACACAGAAACCTGCCCATGGATGTTTACAGCAGCTTTATTCATAATTGCCTACATTTGGAAGCAACCAAGATGTCCTTCAGTAGGTAATGGACAGACTGGTACATCCAGACAATGGAATACTCAGCACTTAAAAGAAAGGACCTATCAGACACAGGGGAAACTTAAATGCCTACTACCATGTGAAAGAGGCCAATCTGAAAAGTTCACATACTGTATGATTCCAATTATATGACATTCTGAAGAGGGCAAAACTATGGAGACCATAAAAGGATCAGGGGTTGCCAGGAATTGAGGGAAGGGAAAGATGAACAGGCAAAGCACAGAGCATACAGTCAAACTCTTCTGTATGATATTGTGATGGTTAATACAAGTCATTATACATTCCTCAAAATCCACAGAAGGTACAATACAAAGAATGCACCCTAATGTAAATTATGAGCCGTAGTTAATAATGATGTATCAATACTGGCTCATCCATTGTAACAAACGTACCACCCTCATGCAAGATGTTAATAGGAGGGGAAAGTCACTGCGTGAAGGTGGGTATGTGGGAACTCTCTGTATTTGCTGCTCAATATTTCTGTAAACAAAACACTACCCTAAAAAAAAAGTAACTAGAAAAAAAGCAGACAACTTGAAGGGACATTTACACCTCCATGATAAATTGGTTAAAAGCTAGCTGGCACTGGCCATGCGCCAGATGCTTTACTCCAGCATTTCACATTTATGAACTCATTTCAGCCTTCTAAGAATTCTGTGCGGGGCCATCTGTGTGGCTCGGTCGGTTAAGCATCTGACTCTTGAGCTCAGCTCAGGTCATGATCTTGCGTGAGTTTGAGCCCTTCATTGGTCTCTGTGCAGAGCCTGCCTGAGATTCTGTCTCTCCTTCTCTCTGCCCCTCCCATGCTTGTGCTCTCCCTCTCTCGCTCAAAATAAATAAACTAAAAAATTAAAAATAAAATAAGAATTCTGTGCAGTAAAATGCGCATGCATTTTATAAAAGAAGAAACGGAGAACGAGAGAGATTAAATGATATGCTCAGTTCACATGACTAGTAAGTAGTGGAGTTAGGATCCAAACCCTCACAGCGTGGCTCCAGCTACCATGCTCCTACCACACATCACCCTGGGTTGCCTTTCTCCAAACTGCTTTCATTTTAAAGGGGATACCAGAATGGGGAGCCCCAAAAGACTTATTAAAATAAGTTTTAAATACACTTATTCTGGAATAGCTTGTAGAAAATAAACTTCTCCCAATAAAATTGGTTTAAGTGCTCAGTTTCATGAATTTCAGAAGAATGCATATACAATGTAACCACCACCATGATCGAGAAATCATTTCCATCACCCCAGAAAGTTTGTTCTCTCATGCTCTTTCCCAGGCAAACCCCATAAACACCTCCAGCTTCAGGCCACCACTGATCAGCTTCCTATCACAATACTTTAGTGTTGATTTTTCTAGAGCATCATGTGAATGGAATCACATGATACCTTACTCGTTTGTGGCTGGCTTTTTAGGGGTGGGGGTGCTCAGCATGATAATTTTGAGACTCAACCATATTGTTACATGAATCAGTACTTCATAAGAGGTTGATTTCTTTTTATTTTTTATTTTTTTAATGTTTATTTTTGAGGGAGAGAGAGACAGAGCACAAGCCCGGGGGTTGGGGGTGGAGACACAGAATCCAAAGCAGGCTGCAGGCTCTGAGTTGTCAGCACAGAGCCCCACGCAGGGCTTGAACTCATGAACCGTAAGATCACGACCTAAGCCACGACCTAAGCCAAAGTCAGAGGCTTAGCTGACTGAGCCACCCAGGTGCCCCCATAAGAGACTAATTTCTAATGGTAGGACTTCAGACCCAGCAACCTTTAGGAGAGGAATGCATGCTTTTATGTAGGTTCTTTAAACTATACCTATCCTGGTCAGTCTGCAAGGGAGGGGAGGCACTGGGCCACATCAAGCCGAACCCACCCCAGAGGGGATGCAAATGCCAGCAGTTCTCCAAGGAGACGAGGAGACGCCCGCTCAACTTCTGGGAGCCAAAGGCAGAGTAGTCATGGAAAATGGATTTTCCTCTCTTCTAGACCTAATTTTCTTGTTTGAAGAACATAAAGGATTGCCTTGCCCTGCTTTCTTCATTAGAGAAGGCTTTGAAAAGCTTTGATTCCCAGAAAAAAAAATATTTTGCACCCCCTAACATGCTGTTATAATGATTAATGATTAAGAAAAGGGAAAGGAAAGGATGGGGGAAGAAGGTATGTGACAAAGAATGAGTATACATCCTAGGGTGCCTGGGTGGCTCAGTGGGTTTAGCGTCTGACTGAAGCTCAGATCATGATGTCACAGTTGTGAGTTCGAGCCCCACACCCAGCTCTGTGCTGACAGCTTGGAGCCTGGAATATGCTTCAGATTCAGATTCTCTCTCTCTGCCCCTCCCCCGCTCATGCGCACGAGCTCTCTCTCAAATAAATAAACATTTAAAAAAATTAGGGGTGCCTGGGTGGCTCAGTTGGTTAAGCATCCGACTTTGGCCCAGGTCATTATCTCACAGTTAGTGGGCTGGAGCCCCGCATCGGGCTCTGTGCTGACAGCTAGCTCAGAGCCTGGAGCCCGTTTCGGATTCTGTGTCTCCCTGTCTCTCTGACCTTCTCCTCGCTCTCTCTCTCTCTCTCTCTCTCTCAGAAATAAATAGAACATTTTAAAAAATTAAAAAATAAGATCTTTAAAAGAATAATTATACATCCTAGAAAATAGATTATATGAATGAAATTATATGCTTAAGATATAAAACCACGTGGTCTCTGGAGAAAAGGCAGAGGCATTATCCTAAGTGCTGCTGACCTACACACATACAAACACACACACACACACACACACACACACGTGCAGCTTGTGCTTTCTGAGATCTTTGGTTCTCCTCGGGTTTAGAACACCTTGATCTAGATCTTTCAGAGCTGCTGCTAACCTGCCGGAGGCACTATGTCCAGTCAACAGCTCTCTGGGTTTCCAACAGTTCATCCATAAGCAAGATGCTAGGACTCTAAATCCCCTTGGTTTATAGCTTGGCCATGAAGAGCACAAGCGCTCAATTCCGTGTGAGACGTGGACACTATGGGGCGCTGCCGGCCAGGAGGAAGCGAGAGTTTCCCCCAAGCTCTTCCTACAAAGCGTCCACACCCGGTAAAAGTGGTCGTGATAACACTACAGATTTCTAAATCTGAGAAAGCCAGCCAGCTGGGTCTGATAGATATCTGGTTAACATAGGACACTGAAATATGTGATTTATTTGACTAACTTGACTTTAACAGCAGTCCCCTCCCTGAGCACCAGATCAGACCACTACCTGGGAGGTGACATGCGTTTTTAAATCATTTTCCCAAAGGAATCAGTGTTTGCTTGGTTTGTTGATTCTGCTTTTATTTGAACAAGGGGGAAAGCTGGAGTCTCTTCTTTGATTGTATAGATATAAACTACTAGTTTTCTCGTTCTTATTACTGTGAGTAATCCATAATACAGACTACAATTATTTCCATCTTAATTATGTAGGCTTTCGAATGTTTTCAGTTCAATCTGATTCACGTTAAGAAACATCGATGCCCGGGGCACCCACGTGGCTCAGTCAGTTAAGCCATCGGACTTTGGCTCAGGGTGTAATCTCGAGTGTCGGTGGGTTGGAGCCCCCACTTGGGCTCTGTGCTGACAGCTTGGAGCCTGGAGCCTGCTTCAGATTCTGTATCTTCCTCTCTCTCTGCCCCTTCCCCACTTGCACTGTCTCTCTCTCTCTCTCTCTCTCTCTCTCTCTCTCAAAAATAAAAAAATTTTAAAACACACACACACACACACACACATATACTGATGCCCATGATATGTGCAAGCATGCTGCTGGCTCACCAGGTGGCTACAGAGGCTAAGGCCACTTTCATTCACAATTCCTGTGCACAGGCAGATACAAAGAGATGAATCCAATACATAACCAACTGTAACTCAAGTAGGAAGTGATAACATGGCTCAAAGGTGATACAAGTTAAGTGCTGTGGACCCCAGAGGAAGGTGAGACTTGCCACCCCAAATGTCCACATGGCCCTCCCTTCTCAGAGCCCCTGCTACCTTGTCAGACAGGGCCTTCCCAGGCCCCCCGTGCCTGCCACTGGCTTCTCCCCCATTTCACTGTGTCCGTTTGTCAGTCTGTGTCTTGTCCGCCTCCCCACACTGGTGCGTAAGCCCCATGTGGGCAAAGCCTCTCCCCAGCCCCTGCTTGTGCTTCCTGGGACACGCCCAGACTTAGGAAGGTGATTTGGCCACAGAACTCAAGAGCCAAGGAAAAAGAGCGAGAACAGTGCACACCCTTGGACTCAGCCAGCACGTCCCGGGAAGGTGTTCTAAGGATGCCACCCCTGTGGTCCCTGCAGAGGGCAGGAAGGTGTTGTCTTCCTTGCCTCTCCCAGCTTCCGGAGCTGAGGTCTGCAGCTCTGACTGGAGGGGGGAGGAGGGGGGGGATCCTCAGCAGCACTGTGTGCTCCTGCCTGGCATCCAGGCAGCACTGCCAGAGCAGAGGCCAAGCAGCAATTTGGGCGCAACCCCACGTGGCAGGAACTGTTCTACACACCCATGGGCATAGGCCCTTTTACCCCTCTAGAAGTCAGGATGTGACCCTAGGTCCTCTAACTGCAGACATGTGCTCTGAGTCCATCACATGGCTCAGCCTCTGGGGCACACGGGGCCTGGGACATGGGGTGACACATAGGGACTGTATGGATGACATATGGACAGAAAGCATTTTGTTTCATCTAGAACTGAGGTCTACAGCCTTCCTGGTCTCACAGGCCTTTGGTCCGGTTCACAAAAGTGCATCAGCGAAGACTCTGCAAGCTTCAAATACTCATTTTCTCTTGGGAGTGGGGGCGTGATGAAGCAGTGACGGACTTGCAGGAGGGGTTCAGTATACTTCAGTTATCACAGCTTGCCACTTGTCAGCTCTGTGAGTCTTGGGAAATGACAAAGCCTCTCCGGGCCTCCACTTTCTCCTGTGTAACAGTTAGCAGGAACCACACAGTAGCTGCTCAATAAATATTACTTTCCCCAGGATAACTGTCATGGTATAATTTCAACTAGTAAAAAGTTGGAAACAACTTTATATCCAACAAGAGAGATGCTGGCATTGAACATGGTAGTTTTAGACACTGGAAGAGTCTAAACCCGTTTAAAAAAAAACCAGCACATTTAAAAATACACAAAAAATACAGTAAAAAAACAATGCTGGGTACAAAAACAAAATGTAGAATGGATTTGAAAAATATCGTGAAGGAAATACTGCCAAATGTTAGGCACCTCACTCTGGGTGATAGAACACCAGGATGACGAGTGTCTTTATTATACTTTTTTGTATTTTTTAAATGTTCCAACAAGGAGTTTGCTTTTTTTTTTTCCCACAACCAAGCAACACATCGTTTGCAAATTTAACTTCCTTTCATTTTATACCATGCTGGTTAATGCTTTAACACAAAGAGCAAGAGCAGAAACAGAGAAATCAGAGAAAAAGGTAAGGGGGGAGGAGAGTGCTCACTTTCAGCGGCGTTTATTGAGAATCCACTGGGTTTCAGGCACTGTGTTAACTGTGCCAACTGAGTGAGATCTCAAAGAGCTGGTCATTGCCAGGCAGACAAGGCAAGGGGATGGCATGTGCAAAGGCTCTGGGGTGTGAAGCAGCAGGCATGTTGAACAGCAAGCAGGGTCTGTGGAGGAGAGGAAAGAATGTGGCTGAGGGATGGGCAAGCTGGAAATGCCCCTGGGGTTCCTATTAGCTGTATGAAGGGGTTCAGACTGCATTCAGAGGGCCCTGAAACTCCTTGGGGTGTTTGTTTTATTTTCAGTTAAAAAATGTTATTGAGATAATTATAAATTCACATGTACTTGTAAGGAAGAATACAGAGAGATGCCTGGTACACTTTGTCCAGTTTCCCTCAACATTTTGCAAAACCATAGTGCAATATCACAACCAGGGTATCAGCATTGGTACAATCTGCTGATCTTGTTCAGATTTTCCCAGTTTTACCTGGACATGCACGCACCTGCACTTATCAAGTTCCATACAATTTCATCACCTGCATAGGTTCTCATATCCACCACCACAGTCAAGATACAGAACAATTCCAGCACCGCAGGGGCTCCTGCTGCCCTTTGATAACCACAGCCAACTCCCTCCTGCCCCCTCCTCTCCAGCTCACCAGACAAGGGGACTGATTCAGAGGGGAGGGGAAGGAGGAGGGGCCTACAGAGACCCCATTTCTGTCTGGCAGAGCTCACAGGGGCTGGGGTGAGCTGTGACTTAGGGACCGAGTTTGGGGCTAGCATGCTAAGTTAGCCGTGGCCATGGGAAATGTCTAGAGGGCCATGGAGGGGATGTTCTGGAGACCAGTGGATTTACAAATCCACAGTGAAGAGAGAGGTCTGGGCTGGAGGTGAGTGTGGGAGTCATCACCTGTCATGGCTGGTGCTGTGGGTTTGCTGGGAAGGAGCAGGGCAAGAGGAGGGTGGCCACCCTTCATGTAACAGACAGCTGCAGACAGTCCCGCACAGAGGCCCACGGACTTCGCCTTGTTTTACAGCTGCTGGCTGCCTCCAGTCTGGCCAAGCCTTTCTCTTGCTTAAGGAGCCCCGGGAAACGGCATGGAGGGCTCCCCCTACTTGTAGGACGCCCTCACTTTGCCTCCCCGTGTGAGCCTCAGAGCCAGGCTTGGAATGCCCCACTGCAAAATATGCACCCCCTTCGCTGTGTCCTGTTGGGTTCCCTGAGCGCAGCGCTTGTTAAACCTGGCCCTGCCGTGCAGGGAAGGACCTTAGAGGTCACTGAATCCAAAGCCTTTAATTACAAGGGGGAAACCCAGTGCTCAGAGAGGGAGGCTTTGCAAAGGCCATAGATGTGACCCGCTGGAAGAAAGGGGGTTGTTTGTTTTCACGCTCAGAATCCACTTTCCCCATAGAGAAGAAACCCAGGCGAGATGGATGGGTTTTTTAACTCCTTCACTGATTAGTTTTTATTGAACTTCTACTATGTGCCAGGCAGCTCGGAGTTCTCTGGAAACCGAGGTGGATTATGCGTGGACCCTAAAGCTGGTGGATAAGGGCATCGAAGGGTTAACATCCGGGAGCTACTGAGGGTGGGGGTGGGCAGAGGAATCTCCCCGAGGAAAGGGCCCCCTGTGGAACTGCTCAGACTCCGGAAACCTGGGCGCGAAGAGCCTGGGAAGCGCTGCCCGTCTGGCTCACGGCCTCCCACGCAAGCCAGCCCAGGCCCGGGGAGGGGCGGCTCTCGAATTACAACAAAAGGGGCTGGAGGCCGGGCCTGCTGCGGTGGCCACCTCCCGGGAAGGGGGTGGGTCCGGGGAGGGGTTTTGCCGTCCGACTAGCGTTAAAAGTACCGGGAAAAGCGTAAAGGAGCGACTCCAGCCCGCGGCTTCCTCAACTTGGGTCCCGCTTCTTTCAGCGGCCGGAGAAGTCGGCTCGCCCCCTCTGCTCGGGAAAGGGGCTCAGCGGCGACGCGCGCGGAAGGGGCCACCGTGGAAAGCTGGTCCCGGCCCAGCCAGTGCCGGCGCCTGTTGCCAAGTAAGAGCGCTCCCTGCTCCTCCCCTGCGCACAGCTGTAGGCAGGGAAGCGGTAGCGTCCCGGTGGGGTTTCCAGGGTCGGCTCCCTGCGGAGCTGCCTCTCGGCCATGCTGCGGGCTCCCCGGACCTGGGTGGCGGCCACTTAGAGCGAAGGCTGCTTGCTCGGAGTGATGCCAGGACCTGCCGGCTAACGGGTGCTTCTTCCCACTCGGGCGGACCGCTCCAGCCCCACTTCTCCCTGAGCCTGGCAAGCTTTGCAGCTGGCGCGCCCCGGGGATCAGGGCGCTGTGTTCCTGGCTTGCTGGGGGCTCCTGCGACCCGGCAGGACGCAGCCCTCGTGGCTCTGTGCTCGCTAGGTGCGGGGTGGGGCCAGGGTTACCCGGAGTTCTGGCTTTTGAGAATGTGGGGAGCGCGGGGGGACGGGGGGTGCCCTGGGGCGTCCCGGAGCTGTGGCTTTGGGGATACGGAGTGCACAGGGCTGGTGCAGAGTGGGTGGGGGCCACCCAGCGCCCGCTGCCTCGGAATTGGGTTTTCTCCCCACCCTGCTGGAAACGCTCGGCTGGGCGCAGGAGTGCCAAGTCCTGTTCGGGAGGGCAGGCGCGGTCCGCACCCAAGGTATTCCCTCCCACGTCGTGCTGGAACCGGGGAACCTCTCCCGTCGTTATCACAGAGAGGCCCTGGAGTAGGAAAGAACTAGCACAAGCTAGACCGGGGGTCGTACTTGCAGGATCGCCCCAGGGGTAGAGCAAATCCTAGTCCTGTATGTATCCCGCGGTCCTCCGTGCCTGCAGTTTTTACGCAGGCGCTTTGGCCACCGCGCGCTGCACACCCTCCCCCAACTCCAAATCTGGGATCCTCCTAACTGTAGCTGCCTGCTGGAGGTGTCGCTGTAAATCAGCGCCGAAATAGAAATGATTGGAAGAAACAAGCGAAGACCACCAAAAAACAGCGCGGGTGGGGTGAGGGAACGCGGCAGAACTTGGCGCGGTGGGGGTGGGAAGCACTGAACTACTCAAAATGTAGGAAACCTCAGGTCCAGGTGAGAAGAACGATGTTCATGAAAGTCGGAAACATGCCCCCAAATTAATTTCGTGCCCTAAAATCTTTGAACCGCACAGTTTTTAAAATTAGCCCAGTCGTGGGGCGCCTGGGTGGCTTAGTCGCTTGAGCGTCCGACTTTCGCTTAGGTCATGATCTCGCGGTTCGTGGGTTCGAGCCCCTCTGTGCTGACTGCCAGCTCAGAGCCTGGAGCCTGTTTCAGTCTGTGACTCCCTCTCTCTCTGACCCTCCCCTGCTCACGCTTTCTCCCTGTCTCTCTCCTAGAAATAAATAAAACATTTTAAAAAAAAATTTAAAATTAGCCCAGTCGTTTCTTTTTGCAGAGGAGTTAAAGCGCTGAAGCTCAAGGCCACGGAGCTAGTCCGTGTGGACACTCGCATCCCTTTCCTATACTCCAGCTCCTCCCTCATGCCACCGCGAGCCTGTCTGCCCAGGAACCTCCAAAGCCTTTGTCACCTTTGCTGACATTTTTTAGTTATTCTAAGTTATTTAGTTATTAGGTGTATTCTGTACTTAAGATGGTCAGGAATGAGGCTTAGGAGGAAGAAGTGTTCATTTCCCTGGTCAGTACCCAGAGGAATGACTGACTCCGTAGACCATGCCTTAGCTCATTATTCATCTCCCTGTCCCTTTTGTCCTGTTCCCCAGTATCTGCCCTGGAATGACCATTCAAACCCACGGCAAAGTGCATGCCCCCATTTGGCCCTGGGGTTCTTGGAGCCCAGAGGGATTGAGTCTCAGTGGGGTGTGTGGGTATGCAGGAATCTGTTTGTCTCCCTGTGACTTTGTGTTACAAAATGACATGGTCTAAGGTGAATGTGAAACCTAGGTCTGAAGACAAAGTGCACTTGACATTGCAGGTTGGCTGACATTTGGATGCATGGCAGACAGAAACTTCTGATAGAGGCTTCCATCTATCTCCTTTCTACCTGGGTTCCTGGCCTGGCTTCTCCTGGCCTTTTGCCATGTCCTTGTTCTCTGACCTCTGGATAACCAGTGTGGAAGGGTCTTGTGAAGGAAACAGATTTTCTGTGCTCTGGGGATGACCTTCAGTGAAGCTTTGTGCTGTCCCCCCCCCCAAATTCTGCAATGTTTATTTAAAAATTATTTTGTATTTGGGGCACCTAGGTGGCTCATGGGGTTGAGCCTCAGATACCTGATTTCGGCTCAGGTCATGATCCCCAGGTCCCAGGATCAAGCTCCGTGCCTGAGTGTGGACCCTGCTTAAGATTCTCTCTCTCCCCCTCTCCCCCTCCCCCTTCTGCTCAAGCTCTCTCTTACTAAGATAAAAAATAATAATACATTTAAAAATTATTTTTTGTTTTCTGAAAAATTGCATATATGCATAAAAGAGAGAAGGCTCCCATATTTTCTCCCCCAGCTTCAACAGTTATCCATATTTTGCCATACTCCCTCCTTTCTATCCTGTTGCTCTTTCTTTTCTCATTGAAGTATTTTAAAGCAAATTCCAGATTTCAAATTTGATAATAATTCCATCCCTATGTATTTCAGTGTAATCCTGAAAAGTATTAAATAACCATTTCACCATTGTTATGCCTAAGAAAGTTAGGAATAATTCTTTACTATCATCTAATACTTAGCTCATATTCAAAAATTTCCCACTTTTGGGGCACCTGGGCGGCTCAGTTGGTTAAGCATCTGACTTCGGCTCAGGTCATGATCTCACGGTTCGTGAGTTTGAGCCCTATGTCGGGCTCTGTGCAGACAGCTCAGAGCCTGGAGCCTGCTTTGGATTCTGTGTCTCCCCCTCTCTCTGCCCCTCCTCCGCTCATGCTCTTTCTCTCTCTGTCTTTCAAAAATAAATATTTTTAAAAATTAAAACAAGACAGAAACAAAAACAAAAATTTCCCACTTTTCCCCGAAATGCCTTTGTAAAGTTGATCTGAATTCTTCCAGTTTTTGTAGTCTATGTTCATCTTGTACGTTAACTCCTTTCAAACCAGTTTTCTATCCACTGTGTCATTTGGTTATTACAACACCCCACTAAAGAGCAAGATGGGTACTAAATTCATTTTACAGCTGAGGAAACTGGCAAGCAGATAAGCTGTCCAGGTGGCAGGGCCGGTGATTGGCGGAGCCAGGACCTGACCCAACCTCCTCATTCCTGGGCCGTGGTGGTACTGTTTCTCAGTGCTGCTCATGGATTATCAGCTGTCCTCTGAAGTGTTCCTCTTGGCTCTCGCTGCATCCTGAGTTTATCACTTCCTATATACCTGTGATTAGAAATCCGTGTGTAAATATTTAGTAATTGGCCATTTGGCGCTTGAGGTAAATCAGCTGCAAGGTCAGGAAGCCTGGGCTTATTTCCCAGCTTATTGTAGAACTGTATGAAAGCGACTGCCCTCTTGAGGACTCGGGGCGGGCCTCTGTGCACTATGAAGCAGCATTTTCCCCCTATTCTCTGGCTCCTAGGGCTGGGAGTAGGTTGAGTGAAAGTGTTGTCGTTGGAGTTCGTGGACAAGACCAAGGCCGTGGAAAGAAACCTCACTGAGAACCATTACCCTCCCCCCCCCNNNNACACACACCACGGATCGCCCGAGTAGTAGTTTGGCAGCTGGTGTCTTTAGTCGGAGATTCCTACATTGCATGACACAGAAGAGGTTTCCCTCTGAAGTCTTTTCATTTATGGACAGCTTTGTTTATTCTGCCTTGGTCTGATGAAGATCTAGAACACCAGAATTTTTTACTTTTAGCATTTTCATTACTTGTGTTTATTTGCTCTGAAGTGGGGTGATAAATCATTTCTACATCTTATTAGTAAGACTCATGATTTGGAATTCTTCCTTGGCTGGCCATGTGGGAAAAGGGAATCTCTTATTTCTTGACTCCTAGATTTTCTGCTCTTATATTCGTTGCCCGAAATAGCCATTGAGTGAACACACCTTCCGTAAAACAGCCAGTCAGGGACAGAGAAACTGGTTGCTCAATCCCATTATCCAAACTGTAGGAACTCCAAGGGGCAAAGCATTAACCTTGAATCACCCTGTCTGCTGGCAGTCATAAATTCTCTTTCCCCTTAGCTGATCGGCTGTCTCCATGGGGGCAGAATTTCTAGATGATTCCATATCAGCTGTGGCAGTCACTTCTTTTACAGCTCCAGGAGCATTTGGAGGTGGAGTCCCCCACTCCTGGGGCTGCCTGGATTCTGAACAGCCTGTAAATACTATTGTTCATTCCCTTCTGGAGAATGGTCTTCAAGGTCCATCCACGTGACTGTGTCACATAAACCCACCTGCACCGCAGACCCTGAGTGGGCCATGAGGCCTCAGATGAAGTGGCCACAGCCTATCCCACTCCAGGCCCACAGAACCAGCAGAATTGGCATCCGTGGGCCAGGACTGGGAGGACCAAGCAGATTCCACAGACACGCGCCTGCAGCCATGCGCTGTGTATCTTCCATTCTCCAGCCGAGTCTAGGTTTGGAATGAGTCTTCAGACCTTCTTATCTGAGTAATTCTAGCTGTGTTCCTGCTGTCAAGCACGGAGCATGGTTGGCAGAGAACACAGCCTGGCCAGGTGGGCTGGTCAGTCTTCCCCGCCACCTGTATCTGAGAATTCTTTTGGCACCAGGACCATCCCTTCAGAATAGCCACTTGTTTGAGGGTGATAAAAGCGTGATGGTGACAGTTTAGATAAGATTTCTGCCCAGAGTCCCAAAAAATCTTTGGCACTTTTCTTGGCAAAAATGACATACCCAGGTAAGTGGTGTGTGCCAAGACCAGGTGTAGAGTGTGAACAGACTCAACAGATAATGAGGATGTAATTAGGACCACAGTGGATCATTTCTTCTTACCCAAGGCTTTTGATGCCTTCATGTGGAATATCTTTAACTTCATATTATCACCTGCTAATGATGAGACATTTTTTTGTTTTTTCATTGTCAGAATCTCTGTTATACAAGCAGACCCAGATGACTCCGTGGAGGTTTTGTGCCAGCTACCATATGCCCTCCTTGATGTGCCCCAGCACAATGCTTAGAGGATCTTATGGGAAGATAGTGCTGCTTGCCTCGAAAGGATACGCTTAATGAGAACATGATGCTGGTGGCTTGTGAACAGCTTACTTTGCTCAGTTTCTTCACACTGCCCATGAACTTAGACCCATGAGATCCCCCACACCCAGGCTTGTCCTGGGGCACCAATGAGTAGCGGGATAAACATAAGCACAGCTTTTCAAAGTGCCCACATGACCCAAAGATCTAGTAAGAAAGATCTTTTCCTAAATATGTTCCTAAATCAAAAATATATATATATATATATTTGATATATACACATAAAATTGAGTACATTCTATATATACACATAAAATTGAGTACATTTTTAAAGCCAGCTTTCTCCCCCACCCCACCCTACCCCCACCAAGAAGAGCACATGTAGGCAAAATGGCACTGGTTCTAAACATACACAGGTATACACTTTTGGGTTTGTTTTTAATGTGCTAAAATATCCATAACTTAAAACTCACCATTTTAACCATTTTTAAGTGTGTAGCTCAGCAGCTGTAGGCACATTCACGTTGTTGTGGGATGTCCCCAACATTCCACCTCCAGAGCTTTTCCCGTCTCCCCAAACTGAAACTCTGTCCCTATTAAATCCTAACTCCCTATCCCCCCACCTCCTCATCTCCTGGACACCAACATCCTACTTTCCGTCTCTGTGAATTTGACAGCTCTGGGCACCTCATGTGAGTGGAGTCATGTGGTACTCTGTCTTTTGGTGACTGACTTCTGTCGCTTAACCTCTGTGTCGTCAAGTTTCATCCATCTTGTAGCATGTCCGAGTTTCCTTCCTTTGTAAGGGAATGATATTCCATTGAAGGGATAGACCACATTTTGTGTGCCCGTCCATTTATTGGTGACTTGCTTCCACCTTTTGGTTACTAGGAATAATGCTGCCGTGAGCACGCTTGGACAGCTCCCTGTTCTGGATGTTTCTTTACAAAATGAACATGCCCTTGTAACTACCACATAGATCAAGAATGGACTAGAGTGCACAGAGTTAGAGGGAGAGCAGGAGGTTTCGATTACATTTCACGCCTGCATGCGGCTGCTTCAGCTACACCTCGGGGTCTTGGGATTGGACACTCATTTTCTCTACGTGAAACAGTTGGGAAGGATGTTTGAAAAACACGTGTAATGTGAAAGGCCACAAGATTAGTTGTGAGATTTAAGCAGCTTATTTCCTTAAAATATCTGGGGAAGATAGTACAGCATATTTGGGGTTTGCGGTTGCAGCTGTATTAACACATGACCGCTAAGTACAGTCCCTCCAGGCTCCTGCTGCAAGAAGGGGCTCCCATCCACCTGGAGAACGGCCCTTTTATCAGCTTCTGCTGGAGAATGAGTTTTAAGCCTTGGGGGACAATTTTGTGGCCATGTCTTGCCTTCCTGTCTTCCTTTCCTTCCTCCTTCTCCTCCCACCTCGTCCTCTCTCTCCTTAACTGAAATGATTCATTAGTGGACTTCTAACTGTAGGAGACACACTAATGAGTAAGACACGATATCTGACATGTGTATTTAAAATAGAATCGTTGATCAGGAATACTATTCTGATGGCCGGCAGCCAACCCCTTGGTGCCCACCGAGTGCCAACAGCAGCCTTAGAGCAGAGCCAAAGAGTTTGTGGACTTTGGCGTGTTGTAACGCATGAAGAGAGGAAGACTGTATCTACCAGGTTACCTAGAACTGCTCTGGCATGCCCATAACCAAATGGTAAGAATAAGTTTTTTAAAAACACCTTTAAGCTAGGGGTACCTGGCTGGCTGAGTCAGTAGAGCATTGACTCTTGAGTTTGAGCCCCACGTTGGGTGCAGAGATTACTAAAATAAAATAAAATAATTTAAAAATAATAAAATAAAACTTTTAAGCTGCCTTGAATTCCGATGCTCTGTTTGAGAGCATTCTTCTAAAAATGTTAGGAGACATTTTAACAATGAAGAGAAAAACACTAAAATTTACACATTAGTGAAGTGGGGTCTCTAATCCTTTTCAGAAACTCAGGCACTCGGATTTTCTTGAACTGATACTCCCCAGCTGTTTTTCCTTCCCCACAGCTCACAAAGGCAGGCCCATCTCTCCACCCACAACTTACACCAACATCACCATCACCAACATCGTCACATTCCCCAGTGGTGGGCGAGTTGCTTGTCTCCTAATTGGCCTCCTTTCCCTTCGTCTTAACCCACGCAAAACCCTTCTTTACACAATAGCCACAGGGATCTTTCCAGAGCAGGGGGTGGTAAGCTTTTTCTCTAAGGATGGATGGCAAATATTTTGGACTTTACGGGCCCTATGCTCTGTGTTGCTATTGGTCAACTCTGCTGTTTTAGTGGAAGAGTAGCCACAGATAACAAGGAAAGCAATCACTATGGCTGCATTCCAATAAAGTTTCATTTCCAAAAGCTGTATTTATAGATTTGGTCCGTGGGCTGCAGTTTGCTGACTCCTGCTCTAGATCACAAATCTGTCCCCCTCACCCCCCTGCTTATCGTCCATTGGCTCCTTATTCCCAAAAGGAAAACTCAGCATTTCTTGGCATGGCATTCACAGTCCCTCTCGGCCGGCCCTCTGCTTGCTTCTCTACCCTCATCGCTCCCACTTCTCGGCATCCCCATCCCCCAGTGTCTCTGCTTTTTCATCTTGCAATTTGCACCACACATGGCTCCCAAAATACTGTGTTATTTCAGACCTGCCCTTCCCACTGCCTGGGAAGATCTCCCCACCCCCAACCTGTCAAACTCAAACTTTCCTCCGAAACCTGCTCAGTGTCAACTGTCTAAGGCTTTTCCTGTCCCTCATCATCAGGTGTGATCACTGCCTCCCCTTTTCATTCCTGTATCTAGTTCTACACTGTTATTGCTTCTCTAAGTATTGTGTGAACTCCTTGAGGGCAGAACCCACGTCAGAGTCATCTTTGAATTCCCAGTGCCTAATACAGTGTTTATCATGTAGCAGAATCTTCATAAATATATACTCTTAACACAAAGTGTCATTTAAGTAGATTTTTCTTTTCTAATAGCTTAGTTGAGATGTAATTCACATGCTGTATAATTCACCCATTTACAATGGATGTTCAAGGCAATGGATGTTAGTATATCCACAGACATGTACGACCATCACCACAGTCAATTTTAGAACATTTCATTACCGGAAAGAGAAGCCTGTGCCCTTTACCTATCACCTCCTTCTCTCCCCACAACCCCTACTCCCCACATCCACTCCTACTAATCTACTTTCTGCATATATACAGCCAATTCTGGATATTTCATATAAATGGAATCAAATATAAGTCATCTTTCACTTCACAGGTTTCCAAGCCTTTATGTTGTGACATGTATGCATACTACGTACCTTATTATGGCCAAATAATATGCCACTATATGGATACACTACATTTTGTTTACCTGTTCATTTTTTTTAAAAAGTTTATTTATTTAGAGAGAAAGAGTTAGTGAGAGTAGGGGAGGGACAGAGAGTGAGGAAGAGAGAGAGAATCCCAAGCAATCTCTGCACTGCCTGCTGTGCAGCCCTATGTGGGGCTCAAACCCATGAGATCATGACCTGGGCTGAAACCAAGAGTCAGAGGCTCAACCTATTGAGCCACCCAGGCGCCCCTATCTGTTCATTGTTGATGGACATTTGGCTTGTTTCCACCTTTTGGCTATTATCAATAGTGCTGCTGTAAACATTTGTATATAAGCTTTTGTTTGAACATCTGTTTTTAATTCTCTTAGGTATATAAATAGGAGTGGAATTTCTGGGTCATATGGTAATTCTATGTTTATCTTTCTGAAGAATTGCCATACTTTGTCACAACAGTTGTACCATTTTACATTACCACCAGCAATGCATGGAGGTTCCAATTTCTCTAAATCCTCACCAACACCTACTTTTTCCCACTTAAAAAAAATTATAGCCATCCTAGTGTGTGCGAAGTGGTATTTTGTTGAGGTTGTGATTTCCCCTTTCCCTGGTAACTAATGATGTTGAGCATCTTTTCAGGTGTTTGTTGGACTTTTGCATATCTTCCTTGGGGAAATAAATATCTGTTCAAGTCTGGTGCCCATTTTTAAACTGGCTTGGTTATTCTTATTGAATTGTAGGAGGTTTTTTTAATGTTTATTTTCAGACAGAGAGAGGACTTGTGTGTGTGTGCAACTGGGGGAGGAGGAGGAAGAGACGGAGGCGGGGGGATGGAGAGAGAGAGAATCCCAAGCAGGCTCCATACTGTCAGCACAGAGCCCGATGCAGGGCTCGATTTTATGAACCATGAGATCATGATCTGAGCCAAAATCAGAAGTCGCACACTTCACTGACTGAGCCACTGAGGCACCCTGAATTCTAGGAGATTTTATATGTTCTGGATAACTAGACCCTTTTCAGATATATGATTTACAAATATTTACTCCCATTCTGTGAGTTGTCTTTTCACCTTCTTAGTGTCTCCTTGTTTCTCAGTTCACATCACATGTACTCAGCATTTATACTATAATGGATTCAGCAGATACTAAGATTATGTGCCTTCAAGGGGATTCACAGGCTTGAAAGGGAGATAGGCATGCAAATAGTACAATAAATACTTGATCACTATGCTTTTTTTCTACCCATCCTATGGCCACCCTGGTTCATGAAGCATCTTGATAATGCCTTTTGATGCACAAAATTTTTAATTTTGATGAAGTCCAATATACATAGTTTTAATCTGTTGCCTGTGCTTTGGTGTCATATTTTAGAAACCATCGCCAAATTCAAAGTCATGAAGATTTATTCCTGTGTTTTCTTCTATGAGTTTTATAGTTTGGCTTTTAGATGCATGTGTTTGATCCATTTTAGATTAATTTTTGTAAATAGTGTGGAAGAGGAGTCCAGCTTCTTTTATTTGTGGCTATCTAGTTATTCCATCACCATTCTTTTTACAAACACTAGTCTTTCCCCAAGAGAAAGACAAGGGTCTTGGTACTCTTGTCCAAAGCAATTAATGATAAATATATGAGTTTACTACTAGACTCTCAGTTCTACCCCATTGATATATATGTCTGTCCTTGCGCCTGTACCATACTGTCTTGATAACTGTTGCTTTGTATTAACCTTTTGCCCTTTTGAAATTGGGAAGTGTGAGAACCACTTGGTTCTCCTTTCTCGGAATTGTCTTGGCGATTCTGGATCCCTTACAATTCCACATAAATTTTAGAATCCGTGTTTCAACCAACTTGACAATAAACTATTTAAGAAAAAAAAGAATCCGTGTTTCAATTTCCATGAAAAAGTCAGTTGGGATTCTAATAAAGATTTTGATGAATTTGTATTCCTATCCTAATGACATTAAGTCTTCCAATCCATGAACATGGGATGTTTTCCCATTTATTTAGATCTTTAATTTCTTTCAAAAATGTTCTGTAGGTTTCTGAGGATAAATTCTGCGTGTTTTTTGTTAAATGTATTTCTAAATATTACATTGAAAATCTTTTTTAAACATTTGTTTTTGGGAGAGAAAGGAAGAGAGAAAGAGAAGAGCAGGGGAGGGGCAGAAAGAAAGGAAGACACAGAATCTGGAGCAGGCTCCAGGCTCTGAGCTGTCAGTATTGAGCCCGACACAGGGCTTGAACCCATGAACCATGAGATTGTGACCTGAGCCAAAGTCAAATGCTTAACCAACTGAGCCACCCAGCTCCCCTAAATATTTTATTCTTTTTGATGCTATTGTAAATGGAATTTGTTTTGTCATTTCCTTTTTGGATTGTTCTTTGAAAGTGAATAGAAACAGTTAACCTTTGTATATTGATCTTGTATCCTGCAACCTTGTTAAACTCTTATCATTTCTTACAGTCTTTTAATAGATTCCTTAAGATCTTTTTTATATACCTGTGGGTAGATTCCTAAACATAGAGTAACAGGTGTTCAAGCGATAGGTATGTGGTGTCCTAGAACAGAGAACAGCAAGACCAAAGTTAGGGAAGTGTGGAAGAAGGTATCTTCTGGAAATCACATGCACCCAGATCAGAGCGGTTAAACCTAGGGTTGTGGGTTGAAGCTAGTGCGTGTCATGCTAAAAATGCACTGAGAATATTAGAATCATTCTTAGATGGAGGCCCAGAAAAGACTTGTGATCAGCACCACTGACACTGATGAGGTCCAAAGGTAGCTGAGGAAGTCTGCCTCCCCCAGGAAGAGCAGGGACTTGTAGGTACGTGTGTGTATGCCACTACTCTGCAGATGCCATTATCTCTAGGAATGATCAGCAGTGACAGTACCAGCTGGCATTGTGCAGCCAAGCCCAGCCAGCATTGGTGATGTGGCGGTCGGTGCCTGCTGCTATTACTCACCGGGCTTCTGGAAGGAACCCACTGCTTCTAATTCACAGCAGAATCCCAGATCACAGGCTTTTAACAAACTTGAGACCAGCACTCCTACCCCCTCCTCAGTGTAGCCAGACATTTCCAGACAAGGCAAAGATGTGGCTGTGGTCTCTGTACCAGCTGTTCCTTCCTTTGCTGGGCCCCCTGGGTCTAGTTCCCATCTGAGGGGCTCAGGCCCGAAGAACTGACTTTTGGCTGAGGTTGCATCACTTGGATGCATGCTTGGCCTGAAAACTAGTGGAGACACAGTGTACAAAGCCAAGATGAGTCCTGCTAGGAATAGCTCTACCTGAGGCACAAGGAAAGCTAACCAGTACCTCCTTGGCCACTTTTGAGGAGCCATCTCTTTGAAAAACTGATTTTTTCCTCCTTCTAATGCAGAATTCCCTCCACTACCCACCCAGTGTACTCCTTTTATGGGCACGGCCAAGCCCTTCCCTACCTGTCTGTTCCTGGACCAGCACTCCAGGAATTTGCATGCGGTGGGTCTCATCCCTAACTACACTTCCTGCCCTAAAAACACGACTTGTTTACAGTGATTGGATTGCTGACCAAGTTTGGACACCATTCTGGCTCCGGCTTCTGTTTTCCTCCCCCTAAAGTGCAAAAACTCAGACCAGTTTGGCTACCGATTGTAACTCTGGGAAACAGTGTGTGTGGAGTGTGTGTGCCGAGTAGGGGAGGTGGTGTGTTAAGAGTGGTCAGTGGGTGAAGTGACACCCCTCCTGGGATTTTTCCAGGTTCTTGCTGAGTTTTATAATTATAATAGTTACCACTCATTGAGCATTGCTATGAGCCAGTCACTCTACTGGGCCCTTGATACTCCTCTTTTTTTTTTAATGTTGTTTTTTGTTTTTTTTGTTTTTTTTTTTTTGAGAGAGAGATGGAACATGAGTGGGAGAGGGGCAGAGAGAGAGCCAATCACAGAATCTGAAGCAGGCTCCAGGCTCTGAGCTATCAGCACGGAGCCCGATGAGGGGCTCGAACCCACAAACTGTGAGATCATGACCTGAGCTGAAGTCCAACACTTAACCAACTGAGCCACCCAGGTGCCCTGGGCCCTTGACACTTCTTATGTAACTCACTAAGATAGTAAGGCCCTTCTCTAGTTGCAGAAGCCAGATCTGAACCTGACACCACTCTCAGATGCCAACACCATGTTCTTTGAATTACTGTATGTTATCCCGTAGTCAAAGTAGGTCTTCATTTTTTTAGGAGTTAGGGGTTGGTTGATTTGAATCTGATGGGCATCTTTGCCTCACTCTGTTCCCACTGCCATTACAATGGTATTGCCTTCAAGCAGCAGCACTGATTTTTGGATTTTCTCTCCCTCTCTTTATGGGCTATGTGCTATAGAGATAAAATGTGTCTCTTATGGATGCTATATATATTTGACTTTACCTTTCTGATCCAGTCGGACAGTCTTCATTAGGCATGCTTTTAAGAGTTTGAACCTGTACCTTCAGCCTCCCCAAGAAACAGCCTGGTTAAAATGAGATTCCATCCAGAACCAGAGATGGACTGTGGGGAACCCCAGTTGATCACAACAAATTACACCTGACAAAGGCCTCTTTCTGAAGGCTAAAAAAAAAAAAAAATTCAGCTTTATATGCTTACCTTCTCACCACTTCCCTGTGCCCTGAACATTCCTGCCCCGTGGCCAGAAATAGACAGAGCTGAGGTGGAATCTTTGGCCAGGGGCCAAATGGACCAGCCCTGGCCAAGCCTGGGGTCAAAGTCCGCATTCTCGTCTGAGGTGGTTCAGAAAGGCCCCATCATCCCCCACCGCTGCCCTCATTCTCTGAGCACACCCCAGTCACCAAAGGCAGCCTTCTTCCACAAAGGAATGTGTTCCGTGTGGCGCCAGAAGCAGCACCCGGACCACAGCTGGGGTAGCCTCCCCGCGGTGCGCTCTGGGCCGTGAATGAGAACCATTCATCAGTCCTGCTGACCCAGCAGGAATCCCTGGCGGTGAGGGTCTGATGAAGGAGACAGCCCCCACCCCACCCCTTGACCCGGTATCTGAATGCCGACATCTGGCAGAGATGTTAAGTGGAGCGTTCTGTCTGGGTGAAAGAATTCCACTGAGTTCTGTGCTCCGCTGTTCAACGAACACTGAGCAAGCGCCCTTTGCATCGTGGGCCACTGCTTGTGACTGGGGCGTGGTACTGTCATCGTTTATGTGATGCTTCCCATTCGGAGCAGGAAGGCCAACTACTGGGAGCTCTGGAACACAAGATGTGGAGCAAGGGTTGGGAGGAATGAATCATTTCCCTGCCTCTGAGGGGCCTGGACATGTCAGAGCCAGTCATGGAAAGCTGGAGCCCCAGGGAGGCCTGCTTGAGGCAGACCCTGGAAAGTCATGTTGGTGGGCAGGAGGAGGGGAAATTGTTAAGAGGATCAGCTTGTAGAAGAGCAGTGCTTTTTGCTAAATGCACTCCGTACAAATAGTGAATGATGTTTACACTGCACTTCCCCCCTTGTCTGGGTGTGCCTTTGTTACTGGCTAGGAATCCACTGGTCACATGGGCATTTTTTTTTCTTAAATAGTTTATTGTCAAGTTGGTTTCCATACAACACCTAGTGCTCATCCCAACGAGTGCCCTCCTCCATGCCCATCACCCCCCTTCCCCTCTCCGCACCCCATCAGCCCTCCGTTTGTTCTTAGCATTCAAGAGTCCNTAATATTTTAAGGAACCTCCACACTGTTTTCCAGAGGGGCTGCACCAGTTTACATTCCCACCAACAGTATAGGAGGGTGACGTGGGGCATTTTTTGACTGGGTGCCACGAAGTGAAGTGTCACTGGTAAGAGGCCATGGTCTGTCATATTGTTTGAGGCTGCATGAGGGCAGTCAATAGCCACCCTTCAGAAAATATTTTTAGGCAGGCAAGTTCTATAGCACAGAAGCCCCTTGAGATGATGGAGCAATTCAGATGTGATTCCTCCCCGGGGGAAGGAAAACATTTGGAAGCCTCCCCCCAGCCCAGGAAATCTTGAGACTCAGATTTTTTTTTTTTTTTTTTTTAGAGGCAGCCTTTCATATTCTTTGCTTGGCAGAATGAGTTAGCTGTCAAATAGTAGCCTAAGAAAAGGACCCTGGAAATGCCACGTTTACATTTCCTCTTTTGCCTTTTGGAGCCCTGCTGGGATAAAGTTCAGCAAAGGATTTTCAAATATTTTGTGTGTTGTGAGAACAGTGCCACTGTTGGGATCATAGCACTGGATGACTTAAACCCCATTTGAAAGTTTTGCAGATACTACAGACAGACTCCCTGGAGCCCACCCTTCCATGGAACTTCGCACAATTTAGCACCCACCTAGCTTATACAGCGCATGTGACGACACCTATTGATTTAGGGAATTATACTTTTCTCCAACATCATATATTCTCTGGAGCAAACATATATGTCTAGTTTTCAAGTAAGTTGTTCCTAGAGCTGGATCCAAGAGGAACTACCGAAGCTCATCCTTGGAAGTTCCCAGTTCCCCCAGATGACAAGTAGGGGGAACGAGAGGATCAAAATTAAGCACAACCGCTTGCATAACACAGCTTAGCATCTCGTGGTTAGCACTTGAATTGCCCGACCCGAATCTAGCAGGCTCCATCTATTTGAACCAAAATATTTTACCTGATATGTTTGACCTCCTACTATATAGATCAGGAACATAAGAAATGCGATCTTTGATTTTTATAGCAATCCTGAAGAGCAGGTGTTTCTTGCTTTCCCTTTAAAACATTGCTTTTAAGTTTATATCGTTTCCATTTGACAGATGAAATACAGAGACTCAGAAAATCTCAGTGTGCCTGAGGTCACAGAGCTCATAAGGGGAAGTGAGATTTGAACCCAGGTCTGCGTGCCTCTAAACTGCCCCCTGCTGCTTACTGACAGTAGAGAGGTGGCAGCGGGTCCAGCCTATTCTTCATGGGGGCTGGAATGTGCAGGCTGTCGAATGGGTCTCTGCTTATAGACGGTGCTCAAGGCCCATGAGGAAGGTGAGTGGACTCTGGCTGATGTTTGTCAGGAATGCCTAGAACCTTCAATCCCAGTGAGGTGAAGGGATTCTTTCCATATCTCTCCCAGATACCCCTGGGGGCATAGTGCCTCTTCTTGGCATAGTTTACCCTAGCATCAACTGTGTGGAAGTTGTATCCTCTAGTGGACTGAATTGAATGTGAGAATGTCCTCAACTGCTCAGCCAAGAGCCCAGTGAGAACATATTGGGAGAGATACTTTACCACATTCTGATAAGCCACAATCACAGCCAACTTTCTTCTGGCACTCACTGGCTCTCATTCATGTTAATCAAATACTGCAGTCCGTGGGCATCCTGCCTTGAACCCTCTGATGATGGCCCACTCCCGAGCTAAACTGTGTGAATAATTAAGACCATCTGCTGCAGTAGTTCCTAGACTTCAGTCAGATGAGATTTTAACAGTCCTCTCCAAGGTGAGCTTTCCCCTTGTGAACTTTCCTCAGCATGCCTGGAGAGGGTTGTCGAAACCCTCTTGAGCTTGCTTTTTGGTATGTGTGAACGAGCTGCAGATATGTTCTGCTGACCCAGTTGGCTTGTGTTCAGGGTAGAAGATGTTCCTGGAATTAAATATGGCCATGGATGACCTGGATGGTCTTCAAAGGTGAATGCTGAATAGATCTCCCTCCTGTCTAAAAATTCCCCAAGCTATGGTATCAGATGCTACATTTAGCCAGATGTCTCCACCATTTTTCTGATGTCTTTAGTAGAATAAAAATCTCTGACCGAGGACTCAGAGAGCAGGTGTGAAGAAGAGAAATGTGTCTTTCACCAATCCAAATGTCATCAAATGTCCGGGAAGGGAAAGGGAGAATTGAGCATAATATGTTTATGATTAGGTGCCAGAGAAGGTAAGAGACATAGTGTTCTTCTGGTTTTTTAATTCAAAGTAAAATTCAATCTTTGGCTTTATTTTTCACCATTTGGAGCCTAGTACATCTCTCTCTTTATTTTTATGTTTATTTTATTTTTGAGAGAGAGAGATGGAACATGAGTGGGGAGGAGCAGAGAAAGAGAGAGGGAGACACAGAATCTCTTGTTCCCGGCACAGTTCCTGGCTGTGAGCTGTCAGCACAGAGCCTGACATGGGGCTCAAACTCATGAACCCTGAGATCATGACCTGAGCCAGAACTGGACACTTAACCAACTGAGCCACCCAGGCGCACAGAGCCTAGTACATTTCTTAGTGAAGCTCAAATCCTTTAAACCCAAAGCAGTCTTCTCAGGCAAATTGGTCCCTGGGCAAGGCTGGGTATACCAGAGTGTGCTTGTCTCAATCACAGGGATAAGAACGATTCATGAATAAACGTATCAGTTCTGGTATCTGGATGCCTAGATGCAAATCTCAGCTTGATCACCTCTTATCTGTGTGACCTTAGGAAAATCATGTAGCCTTTCTGTCCCTCAGTTTTTCCTCAGGGAGATAGGGATGTTTATAATACACTCTCAGAGGGCTGCCTGGAGCTGTGCCGTCCAGTATGGCGGCCACCACCAAGTGGAGCCACCGAGCACCTGAAATGTACTTGTCCACATTGAGATGTGCTCTGAATGTAAAGTACCACCAGATCTCAAAGACTTACGGAAGAAAGGAATGTCAACTATCTCATTAGCAATTGTATATTGATTACATGCTGGAATGATAATATTTGGGATATAAGATATATCATTAACATTAATTTCATCCATTTTCTTTTACTTTTTAAATGTGACTACTGGAAAAATGTAAAGCCCATATATGGTTTGCTTTATGTTTCTATTGGGAAGCTCTAGTCTAGAAAATTAAATTGGTTCATACCTGTAAAGCACTTTTCACACAGGAATAGATACAGAATGAATACAATAAATAAATAAATACAGGTGTTTTTTTTTTTTTTTAATCCAGCTTTCTCTTTAACAGAATCCCACCTTCAATGCCAGCCTGTGTAGTGTCCAGGTTTCTGGATAAAAGCAGAAATCATACTTTTAGAAGAAGGTGGGGGGGGGGTACAAATGAATACATAAAACAGGCAGAGAGTAAGAAAGTGTATCATACGTCCGTGGGTGGGGGAATGAGTATGGAGTTGCTCACCACAGTCTATGCACCACAAAATGACCTGGCCCCCAGAGGTCAAGCCCATCTACCTCTCAGCACCTTCCAATATGTTATGTTGAATGACAGAGGCTCTGGAGCTGCCCCATGAGCATTCTTTCTGCCTTCCTTCCCGAGCCTGGCTTCTATTCGGCAATGGCCTCAGAGAGAGAACAGAATGTCTTTGGCCTCCCCTGACACACTCAAAGGAAGTGATGAGGCCCAGCCCTGTCTAGCTTCCCGAGCATAGCCAAAGGTACTGTGGGAGGTAAGCCCAGAAGGCAGAAGTCGCTGGAGCCGGCTTCTCTGGGGAGGTGGGTATTGAGGAGTCACTGTCCCCCATGGGTCTGCCATGTGGACCCTGTGGACAGCCACAACTGTTCTCCCCTCTGAGTGTCAGCGTTGCTCGCTGCCTCAGACATTCACAGGCCATGAGGATGTCAAGTCCAGCATGTGGGGAGGGTCTCATCCTTAGACGGCAGTCAGGTATGTACAGGGACTTGGCACCTTTCCCAGGAAATCAGCTGTGACGGGTTGGGACTATGCCTTACTCTGCCTCTCCGAGAGCCCATCTTACAGCCCACAACTCTCGTCTAGATATTAAGCATTGGTTATCTGTTGGCATGAGATTTTATGATCCCAGGGCATCTTTATCTCCCATAAATCACCCTGTCTGCCTTCCACCTTCACTACTCAGAGTGAATTTCAGAGGTAAGCAGGCACCTGAGTGCGTCAGCTGATCTGAAAAGCTCAGGGAAGGCCTACTTACTCATGAAAAGCCCTGTTTCCTTTACCGCTGACATGGTATGATACGTAAAATTTGACTATTGGAACTCGTATCTAGCAGTTCCTTGTTACAATGTAAAGGTGCCCTGTCCTTAGAGGAGTAATTAATTTATTCTTTCATCTGTTAAATTCCTAAATATGATAATTTCATGGGGAATGAATTTATCACCTTGCTTTCCAATGCATCTACATCAGAAGAAAAAGGCATTTTGGGTGGGGTGTGAAGATGCGAAGAGGAATTTATATTCATTCACTCAATAAATATTTGCTGAGTACCTGCTGGGTACCGTAGGTACTCAAATCAAGGGGTTCTGAGTTGGCAGGAAGGCAAGAAGAAAACTAATGTGAATGAGTCTATGCTGTGTGCTAGGAATTTACATTATTTCATTTAATCTATACACATGTGTGCACACACATAAGGAAGGTTATTTCCATAATCAAAAGAGGAACTTCTGGCTCTAAAAGTAAATTGTCCCCAAATCCATATTGGATGTGGTGGAGGCAGAATTCCAACCTCTGTGTTCTGATTCCAAGATACCCAGCAAGACCTTCCAGGGAACCAGTGGTGCCAATAGATACCAGAGGAGGGGCTGCCGAGAGGCAAGCGGACCTTTATGTTGGAAGATGAGGGAGTCAAAGGTCCCCTCCCACCCACTTTACTTGAATACACTTTGACCTATGATCATAGAGTAGAGCGTGTTTTAAAATCACCACAGGGGCGCCGGGGTGGCTTAGTCGGTTAAGCATCCGACTTTCGCTTAGGTCATGATCTCGCGGTTCGTGGGTTCGAGCCCCGCGTCGGGCTCTGTGCTGACTGCCAGCTCGGAGCCTGGAGCCTGTTTCAGAGTCTGTATCTCCCTCTCTCTCTGACCCTCCCCTGCTCACGCTGTCTCTCTCTCTCTCTCTCTCCTAGAAATAAATAAAAATAAATAAAATCACCACAGAGAGGCATGTCAAGCATCAGATGGCCATCAGATCAGATCAGTGGATGTGGATAGAGCAGCTGTGGCACGGAGTGGATGCACACAGCATGTGTTCAGAGGGCCTCAGTAGCATCAGGGAGCAATAGTGAGAGATCCATGGAGGAAGCATGACTTCAGCAGCAGAATCAGGATCAGGTTTCAGAGAGGGAAGGATTTGCCCCAAGAAAGGCTGACCAGAGCAAGGCAGGGGACATAATTCAACCTATAACAACTGGCTTCTCATCTAAGCCATTTAGGACCTCAGTGGAGTCATAAAATCTTACAGTTCTGAGTTCTTCAGATCATTCATCCAGTGTCCAGGATGGCAAAGGCCAGCAGGCATGCTGCCACTGTCCCGCCCCGTCATAGCAGTCATCACAAACCCGTGCCAGCACTCTTGCCTGTTACGTCTTGATGCCAGACACCCTAGACAGCCACCATGAGCTGGTTGAATTTGACATTGCAAATCGACATCTGCTTGCCTTCCCTGTCCTAGCCCACCCTCTTCATGGCACAGAATAGAAGGACTGGAGCCTGGGGGTGCAGGGACTCAGATTACAGAAGAGACTGAGAACCCGAGGTCTTGTCATAGTCCCTGGCTGCATCCTGGGGTCTGGCAGGATGCGTCTAGATCCTCTGCAAGCTGAGAACTTAGAGGCTGACTGAAAAACAAAATAGGGACAGACAAAGGCATATCAGTATAGGAGATAGAATTGGAAACCAAGATACCCAAGGTCAAGAAAAGGCTCTGCCAACTACTATCCATTGACCATGGGTCAGTCCATTAAACTCTTGGTCCTTATTTCTTTTGTCTATAAAGTGAAATGAGATGGACTTCGTGACTCTGGATTCCCCTCCTGCTCTGAAGATCTGCCCATCCATCCTTTTCCAGCCCCTTCTAAACACTGTGTTCCAAAGCCACCTCTTTCTGTCGCTGCACAGATTGCTTATTTCCACACCGATTGCTTTAATCACATTGTTTGCTCTAGTCCAGGCTACTCCACGTTTTCTTTTCCTAATTCCTTTTCCCAGCCCTGCTCAAGGCCTTCCTCCTCCCATAGCCTCTTCTGACCTTAGTACTGAAGTGGGAGGAGTCCTGGATTTGAGAACCAGGAGATATAAATTATTCCCTGCTCTTGCTTCCTTAGCCAGGTGACCCTGGACATGGCCTTCCCCCTTTCAAATGGCCTTGCATGGCCCTTTCTGGCAAAAATCTTCTCTTGATTTTGTTCTAACTCACACAGACCTCTTGTATCCATAAATCCATAACTTTTTAATGTTTATTTTGAGAGAGAGACTGAGTGTGAGCTCTGAGAGGTAGAGAGAGAGGGAGAGACAGAATCTGAAGCAGGCTCCAGGCTCAGAGCTACCAGCACAGAGCCCAACGCGGGGCTCCAACCCATGAACTGTGAGATCATGATCTGAGCTGAAAGGCGGATGCTTAACCAACTGAGCCACTCAGGCACCCCCATAAATCCATAACACTTAATGCTTCCCTAATCTGGGCTCAACTATTTAAAACCTGGGTAAATTCTCTTAGAATTCTCCCATTCCAGAGGGGACCAGCCCAAGAGACAATGGGAGAGAAAGGAGAACAGAATTTACATTCTAGATGGGGAGATAGGACCCACCCCACAAGAATGCGAGCACCTCCCATTTCCTATGGCTCTCCCACAGCAGCTAGCTCCGTACTGGGTACAAAATAGGTGCTCAACACTGGGTGTTGGACGTAAGCAATGAGTCACGGGAATCTACCCCCAAAACCAGGAGCACGCTGTACACACTGTTAGCCAACTTGACCATGAATTATATTTAAAAATAAATAAAATAAAAAATAAACAGATGCTCAGCTCAATGGTAAGTATAATAGTACCTTTCATTTACATAGCACAGTGTATACAGATTCTATGAATAAGAACTGAATAAGCAGATGGAGCACAGGAACTATAGATCATACAAACTGTCCCTTGGTTCTTGGAGGCATAGAAGGGAGAGGGTGTTTCTCTACACCCTCACTCTTACTTGTCCCCTCCTCCCAGAGGATAAATCCACAGAGAGAACTTTATTTGATAGGCACTACCAAAATCCAGCCCAAGCCCTGCAATTGTTCAATAAAAAACTGACATTCTTCCCTGCTCTGACACTCCTTTCCTGAAGGAGCGTGTATGGGATACAAGACATTGTTTACAGTGAGGGCAGAAAGTTGAGGGAGTCTTTCTTGTTTGAGGTTTGACTGCTGTCTGTCACTCCTCCCCTCTGTGGTTTCACGACAGAAAATTCGCACAGGGAACCTACAGCGGATGGGAGCAGTCACTGTGTTCGAGAAAGCTGGGACTGGGGAAGGCAGCTTGGGCCACGACGGGGCTCCCACCTCCCAGGGAAAAGTGAGGATGACCTAATCCAGGTTTTCCTCTGCTTTGCCACTGTTCTCACAGGCCCGAGCGAGGTATGTATTTTACAGAGAGAAACAGTGAAGAGGGGAAGTGGTTTGCTAGGGATGATAGAGCACTCCCGCTGTGCCACCCAGCTATAACCTCAGAACTACTGCCGGTGGCGGGTCTGTTGTTTATGAGTAAAACTGCGACTCTTCCCCACCATCTGCGAGGCCTGCGGTTGGCCTGGTCTCTTCTGCCCTCCCTCCGCCCCACCTTCCAGAAATGAGGATGGGTCCACCCTGAGGCAGCTGTATCCTGTCCTTATCTAACTCTTTTAAAATACGGGCTAAGTATGCCAGGTTCCGCGCTAAGCCCGGGGACTGGGTCGAGTGCCAGATCACCGAGGCGGGCAACGCGAGCAGAGAGGGGACAGCCGCTCCCACGGAGCCTGGCACTGCCCAGCCCACCCGGTCCTCACCCTGCCCTGTTCCAGGAGAGGCCCGAGGGAGGCAGCGGGGCCGGGAAGTCCAGCCCGCGCGGTCAGTGCGCGGTCCCCCCTCGGGGACGCTGGTCACCCGAACCCCGGCGCTCCCCAACCCCCTGGGGCTCACGTGTGCGCCCACACCGGGCCTCGTGCGGCCGCAGCCTTCCCCCTCCCCCCGCCCCCCCAGGACTTCCGCGGCCCGGGTCCCTGATGGGCTGGGAGGACCGCTCGCTCGGCACAACAGCCCCGGGCCCCGCCCCCCGCAGCTGGGTCCCGAACCTCCCCCCTGGGGGGCGGGGCTCTGTTCACCCAGGGTCATCAGGGTCGCAGGGCAGCCCAGCCTGCCAGCGGTGGCCAGAAACAGTGGGGCCACTCTGGACAGATTCCCTGCAGGCCACCTCCCTCCAGGCAGCTGGGGCCTCAGGCAGTGAACCCAAGCTCAAGTCCAGGGCCCTTGGGTAGAGCAGGTGAGGCCTGAACCCGGTGACAGCGAAGCAGCGGGAGGGGAGACCACAGGGCATTTTGCTTTCCACCCACGCCAGCTTCTTGCTGTGGCCCTTGGTTTCTACCTGGTAGTTTTTCCCTCCTGAAGGTTGTTTGGATACCAGTGAGAAAAATGGATTTTACAAAGCAATAATGGAAAGAGGCACATTGAGTAGAAAAAGCATTAAGAGATAATTTCAGAAAGAAGGAAGGTGGCCAATAGCATGGAGTGGGGGAACACAACCTCCTGAGTAACAGAAATGCTCGTTAAAACAAAATACATCTACCTCTCAGATCCAGAAAGGTTTGAAAACATGGCCTTCGCTAGAATTTCGGATTTGTGGGGAAATCTACATACTACTGGCTGATGTGTAAATTAATAGTCTTGCTGGACAGTCTTCTAGTTTTACGAAAGTATTGACTTTTTATCAGCTCTTTGGCCCAGCAGTTTTTCTTTTTGGAATTTATCCCAAGATTGTGCAGAGTTTTAGCTACAAGGATAGTCATTTCAATAATGTTTATAGCAGTAAAAAATTTTGTGATAAGATTATCCAATTTTATGGTATATTAATAAAAGCAATCTTGTAAAAGAATAGTCAAGGTAGCATAATATTCACACATACTGTTAAATGTGAAAAGCAGTTTGCAAAGCAAGTATGTAGAAAATTGTCTCCGTTTTTTGAAAGGATATATGAATGTACAGAAAAGAAAGGCTGGAGAGATATATACCATAGTGTTGATAATGATTCCCTCTGACAGTGATATTGTGAGTTATTTTCTCCCTTTTACTTGTTTGTGTTATCCAGATTTTTATCATTAGCTTGTATAACTTTTATAATACGGACGAAAAAAGCATAAAAGTTATTTCTAAAAGAAGAGAGAAGCATCTGGGTTTAATTCTTTACAATCCCCCAGAGTAAGAAGCAGAAGGCCCCACAAAAGAAGCAAAAAAATTCAGGAGCACTGTTCTAGGAAAGATTTAGGAGTTGAACACTGGCCATTCCCACAGATTGGAGAATCCAGGAAGCTATGTGGAATAGTTTATAGATATACACATCCAGAGAGTAAGATTTCTTTTTAAAAATTTCAAGGCCACATATTCTTTTCGTTTCTCTCTGAGACATGACTAGATGATCTGGAGGCATCTATAGCTCTCCTGTGGGGGAGGGGGGCCTGGTGCTGGGAGTAGGGGAGACAGGCAAATCCTGGACTGGGGTGGGCTGCTGGGGGTAGTAAAGCCCAGTGATGGAGGACACAGCCTGGGTCAGTCTGTTGCCGGTATTCAGAGCCTGGCTTGCACATCTTCCCATCAGTGCAACCTTGGGTGAGTTGCCAAACCTCTCTGTGCTTCATTTTCGTCCTGAGGATAATAATAGGGTTTACCTCATTTGAATCAGGTATGGTAAGACACACAGACTGTTTTGAAGGAAGAAGTTTATATTCATTGATTCCTAGAAACAGGGGGCAAATTGTACCATGGGGGACCACATGCAGAAGCACCAGGGTCGGGCAAAGGCAGAGGGAGTGAGGGGAAAACATGGGCAAGAGCCTTTACTGCGACCACCCCAGGAAGGAATGGTTGAGGCTGAGGAAGCAGGCTAAGCAAGTTTAGGATCATCTGATTAAATCGTATCATCATATCAGCTCACTCTGGGGCATTAGGCGCTGTCTCTAGTTGTCTAGTCCCTGGCGCTGGGGTGATTAGGGCAGGGGGATAGTGCCCCAGCTAAGATCCTAAGATCCTATGAGATTTGGGTAAGGAGGTAGTTGGGTTCTGCATTGGCTGGTTTGCATATGAAAAGTGCACTTGTAAGGGATTAATGAGCTCTGGGAAGGATAATTGTGTAAAGTGCAAGCAAAATACTATTTTAAAGGAAATCAGAGGAAACATTCATTCTGATTAGAGGAAGAACTTCCTCTGCCCTTTAACGCCCTTCTAGCTGGGCTAAGAGTCACACTGGCACCTGACAGATTAACAGGAGAAAATTAAATTTAATTTCATACATATGGGGAATCTACACAGACATGGAAATTCCAAAGACAGGCAAAATGAGGTTCATTCGTCTTCCTGAACTAAAGGAAGGGAGTAGGGGTGTGGGACTTCAAAGGGAAGGAATGCAGTTCACAGGAAGATGATAAGAGTAAATGTTTGGTAAACAAATGTTTGCAGGGGCAGGGGTGGGGGGACACTCAGGCCGCTCAGAAACAATGGGACACACAGGACTTTGACCAAACAGGCCTTGCTAGGTTCCTCCCTGTCTAGCACACCTGGTTCACATCATAATGGAGTTATCTATGGTGACAGCTCTCTTCCTGGACCAGGTCCTCCATCTAAATATTTTTTAGGCAATTGAAAGGGAGGTAAAGAGCTTTTCCTGAATCTGCTAGGTTTTGATTGCTTTTAACTCAAAAATAATCTTCGTGCTAAAGTGGCGCATGTTGGAGTGGCCTGCACTTGGCCCCTCCAGGAGCATCTGGGAAGGTTCCCTTGAAGAATGGGAGGGGCTGTGACTTACACTATTTGGAGGGAAAGGGAGAGAGAGGAAATGGGAACGCGGCGATATGTAAAACTTACACCAAGTGTAGGCTGATGTGATTGGACAGGTGACATGTGAAGGTCTGGAGCGAGGGCAGGGAGAGAGGGGTAGTTGGACCCGAAGCTGAGAGTGTAGCTATGGGCTGATGGTAGCTGCTATGTGAGGCTTCTATTCAGCAGGTGGAATTTGGGCGTTCCTTACACGTGCTGGTGGATCCTTGATGTCTTGGTAGCCTGGGAGTGGCTTGTTCTGGCGCTGCCTGTGCTAATGGGCAACTCTGATAAAGTCCCCAGTTCCCCCTGGTTCTTGACTTTCTCCCTGTAGTAGAATCATAATCCCTGCCTCCCTCACCACGCCCCACGGTTTTAATGAGGTGCAGTGGGGCGTGGGGATGCAAATGTGCAGTGATGGGAGCGAAGCGTTGCCAGGGCACAGGAGGCAAAGGTGCTTCCCCTCAGAGCCACGTGGCTGGCTGTGGTCTGAAGGGGGCCGTTGCCAGAACTCCCATGGCTTTCTGACCTTATTTGTGACTCATGGGATGATGACGAGTGGATCTCCAGGAGGACTTTCCACAGTCCTCAGCTCCTTGTCTCCCTAACTCCGGCATCTTCGCCCCACGCCCACTACGGGGGACTGGGCACTGTCAGGCCCTCCCTGCAGACATGGAACGCCTCTCTCCAAGTTAGATCATCCCTCCTGGGCAGCTCTGGGCAGTTACCTGGTCCTTCTTTGATGGTGAGGTGCCATGAACTGAACACAGTCAGCCTAAGCCTCTGTACCTGATGAAAAGAGAAAGATTACAGGGTTAGCTCCCACCTGCTGGTCCTGGTTTTGCTTCTGGGGCCCCATGTCCCAAGACTACTTCCTCTCCTGTGAAACATACCTGGGGTCCTCTTAAGCCAGTGTTTCCTCTCTCTGAGTTGTGGAAGGGCCGAAGCACATGACCTAAGTATTTATCTCTTGCTGTAGTCCTCACTGTAGAATTCTTAGAGGTAGGCTGCACTGGGGTATGGTGACCACAATTGTGAGAATTTTAATTTTTTATGTAGCAAATGCTCCCGCGGTACTTAGTAGGTGCCATCCATTCAATCTCCATAACACTTCTGTGAGCTAGGTAGTAGTTTCCCCATTATATAGTGAGGACACACAGAGAAGCACAGAGAAGTCAAGTATTTTCCTGAGGGTGCACAGCTAGTAGGTATCAGAATGAGGATTCAAATCCAACTTGTCTGGCCTAGCGTCTGTGCTCCCCACTACCCTGCTGTCCAGTCCTCCCTCACCTGATGACAGGCCGCTCAGCCCCTCTCCTGTTTGCCACAAAGAGCTGTGTGCCTCCCCTCTGTGCTAAGAGCAGACTAGTCTCAGCCCCCGGCATCCCCCAGGGAGAGAAGCCTAGAAAAGGGACGTCGCCAGGACATCTTTGGCATCGGGACTGCTGCCTGAAGCTGCTGCTTGCAGAAAGCACAGCTCAGCTAAGGGCCCTGTGTGAGGGCTGTTGAAGGAGACTTTGGATGGAGGACATCGCACGTGGAAACGCACATGGGAACCCAGAGAGCGCACACAGGGCCCCTTCCACGAAGTACTCTGGAGCTCCGTGCTTCACCAGGTGCTCAGCCCCTGGAGCCACATCACCTTCTCATTCAATAAACATGTCCGTGAACTTGTAAATGTTTACTCTGGAGGAACCAAATTAGAACGAGCTACAATTCCTGCCCTTGAAAAGTTTGTAACCTACCTGGGGTTAGGGAAGTGTCTGGAAAGGTTGAGAAGAATGTCTAGATAATGAGCCCACCTTGGAAGGCGAGAACCACAGAGGCTGCTTCGGTACAGATGTTGCATAAAGGAGGTGGGAACTGGTCCGGGCCCTGGGGAATGAGCAGTACAGAGGTGGGGAGAATGAGGAGAATGTGCTGGATGCCCTCTGTTCGCCCTGACCACTGCTGCCCTCTCTCCCTGTGATCCCCTCGGCCCCAGGAGGCCAACCCCATACAGACTGCACCCCCAGGCTCAGCTTCGGGCTGCAGGGTGGGCTTGCCTAATAGGAGACACCAGAAAGAGAGTAGAAGACCAGAAGATAGTGAGGTCAGGTATTTATTCCTCCTGGTCCTGTGGCTGTGGTTTGGCTCTAAGACCCTTTCCTGAAGACACAGCTCCAAACAGGTGACCCTCTCAGCTTGGCCATTCTCTCTGGTCCTGTCAACCACTCCCTCCCCAGCCCTTCAAGCTGGAGTGGGAAGTGTCTTTTCCTCTGCTGCCAGCCCGAAGTACTAGGTTATCTGTTGTCCGTTCCTCTGAGCTCTGCTCAGAGCTCATCTCTGAGATGATCTTTTTTAAAACTGTGCTCAAATTAAGTTTGAATGCGCTCTGGTTCCTGCCAGGAACCCTACTGAAAAACAAAACAAAACAAAACATGTCAGAGATCTGAAAAGTGGATGGGCAGAACAGGTAGGAATTCACAGACCTGTCGGCTAAAGTGCAAGGTGGGAGAAGACAGGGGGTCGGGGTGCAGAATGTGAACGAAGGAGTGGTGAGCTCGCCGGACGTTCTGTAGATCCCTATAACCTGCATCCCTCCCTGTCTTCCAGGACACTCCTGCCTGCCGCCCCTCGCCGCCCAGCACCCCCTCGGCCAGGGCCTCCAGCCAGAGGACAGGAATGGAGACGTGTGGAGGCTGGCGCCTTGTCGGCTGTCTGGCCGTGCTCTCCCTGCTCCTGTCCCTGAGCCTGGCGCAGTACGAGGGCTGGCCCCACTACCCCGAGTACTTCCAGCAGCCGGCCCCCGAGTACCACCGGCCACAGGTGCCCTCCGACGTCGTCAAGATCCAGCTCCGCCTGGCGGGCCAGAAGAGGAAGCACAGCGAGGGGCGGGTGGAGGTGTACTACAACGGCCAGTGGGGCACCGTGTGTGACGACGACTTCTCCATCCACGCAGCCCACGTTGTCTGCCGGGAGTTGGGATACGTGGAGGCCAAGTCCTGGACGGCCAGCTCCTCCTACGGCAAAGGGGAAGGTAAACGCTCTGTGCTTTGGAGCTGAGTGCTAGCGTCCCTGGAAACCCCAGGAAGAGTCCCTTGCACAGATAACCTGGTACAGTAGGATGCAGTTACCGTCAAGTGTGAATTCCTGGTAATACCCCTGCTGGAAAGCCTCCTACGTCTGTGCAGGAAGGTGGGAGCAGACAGGCTCTGGGAAAGGGCACAGTGACCAACAAGCCTGCTTTGGACTTTCCTGGTTTTCACGCATGAAGCCTGGTATCCAGGAAATGCCTCCTTGTGGCCAAAGCAGAGCGGTTGGTGACCCTAGATAAGGGCTGATGTCAGGCTGTACCCACAGCTCCGTGGGCCCTGCCTGGGGCTGCATCAGCCAGGGAAGGTGATGCCTGTCTCCCAGTCACCAAAGGCTGCCTACAGGCTGGCGTTCCCTGCATCTCCCCACCATGCTGCTCACGTAGCGTTCCCATTGTTAACACTAATATGCTGTTCTGAGAGTGTCCGTGATGGGAACAGAGTTGCTTTGGGTGTTTCACTTTGGTTGGCCCACTCTTTCTTCCCTCGTCAAGTACAAATCAAAATATTTTAGGGGAAAAAAAAGGATGTTTTGGTAAAAAAAAAAAAAAGCTTTGAGGGAAAGCAGGTGTTGGAGTTCAGAACCCTGAGCTCAGTCCATGGAGGGAGGAGCTAACCCATAATGTTCTCAGCTAAAGTCTGGGCTAGAGTCTAGGACTCTGACTTTGGGAAGCCTCCCAACGATTGTATATATAGTCAGGTTTGGTAGTCATTGAAATAGATCATTATTATGGTCCTTTCAGCCCTTGCTTTCTGTTATTCTTGCAATGATCGGAAAAAGGAAACCCATCTCCTGTGTATCTCACCTCTGTGCAATTGAGTATGTTCCGTGGGAGTAGTCAGACCAAGAGACCACAGGTTGAATGAACTGTTCTCCGAAGCTGACTCTGGGTTCCCCAGCAGTGACAAGATTAAAGCAGCAAAGATGAGGGGCGCCTGGGCGGCTCAGTTGGTTAAGCTTCCGACTTCGGCTCAGGTTACGATCTTGCGGTTTGTGATTTCAAGCCCCGTGTTGGGCTCTGTGCTGACAGCTCAGAGCCTGGAGCCTGCTTCAGATTCTGTGTCTCCCTCTCTCTCTGACCCTCCCCTGCGCTGTCTCTCTCTGACTCTCAAAAATAAACTTAAATTTTTTTTTAAAAATTAAAAAAATAAACATTAAAAACAAAAAATTTAAAGTAGCAAAGAAGAGTTGGCAAATGCTGTCTCCTTTTCAAACCTCTGGACATGTCTCCATACTTGTACGTCTCCATGTATTCTGCCGGCTGAGTAATCCAGGGGTAACGTCACATTTGTGTTTTCACTCCCAGACTCTCAAACTTAGGTATTTTATAACAAATACTTTCCAGTAGTTGTGGGGGCTTTACAGTGACAACTTTGTTTTACTTCTACCCAGACTTAAGGTTTACCTGTCATCGGATTAGATGGGTGTGGTTTTTTTCCCCAGCCCCAGTTGGCCTGCCCAGAAGTGAGCATGGCATGGCCAGGGAGGTGGGTTAACCTGGCTCAGACTTTGCCATCCAAGGAGGATGAAGGGAAAAGAGTGAAAGAGAGCAGAGGGAATATGTGAAGGAGCAATTGAAACCACCGTGCCTGGGATCCAGGCTGGGTGAATAGGATGGTGCTACTTGGGGGACTTGGGTGGAAGGCTGCTGGGGTCATGGTCAGGGTAGAGACTGCAATACGAGAAGGAGTGTGCTAGAGACATCTTTGGGGATGGATGGGGATGTGGAAGGAGCTGCTTCTGCTTCAGCAGAAGGGCTGAAATGGACATTGGGGAGGGGTGCCATTGTTGGTAATGACAAGATCTAAGCTGCAACCATGGGAGAGTGGCTGACATAGGGCAGAAGAAAGGCATTTGGGAGAGAAGCTATAGTAACAAGAGGCCAGAGAGTCCTGGAAGGGTCATCTGTGTGGATATTGAAACCAGAAGGGCTCAGGAAAGGAGAAGTATCAATAAGAAAGGGTGAAACAGAGGCACCTGGGTAGCTCAGTCGGTTAAGCATCTGACTCTTGATTTCTGCTCAGGTCATGATCTCCTTGTTCGTGAGATCAAGGCCCACATTGGGCTCTGTGCTGACAGAGATCTGAGCCTTCTTGGGATTCTCTTTCTTCCCTCTCTCTCTGCTCCTCCCCTGCTCATGCACATGTGCTCTCCTCTGACTTTCTCAAAATAAATAAATAAACATTAGAAAAAGTAACCATAGTCCATACCTGGATGGCTGCACTATGGAGTATAGAAAGAAAGAAAGAAGTAAGGAAGGGAGGGAGGGAGAGAGGGAGGGAAGGAGGGAGGAAAGAAAGAAAGAAAGAAAGAAAGAAAGAAAGAAAGAAAGAAAGAAAGAAAGAAAAACAAATGTTAAAAAAAATTATAATCTGTCATGTCTCCCAACCTTGGGGCTTATGTTGTCTATATAAAGTGGCACTAGGTTTTAAAAGATCCTGAGAGATCTTTTAAATATAAAGGTATTTGAATATCTTCAGCGTCCATCTCAGATTCTTAGCACTGGGGACGTGGTGGGCACTCAGTGAATATTAGCCGGTTGATTCATTTTGATTTAGGAGAATACTAAAAACAGGTGACAAGCAGTCATTGGCATAGAGACCAGAGGATGTGCCCAGTGCCCAGGGGTGTGCTCCCATGAAGGAGTTTAGCCTACAAGTCGGCTCTGTGCGTGAATTGGGAACCCTCAACGGAGCACTTACCAGGCCATCCCCCCAGGAGCACTCACTGTCCCCCGCTCCTGATGAGCAGACACCAGTAATGAAGCCCTGGGATGCATCTAGCCCCTCCCAGGCTTTCCAGTCTGGACTGTCAACAAGTCTTTTCTCTTAATGTGTCTTTGAGCTCAGGGAACTCATGGACCCTTTCAGAAGTTTCTAGAGGGGCAGCTGCTCTATTTCCCATCCTCTGGATGGGTGTCACAGTCACCTTTGCTGGTCTTCAGGCCTGGGACAAGATCGGATCCCTCCAATGCCCTCGCCCCCACCCCAGTGTTCAGATCAGAGTGACAAAGCCAGCAGATGACCGCGGTGGGGCCCCAGAAATTCTAACTTGAACAGTTGCCCTGATAGCAGCAGGGAATCCTCTGGCGTTCAGAAAGAGTTTCATTTGGGATCTCTGTCTTCCAAATGGCCTGTTAATGGGTTTATACATCTCCTCTCCTTTTGTCAGGAGAAACACGTCTTAGAGTGAATGAATGGACAGAGCCAAATGAAGTTTTGCTACCGATCAATTGTCTGGCTTTTTATGTCCAAAGTTAGAGCCCCATCTGTGGTCCAAGTGCTCATTTCCTAGCAGCTCTGAGATGGTGTCCTCTGAACTGTGCCCAGAACTACCCTGCATCCCAGCAGGTAGAACCAGGGCCAGCTGCTTTGGGATCAGAAAAAATACTGTCATCGAATCAGGCCAAATTAGTATATCATGCCTGGTGATGCTGTGATTAGTGTAGTATATCGTGCCTGGTGATGGCTATGGAGAAATTTACACTTCTACCATCTACGAAGAAATAACTGGTGAGAACATGCGAAGGGTAGGATTATTGACAGTGAGCTAAAGCTACTCAAGAAAGCAGCCACTTGGGTTGCTCAGTTAGTTGAGCATCTGACTTCAGCTCAGGTCATGATCTCAGAGTTTGTGAGTTCGAGCCGGGCAGCAAGCTTTCTGCTGTCAGCGTAGAGCCCACTTTAAATTTTCTGTCCCCTTTTCTCTGCTCCTCCCTTGCTCATGCTGTCTCTCTCTCTCTCTCTCTCTCTCTCTCTCTCTCTCTCTGTCTCTCAAAAATGAAAAGGAAACAAGAAAGCAGCTCTTGGGGTCAGCTCTTTGGGGGAGGTTAGTTCCCTTAGCATGCCAGGGATCTCATTTCAAATGTTTCTTATCAAAAAGTAAAGCAGGTCCTGGAGGGTCTGCTCTGCAGCTCCCGGTGCTTCCTTTGGCCGCCCACTGTCCTGCTTCCCACCCCTCTATCTGGGGTGGTTTCTCCTGTTACAGTTGGAATAAGGGCCCTGCTCCTTTTCACCATCTCTGTCTCTTCAGCAGCTTTGCCACCGAATTTCCAAAGAAGAGGCCCCACTTCAAACACAGAGGGTCTTTTCCGTTGCTAGTACTTAGCAAGACAAACATTGGTTTGTTGCTGAAGCAGCAACCGATTAGGGAGCATATGTTTCCGTGGAGTTTGACGGCTGGGAAGCGAGGCCAAATTGAGAAACCAGTTGGAAAACCTCAGCCCAGATGTTTTCAATAAGCTTGTTGTTCTCCACAATGTGTCTGCGGCGCTCTGGTTCAAGCCTGGACCAGCCATCCGTCACAGCGAACACGGTTCGGAAGGCCCCCCGGAGTCAGGGACTGGCCCCGTGTCCTCTCTGACCTTGAAGAACCTCAGATTCTCCTCAGTTTTCTTGTCTCTACAATGGGAGTGTTTTTATCTGTGTTTTCCTTTCATTGTGAAAACAATGGGATTCCCTGTTTTTCTGATTTACTAGAAGGAGGAAGGGAAGGGGGGCTGGACACCTACTGAGCACATACATTATCTCATCAAATCTCCATGGTGACCTGTTTGTTGGGGATTCTTGTTTTCACTTTAGAAATGGGAAACAGGTTTGGTTAAGTAGTTGGCCAAGTTATGTGGTGCCCAAGCCCAAGGCAGAGAGATTGAGCCCAGGTTATCTGGCTGCATTATACTACAGAGCCCTGCCTGAAGCCATGAGGGAAAGGAGACATTTGATTTTGTTTCCTTTCATTTTGTAGTGGTACTTATGAAAATCACTATTTGAAAACCCTTTAGCACTTAAAAAATTTTATTTTTGTGATAAAATACTCATCAAAATATGCCGTCTGCTCCACTTTTAAGGGTACAATTCAGTAGTGTTAGTACCTTCATATGGTTGTACGACCAACCTCCGGAATGCTTTTTATCTTGCAGTACTGAAACTCAGTCCCCATTCAACAACCACTCCTCATGCTCCCCTCTCCCAGCCCATGGCAACCTCCATTCTACTGTCTGTCTTTATGAACTTGACCTCTCTAAGTACCTCATCTAAGTGGAATTATCTAGTTTCTATCATTTTGTGACTGGCTTATTTCACTTAGCATAATGTCCTGAAGGTCCATCTGTGTTGCCAAGCCTGTGTTAGAATTTCCTTCCTTTTTAATGCTGAGTAATAGTCCAGCGGAAGTATCCACCAGTTTGTCCATATGGACACTTGAGTTGCTCCCAGCTTCTGACTATTGTGAATAATGCTGTATTGCACGTGAGTGTGCAAATATCTCTTGGACACCCTGCTTTCAGCTCTTTTGGGTATAATCCCAGAAGTGGGGATTGCTGGATTGCGTGGTAATCCCATTTTTATTTTTTAAATATTTATTTATTGAAGTATAGCCAACACACAGTGTTCCATTAGTTTTGGGTGTACAACATGGGAATTGGAAAAGTGTCTACGTTATGCTGTGCTCACCAGGAGTGTAGTTACTGCCACCTGTCGCCGTGTAGTGCTATTACAATACCATTGACTATATTCCCTATTGTGCCTTTCATCTCATGACTTTTTCATTCTATAACTGGAAGCCTGTACCTCCCATTTTTAATTTCTTAAGAAACCGCCATACTGTTTGCCATAGTGATGCACCATTTTACATTTTTCCCAACTGCTAGGGCACAAGGGTCCCAGCTTCTCCACCGCTTTGCCAACATGTGTTATTTTCTGTCCTTTTGGTAGTAGCCATTCTAATGGGTCTGAGGTGAGGTTTCGTTGTGACAAACCCTCTAGTACTTTGCATGCTGAATTCTCTACTTAGTGCAAAGCAGGTAGAGACACGGAGCTGAGCAGAATTCCACAGGGCCCCTCAGGCGGATTGTTTGACTGCAGCCCAGTCCTGCCTTCACCTGACTTCTGGAACATGAGGTGGCGGCTCTATGGGTTAGTCTGGTGGAGCTGTCTCGGAGTCATTGGCTAGGAAACATCAGGAAGTGGGAAGAGCACTCACTGGACCAGGTTCTAGGTTTGGGGAGTGGCCTTGCAGAATGAGCCACCCTCTCTGAGCCAAAGCTCTATGTCTGCGAAGCGGGAATAACAATGTCTTGAGGCACCAAGAGTCAGGGGAGGTGATATGTATGAAAATGCCAGAAAAACTCCAAAGCCTCAGTTGTAGGATAGCTTACATTTTCCCCAAAGGGTCAGAAGTCAGCCTCTGCTGCAGATGGAACGTGAGTCTGGCTTGTGCCATAGTCAGTATAACTAAAACCACCATCATCATCATTGTTACCAAGCTTGAGTAACTACGGGCCAATGATAAACTAGGCATGTGCCATGTATTATCTCTAATCTGTACACATAGCCCTGCGGTTGAAGTATCTAACGAGAGGGGATTTGACCAAGGTCATATAGCTGAGTGGCTCTGCCAGCATTAATCCAGCTTAGTATCCAACATCTCTGCCCTTTCTACTATATCACGCGACTTCTGGGCTCAGATCTGGTTTCTGTCCATTTCACATTCAGTCTACCACATCCCCAAATCATATCAGCTGCCTACTCCAGAAATGGAATCCAGATGGTCTAGAACCATACTCAATAGATTAAACATACCAAAAATCGATGGATGGCCACAATAACTGCCAAAATTAGAGACAAATTCTCTTCCTGTGTATGACGTTGGTGCCCCCAAAGACTCAAACCTACTTTGACACAGTGCTTGGTCTCTCTCTTCTCTGCTTCCTTCAGGGCCCATCTGGTTGGATAATATCTACTGCACGGGCAAAGAGGCCACCCTCGCAGCCTGCTCCTCCAATGGCTGGGGTGTCACCGACTGCAAGCACACAGAAGACGTGGGCGTGGTATGCAGTGACAAAAGGATTCCTGGCTTTAAGTTTGACAATTCGTTGGTCAACCACATAGAGGCAAGTCTCATGCTCTTGATGAGTCCCTCACATGAATACTTTCCTTCTTCCATGAAACTCCCTTCTTGCCTACTGATTCCAAGAAAAGCATGTGAGCACGGAAGAGGGCACCCAAGCCAACCTGGTTTGGTGCAGGGCAGTTGACGGGAGGTTTCTGGAAGAGGATATTGTCAGTGGTAAAAGGGTATTCCAGACACAAAGAATGACTTGGGTAAAGGCACTGAGGCACTGATGCGTGAACTGGAGATAAGTAGGTCAGTACTGCCCAAGAGTAGTGTGAAATGAAGCTACAAAGGGCATCATGAAAGCCTTCCTGTGCTCTGCCCAGGAGCTTGCCCTTTGGGCTGGGAAAATCTACTAGTTACCAATTGCCATGTAACAAATTACTCCCCAAATTTTGCAGCTTCAAACAACAGACCTTATTAGCTTACTTCGTTTCGGAGGGTCAGGAATCCAGGAGCAGCTTAGCTGGTTGACTCTGATCCAGATTCTCTCATGAGGTCATCAGGGGCTAGGGTGACCTCTCCCAAGCTGACTCAGGCAGCTGTTGGCCAGCTTTAGTTTCTTTCTGGCTGTCAGCTGGAGCCCTCTGATCCTCTGTACACAGCCTCTCTATAGGCTTACGACGTGGCGGTTGCCCTTTTCCAGAGCGAGGGATTGATTCAAAAGGGAAAGACAGAAAGGGAACAAAAAATGGAAGCTACAGCCTTCCATAACCTAATCTTGGGAGCAGTACACCATCATTTCTGCTATATTCTGTTGGTCACACAGACCAATGTACACCGTCTGGGAGAAAATTACCCAAGGGTGTGACTGCAGAAGGTGAAGACTATCAGGGGCCATCTTGGAGGTTGGCTACCAAAGAACCATTGTTTTCAAAACTAGCTGGAGGTCAGAATCCTTTTAAAATGCAGATACTGAGGCCTCACCCCAGACCCCCTGAATCAGAATCTCCCACTAGGGGAGGAGACTCGTTTTTAAAGCTCTCTCAGATTATTCTGTTGTAACTAGCCTGACCCTAGTCAGCATTTGGAAAGGGCAAAGGGCTTGTGACCCTTCTACGCTTACGGCTAAATTTCAGAGTTAGCTTTTCAATAAGTTCTCCACCCAAACACCAAAATCAATAAATGTTTATGGCACTGTCTGTATGTACAAGGTGTGTGGGGCTTAGGACAGGCTGAGTGAGCGGCCTCCTCAGGGATGTGGTGGAGGTCACCCGCAGAGCACTATGGGATCTGTCATGAACCCGGGCCCAGGATCCTTCACTGTGTTTTAGCCTCCAGCTGACCCCAGAACCAGCGCTGAAGAAAGGCAACTTGAAATTGCCCTATTTGGGCTCCGGGGGAAGTTCTACCCAGACTGTGGTCTTTACATTTTCCTCTCATGAGTCATCCCATTCTTCTCTTTTGTCATATGTTCCTAGAGCACACTGAGTATGCTGGGAATGGCAAGAGGATTTCCAGCTTTCTCTCAGCTGGCAGGATCAGACCACTTCTAGCTGACCCTCTTCACATGCTGCTGTTTTATCTGGGGGGAAAGTAGAAGTGATTGTTGAGAAGTAGACGTGCTTTAGTGTTCCAGTTATTGATGGCAAATTTGCTTTACCGTAAAGTCTATGATATGGAGGATGGGCTTGTCCAGCCTAATTTCACACTTTCTCTCTCCACTCCTTATAACCTCATACAGAAAAATTAACATACACTTATGTCTATCTCATCTTTCTAATGTATCCTGGAGGGTAAGGGATATAGCTAATTCACCATTGTATCCAGTAGAAATAGTGTCAGGAACCTGATGGGAACAGTGTCTCCAACCCCCCAATTTTCTTCTTCCTAGGAATGCATACTGAGATTGTGATACCCCAAAGTGAAGAATCTCCCAGGATAAAATATCAAAGTAATAATAAGCACATAGAAGCAAACCATTCCTTCATAGCATCTTAATAGATGCTTAATAGAAATATGAGCTTATTGATAAGCTTTATTTTTATTTTGTTGACATTTATTCATTTTTGAGAAGTATGAGCTTAATAGAAATATGAGCTTATTTATAACATCTTTATTTTATTTATCACATCTATACTTTACTTTTATTTTTTTAACATTTATTCATTTTTAATAGACAGAGAAAGATAGAGCATGAGTAGGGGAGGGGCAGAGAGAGAGGGAGACAGAGAATCTGAAGCAGGCTCCAGGCTCTGAGCTGTCAGCATAGAGCCCGATGCGGGGCTCGAACTCAGGAGCCATGAGATCATGACCTGAGCCAAAGTCAGACACTTAACCGACTGAGCCACCCAGGTGCCCCTATAACATCTTTAATGGGCTTCTGTTTAGCCTAGAACCTCAGAATAATACACTTGGATTGCCAAATGAAGATCAAGTCACTGATGGCTTGAATAAAAAGAAGGTTAGCCAAAGTGTCAGTAGATTTTAGGTTGGGGAATGAAAAGACTCATCTGCCATTAGAAAAGAATGATTCTGGAAAAAGTTTCTGTGAGTGGCATTTCAACAGAGAGGTGTCTGTGGAAACTGCCTCACAGAGCAAGCAGAAACTTGACTGGGTAGAATAGGAAGAGAAGTGTCCCCTAAAATATATTAGGGAGTACTTTGTTTATTCTGGAAGAGCGAAGAGTCCATCAGAAAAGCTTAGTACCTACCTTTATTCTGGACATCCGTTGGGTGCCTGGTGCACACACAGCATGGTCTGCGATACCATTAGGGAAAGAAAACATGGCCCTTGTCCTCCTGCCCTTACAGCCTGAGAAGATGAGATGCATACCTTTAAAAAGCTGGAGGATCATTTCGAGGCAAGGAACCTAGATCCTAAATAAGTTCACTGTAACCTAGAGAGGACTACCTGGGGGGGACGACTTCCATAGCATCCACACCTGCCGTCTTCCTAGAAGGCCTCCCTCTTGCTGTCGTACAATCAGGCTGGTTACCATGAGCCAGACTGGGAGCTTTCTTGTCCAGCCACAGACACCAAGGAGACTTTCACCTGATGAGCAGTCCCCTGTAACCTCTTCCTTTTGATACCAGCCTAACTTAGGACATGAAAGGGCCCACGTCTCAAGATATCTGAGGAGAACCTCTGAGAGTTGCCACTCCATCTAAGACTTTGGAGCTAGAGTTCATGTTTACTGTCAGAGCTGGCCTGATGGGTAGGGAGCCACCCAGACCACCTACAGGGGATATTTGTGGGATGCTGAGAAGTTTCTCCAAAATACCTCATGTAATAGCCAATGTCAGTAGCTGAAGTCATGGAATCATTCCTCTTGGCTAAAGAAATGTCCCCTATGAAACATCTGTGGACGAAAGGAAGAGATGTAGGCTGGTGGACATGCAGTTAGGTGGGGTCACAGTGTGATGACTAACGGTGCCCGTGAACACGGTGGATGGTTTCTAACAGTATTCCCTGGGGCCTACCTCCTGCCTCTCCTACAGCAGAAATTTGCATGGAGATTAAAATGCACGCTGATAAAAGGTACAGGGGACACAAAACTAGGAGGGACTGCTGGAATGTGACATGATTGAATGAGATTCAGTAAAACCTCAGTAAGTTGAGATAAAAGGCTCAAACTGTAATATACTCGGGATGAAAATGAGATCCTATATCAAGGTTCATGGGAAAAAATCCTCCACAGAGTGAAAGCCGGTCGGGGGGATGACTGAAAAGCATTGATTATATCTTTAAAACCCCTGAAGGGGATTGGCCGACCAAAAGCTCAGTCTAAGCCAAAGCATGATATGGCTGGTAAAAAAAGAAAAGAAAAAAGTAAATGTACACTGATGCACTGATGGAATTCTTCCCTCAAACTCTGTTGTTTTGGATCAAGAACTGAGTGCAGGGTTCAGTTCTGGGGGCATCCCTTAGCCAGGTCACCCAGAGGACAGACCAGCAGGATGTAGGCAGGTCTGGAAACTGTATCATATGAGGAAGTGAAGAGACTATGTCAAGAAAAGAGAGGAGGGGGGACCTGTGGGCTATCTTTAAATATTTGAAATGTTACCATGGAGAAGATGTTTGATTTCTTCTAACCCAGAACCAAGATGGATGAGAAGGTAATGGATGGCTGTAGATTTCAGCTCAGGGTGAAAGCTATAACCTGTAAGGCTACTACACCCACAGTGGATGGGGCTACCCTATTAGTAGCAAGCTCCTGTCACTAGAATCATTCAGCAGGAATGGAATGACCTCCTGCCAGGAATGTTGCAGCCAGATTCCTACATTGGGAAGGAAGCAGGATGAGGTGATTGCCAAGTTCTAAGATCCCTTGTTAACTCTGCATTTATGAAAATACGCCCAGGGGCGCCTGGGTGGCTCAGCTGGTTGGGAGTCCGACTTTGGCTCAGGTCACGATATCACAGTTCATGGGTTCGAGCCCCGTGTCGGGCTTTCTGCTGACAGTTAGCACAGAGCCTGGAATCTGTTTCAGATTCTGTGTTCCCTCTCGCTCTGACCGTCCCCTGCTCATGCTGTCTCTCTCTCTCTCAGAAATAAATAAAACATTTTAAAAAATTAAAAAAAGAAAATACACCCAATCCATGCTGGGGGTGCCCACAGCTGGCTGTTGGCAGTGGACACCATTGTGTGCATTGGCATCTCTCTCTCTCTCTCTCTCTCTCTCTCATACACACACACACACACACACACACACACACACACACACAGAAGGGATGCTGGCTGGTGTATGTGCTATGTGCTCTGGCTCTCTCCCTGCCTCTTCTCTGGGCCTCCACAAGCTTGACCTTGAAAGCAAGAGCAGATTTTCTGCCCTCAGTCTTCCACATTAAAGTGTGAGTGCCTAAGGCCCTCCCTTGACTTCCCCAGTTTGGGGTCCATAAATTCAAACGTGGCCAAGAGTAGAGTGTGGTCATTGTGATATGTCTGTTAAAGCTTTGTCTATGTCTTATGACCCCAGGGGTAAATGACTGGCCTAATGAACCCAATGAGGACACCTTTCCCCCTTCCCACTTCATCTCCTTCCACCCTGCTGTGAAGGGTGTGGCTGGGCTCTACAGCATCCATCCTCATTGACTCCTGGAGACTGGGAACAGATCATTGGAAATGGCCCTCAAAGGCTTGTGCCTTCTCTGGAGCATACTGGAATTCCCCCAAGCAAAGAGTGGAAGAAAACTGAGCATCAGTCTAGACCAAGTTCATCCCACTTTGGGATGCCAGAGGCATGAGTCACTAAGCCCAGGGACCTGGCTGATGAATTTCACTCAATGAGCTAACTGTGCTTCCCCATGAACTCCTACATCTGCTTGGGGCATCCTCAGGGGCTCTTTGATGCTTCATGAATTCCCTTCTCAAGAAGGGAAGAAGCCTACCTCCTTTATATGAATGACCCCACCCAGAGAGAGTTCACAGGTTTGGACCCTGAGCTACCTATTGGCCAGCAGCCGGAACACTGGGCAAGCCCATTTTCTTTATTAAGATGAGCTGCTTGAATTCAGTCCCTTCCAGCTATGACAGTCTGTGATCCAGAGCAGTGACGGTGTCTCCATCAAAATGACACCGCATTACACTCCTCATTTACAAGGTAGTTTTAAATTTCTGTACAGGGGAAAAAAATCAGATGATTTCTGCAAAAGTACTTAGCAGACTGTAAAGTGCTACGGTAGTTTAGCCTGGCAACTGATTAACCAGCCTTGGTTCATTGCATCCAGAAAATTCACCAGGCAGAGTCTCGGTTCTCCGGTCTGCTAACACAGACCATACTGTCACATCGTGCCCTGTGGCCTGTTTCAGACCCTGGAGTTGAAGTTGACACCCTTGACTTCTGGTCTGGCAGAGCCTGAGAACCGCAGCTGCGTGTCTGGAGTGACTGACCCTTCCTGGTGGCTCTGGAAACCTCTCTGTAAAACAGCACTCTCACAAGGCAAAGGGGTCTGAGGCTGGTCCTCAAAGCCTTCTCAAAGAGAGGCAAGCAGGAGCAAATCATGAAATGCAACATACTGTTGGTTCTGAGCAAATGGATCTGTTTTAAACCTAGGGGCACCTGGGTGGCTCAGGCGGTTGCAAGCGTCCAACTTCGGCTCAGGTCATGATCTCATGGTTCATGAGCCCCATGGGGTTCTCAGAGCCCCATGTTGGGCTCTGTGCTGACAGCTCAGAGCCTGGAGCCTCCTCTAGATTCTGTGTCTCCCCCTCTCTCTGCCCCTCCCATGCTCATGCTCTGTCTCTCAATAATTAAAAAAAAAAAAAAAGTTAAAAAAATTAAACCTAGAAAACAGAGCCCCAACTAACCTCCCAGGATTTCAGAAGCTCTTAAATCGAGAGGCTTCGTTTCCGGTCTGTGGCAGTGGACAAGTTGGAAAAAACATTAGATAAGAAGAGATTACAAATCCAGATGCCACCCTGAGGAAAGCTCTCTACACTGGCTGTTTTGCGCATTGCTAAGTCATGTGCTCATAGAAGGGCTCAAGGCTGGGGCCGTGTGTTGTGAGATCAGGGAATGTACAGCTTGTTTCCTTTCCTTCACCTCCCCACACCACCTTCTTACCTGCCCATTTTTCAAAGGCTCTTTTGCAAAGGCAGTTAGGTTACCAGAACTGATTGGAACCCCCCAGGCTGTGAGATTTAGGTGTGGCCTAGCCCTCAGGTGACCCCCAAACCTCAGTTTCTCCTTGCGACAGCAGGCAGCCCCGAGGTCTGGAGAGAGGCCAACAGAGGGATGAGGAGGACAGGGCTAAGAGAATCTGGTACCCCTACCCTCCACGCTCCCACATCCTCTGGCAGGGCACTGCAACCTGAAAAAGCTCTTTCTTCCCTTAACCACAGGAGCGGAGGCTGTTGCGCATTCTTAAAATTCCAGGAGTCCAGGTTTTTATTAGTCACATTCAGCTGCCAACATGCTTCAAGGTTTGCCTCTCAGCCGCAGCCTTATCTCAGCTGCATCTGGGGCCTCTAGGAAGGTCCGAGAACTTTCTAGCCAAAAGTTTTCCCCCTACCTCCCCCTCCCCCTCCCCCTAAATGCACCGGGTGATTTAGGAAAGAAAGGGGGACTGTTCCCATCTCTGTGCTAGAGGCGGTGGTCTCTCCTAGCCTAAATTTAGTCGTGCTTCCCCAATAGCCACAGGGGGGCTGGGTGGCGTCCTTCTGTGGCAGGAGAAATGGTGGCCACACTGTCCAGCGAGGGAGTAAAGAGCCCTGGTGAAAGCCCACAGCCTCTGAATCCCTAGCCTTCCCGCGCTGTTGAGCTGAGCCATCGGATAGAGCTGTCCTGGGTTTGTCTCATAGCTCACAGGGAGTTTGGGCAAGAGGATGTAGGTATAAGATCCTGTGCGGTGTTAACATTCCATGATTCTATTTATTGAGTCTCGATGTGGTCAGGGCTTACCGCCACCAGCAGGAGCACAGGAGAAGTCATTCCAGGGTGACATATTTTCCCAATGAAAAGTAGGTCATAGCATCTGGAAAGCAAAAGGGCATTTATGCGGATAACAGAACGAAATATTTGAAGTTATGCACATCCTGACAAACTGGGAACCAGGTCCCTGGCCAGGGCGGTCTTCACACAACTCTTTGAAAAGTATAAATACCGTTCTAATGCTTTGCGAGGTGAAATACGTGAACAGGTAGCATTACACTTACTTGTTAGGTGAAATAAATCAGTAGCAGTATAATTGACCTTAGATGAAGTAAATGAATGGACAGCACGCACTCAAACTTTGAACAGAGGAAATTGGGTGGAAAATTTGTGGCAGTTTGGAAAGGGAGAGAATATGGAAGATTTTGTATGGAAGGGATGCTATTTGGAAGAAGTGGGCAGGAGAAAGACTCTCTTTGCCCTGCTTGGGGCATCATTCTGTAGGGGGTGAGGGGGCCACTGATGTGACTAGGGTGGGGCTGCTGGTGTCCAGTCCAGCTCTGCAGCGGACCGGAGTGGTTCAGATGAGACTTCAACCGTGTCAGAGGGGTCAGTGCCAAGGAATCCTCCCACTCCATTCCCAGGAGGCTGTTGTTAAGGCAGCTGCTGTTAAGGATGCCGTGTCTGGTCGTGCATTCATTTGATACATTTTAATTGAGCACCTGGCACTGGGAATAAAGAGATTGAAGAAGTAGACAGCCTTGGCTTCCTGGAGATTACGTCCAGTAGTGGAGGATTCCTCTGAGGAGCAGTAGGTACCCCAGCTGGGAGTCCGGCCCAGGACTTGGCTGGTCTGCGGCCTCAGCTCCCCTGCTGGGTCGGAGGGACGGATTGCTGGGACAGGTGTCCTGCCAGCTTCCTGCAGACAGACAGCAGGGCTCGCTTGTTCTCCAAAGAAGAAGTCTCTGTTACCTACCCCAGTGCTTTCAGGTTGGAAAATGAAACACAGAGCGTTCGATTTTCCAGCAGCCTTGCAAGGCTCTTGATTTATAGAAGGAGGACCCAGACAGACTGCAGGTTTTTTCCTCTGGTGGCTCAGAATGACCTCAGCTGTCCACACCACCCACCCCGACTGGTGTCCATCCCATCGAGCTGAGGAGCAGAAGTCACTGCAACGCTTTCTCTCTTCCCTTTCATCCATCTGACCCGGCTGGAAGTCGCCAGATAGAGAATGTTACTTCTTACTTAGCTTCTTACTCTGTGAATTCCTGATTTGATCAAAAGGAGATCATTAAAGTGTAGCCAGACTCTACTACTACAACTTGCCTCATACCGTTTACAGATGGTACCCACTTAGCTACCCCACACGTCTACCCCAACCAGACGTGTGCTGACAGTCAGATCAGCTTTTCATTCAGCTCAGTAACTTCCCTAGCATCGGATTTTGAGAGGAAAGTGAGGGTGTTAATAGCGCAGACAAGGGAGCGCGTGGATAAAGTTCAGACCTTCCGCTTGTCTGTAAGTCACACAGGTATGAAGAGAAGCAAGTACTGCCTAGTTGTTTATTTTCCATCAAACAAAGAATAAAGGGAGTCTTGATTAAATTTTCAGTTTGAGAGCTCAACATTCAGCTACGTTGAACTCCTACAATTGGATTTTTAGAAATCATTATTGGTTCATTCCAAAAATATTTGAGGACCCACTATGTGTCATGTCTGGCACTAGGGCCATGGGGAATACAAAAATGAGTAAGGCCCGGTTCTGCCGTTGAGAGACTCACAATTCAAGGAGGTGGCAAAACATATGCAAAGATAAATAATACTAGTTAGGGTAAGATAGTTAGGGTAAGTCAAGGACTAATTGGCTGGCTCAGAAAGCAGATGCTAGGGGAATAAACAAGACATCAAATCTCTGTGTACCAGATGTTTAGGGAAGGGGGCTTCGTGGAGGAGATGGTGGTGTTTCTTTCGTCCTCTGTCATGAGTGACAGCAGACAGCTATCTGGTTGGCTTGTGTGTCCCAGGCGCTCCCTCAGTGCCTGGGGTGTAGCAGCTCTCCACAGTCAGTTTTCAGATGCATGGATGAGATCCCTGAGGTCTGAAGGACTCTGACAGAGAGAGAGAAGGAAGAGGGAATTGCAGGGAGGTTCTGTGCCAGGCTTTAAGGAGCGATATCCGTAGCAGTGAGAAAACATTTCTGGCTGGGAAAAGGGAAGGGAGAGGGTGGTGTGGATCAGATCAGGGCACCGAAGGCCTGGGGAGCCATGGGAAGGTTTGGAGCAAGATGTGGACACGCAGTGGGCAAGGTGGATGAGTGTGCTGGTGGCATGTGAGGTGGACCGGGGCAGCGATTCCCCCCATGTGGGGGAGACGCTCAGCCTGTGTGAAACGATGGGATTATAGTGCCTTCTTTCACTTCCACGGCTCTCCATGCCACCTGGAGATGGAAGGTGGGGGTGGGGCGGCGATGGAAGGCCAGACGAGGCATTGCCATGTGGCTGCATGTGTGAGGAGGGGAAGGTGCGGAAGATAAGTGAGGCTTGTGTTCCGCGAGCTGGAAGGGCAGGCGCCTGACTCGGAGGGCAGAGGAAAGGTTGAGGGTATCTTGGATGTGTTGGGTGTGAGGTGCTGAGGAAGGTGCCAGGCTGGGGGTTGGGAAAATGAATCTCTATCTTGTTTTTTTTAAGACATTATTATTGTTATTATTATTATTATTATATTTTTGAGAGAGAGTGCGAGTTAGCGAGGACAGAGAGAGAATCTCACGAGGGGCAGAGAGAGAGGGAGAGAGAGTGTGGAGTCCAAAGTGGGGTCTGTACTCACCCAGAGGGGGGCTCGTGCTCACCATATGTGGGGCTCAAACTCACAAACGGCGAGACCATGACCTGAGCCAAGGCCAGATACTGAACCGACTGAGCCATCCAGGTGCCCCTGGAAGGCCAGTTGTTTTTTTTTAATATTTTATTTATTTCTAAGAGAGAGAGAGAGACAGCATGAGCAGGGGAGGGTCAGAGAGAGAGGGAGACACAGAATCTGAAGCAGGCTCCAAGCTAGCTGTCAGCATGGAGCCCGATGCGGGGCTCGAACCCACGAACTGTGAGATCATGACCCGAGCCGAAGTCGGACGCTCAACTGACTGAGCCACCCAGGCGCCCCTGGAAGGCCAGTTTTTGAAACAGCTGAAAAAAGCCAGCCGACGGCTGTGAGAGCAAGATGCAGGAACCCGCTAGCAGTGCGGGGACGGGTCTTGCCAAGCGAGCCAAGGTTGTGTGCCGTTAGCCAGCCGTGCGTTGTGGTTGGGATGACAGTGCGCTCATGTGTCTTGCAGCTGCGGTCCTCCCTCCTTGACACCACTCCCGGCTTGCCTTCTCCGCTGGGAGGGCCTGGGCTGGTGTTCAGTGATAGCTTCTAGAGCAGAGGGAAGGAGGATAGCTGGGCTAAGATGGGGCCCTTACAAGCACTCCTCCTGGGGTGGGGGGCTTTGCACCTGGTGCCGAGCTTTCCGATGGCGAAGCGCGTCCTCGTAAGGCTTGCTTGCTTGCCTTGCCTCCCCCTTTATCTTTACCTGATGCAATCTTCCACTAGACTTTCAGAATTGGTGATTTTTCCTCATTGGCCACAGCCCCAGACGGTCACATTGTGGAATTTGCGAGTCATACACAGATGCTGCAAATGCGAAATGTCGTGCAGGCACAAGATGGGAGTCCCGCCTTGGTACCTCTGCACTAGCTTTCTCTCCAGCAGCCCGCTGACTGAAGCAGGGCAGGGGCCTGAGCTCCCTGCACCTTGATTTTCCCTTTGGGAGGTGCGTGATCATCACTCTCAAGCTCTTCTGGGGATGAGAGGAGTTCTGAGTAGGACAAGTCTAGAAGGTTCTATGCATTCCTTGGAGGAAGGCCTTTTTGGAGATCTGGGTGAACTATTGTCTCTGGCACCAGAGACAGCGTTCAGACCTTAAGTTCAAAATGTGCTGGATGCCTTACCAGCTTCTGGCCATTGGGCTTAATGTATAACAGCAAGTCTAGAGAGCTCTTTGTTAGAAAAGAAAAACATGTATAGGTTTTAGTGTTTCAAATCTTCTCTTTTGGAGTTGAACTTCTGGGGGAAAAAAATTCTAACCCTTGTGGTTATGGAAGAGATTCCAGAGCAGTGAGGTAAGGAGGGAAGTTCTGTGCGTATGTGTGTGTTTTCCTACACAGAGGTCTCTGAGAAGCTTATGTGAGCTCGTTAACTAGCAATGAGCCCTGGACGTGGGCCACGAAGGGCTTCCCTGCCGCCCCCTGGCCCGGGTCCACAAGCAGCTGGGAAGCAGTTCTCTCCTCACGTACACTCTGGTGTGACTCCCGGCTCCTCCCGGCAGAGCCAGAGAACAGGAAGGACCTCAAATGTGCAGGCACCCAAAGGGACCTCTTAGAGGGCTGAGCCCCTGCCCTTGCCCCGGGTGGGTCAACTCAATACCAGGCAATGGACAGGGCATGGCTGGGAGGGCAGAGAGGCCACCAGTCCAGAGCGCAGGCTTGGAGTCAGAACTCGGTTTTCACCCTGGTTACCCACGTATTGGCTGTGTGAACTTGGAGAGGTTGCAAAACCTTGCTGAGTTTTCTCATGTTGCACCTGGGGGAGGAAACGGGGTGTGCCATCAGCCCCGAGGTTGTCATGGGGATTGAGCGAGCACAGAGCCTGATGGGTAATGACCTTGTTGGCATTTGGAAAGTAAGGGCCCTTGTGGTTTTTATTATTAAGAGAAGAGACAGGGCCCTGCGGCTGGGGCTTTGGGAGGAAGCCAGGCGTGGCCAATGGAGGGCAGACACTATGTTTTTTTGAATGAATGAATGAGGTGAACTTGAGCCTGATGGAATGAGGGAGAAAAGAAGACATTCCATTTTGAAGTAACAGCTCTGACTCTGACCACTTTTCGAGGCACTAGATGGAATGAGTTCCTCTGGACCTTTCCTGCACTGCATAGGTGCACAAACAGATGCACACCACACACACACATGCGCACGCGCACACACACACCTGCACGCGTACGCACACACACTGAGTTGGTGGAAGAATAAGGACAAGGACACCTCGTTCTAGCACTTTCTCTTCTCTAAGCCTCATTTCCCACATCCTGAGCCCACCTGGCTTCCCCCCAGCTGTCACACTTCTGCAGAAGAGAATGCCATCCTGCATCAAGACGAGGGCCTATGGGTCTGCTGTGTCCCCTCTCCCACGGCCGTAGCTGGGATGCTGAGGGTCACGTTGGACTTCTCCCCTTAGTGAGCCTGCACTGCTGCCCCAGGGCAGGGGGAAAGTGAGGAGGGCTGGATCTGTGAATGTACTGAAGTCGGCCCAGCCCCCCTGCCCCTTGGAGTCACAGGGCTGGTGCCCCATGGTAACTTTCCTTCTGGTCATTACGCATTACACACTGGAATTCCAGCCCCGCCCCCCGAGGTGGAAAGAGGCAGGAGGGGGCTGGCCCACAGGCTGGTCCAGAGCGCAGGCCCTTTCTTGGCTTGCCCGCGTCCACGTGTCTTGGTGGCACAGGTCCTGTGGCCTGAATGGAGGCTGTAAAGGATCCAGGATCCAAGCTGGCAAACATAGCCCCTGCCCCTGGCGCTTTCCTTCCTCTCTGCATGGAAAGGAACTGGGGCCAAATGCCATCGCTCCCGGCCCACATACTTTCCACTGCCTTGCCGGACTGCTGAAACAGTCTGGCTGTGCACTCTGAAGCCAGGGCGAGGAGACCCGAGTCCCCGGGCACCCAAATAATGGTGCTGTTCAACCTCGTGGTTCATTTGCATCCTGGCTGGACAGGAGCTCAGGGACTCAGATCCCGGGCATCCTTCCTTGCCAGCGCCCCTGCCCAGCCCCACCCCTCTCCCTCCCTGGCCCAGCTCACTCCCAGGCCCACACTGCACTCCCTGCCTCTAGGTGGTTCTTGGGAGATAACTGGACTCTGCTTTCTTATCTGGAAAACAAGACAGCAAGAGTTGTAAACCACCACATTCTATTGTTTGAGGATTAAGTAAGGGAATGGACAGAAAACACTCCTTGTGTGGCTCACACACGGAGTCTGTTACTGTTGTATTGAAGTTAATCATATGGATTTGGGGCTGGGGGCAGCAAGGGGCTGGAGGCATAGGTGGAATCAGTCATGACCGGCTGCGGGCACCTCACTAAGTAATTCGGTGTTCCTGTATAGTCAAGGGACAGGATCACTCTGTTTTAGAAAGAGCACTGGTGGCTGGCTCTGTGGCACATGGATGGAAGAGGGAGATGGAGGCAGGGACTCAGGGAGCCTTGCAAGAGCTGGTGGTGGTCCCATTGGGCAGGGGCAGGAAGAGGAGGGGCTGGAACTGAGAGATTGGGGAGTGAGCTCCCTTAGTGTTTGGGGGAAGAGTAGGTGAACCCAGGTATCACTAACTCCAGGAAGCCCCCCATTTCTCTCATCCAGTTTGGCCTCTCGAGGCCTTCTGTCCTTCTACCAAATTTCCAGACCTCTGGAGTAGGCTTGGGGCACGGACATTGCGGCTCAGTGTCAGGGGTGTGGGGAGGAGAGCCCCAGTGAGGCAGGAGCTCCCCATGCCCAGCCTTCTCCACTTCCTCCTGTGGGGGTCCTGCCTCTTTCATCACTTCCACAGAAAGATGGACGGGGGTAGGGGTGGAAATGGAGGCAAGGAGTAGGCTTTCCAAGGGCCTCAACTCATTTGGAATCTTTCCTTTCCTTCCACAGCCCAATGGCTGTGTCCATCCCTACACCCCTGCTGGGCAGGCCTGGGCCCTGCACATAGCTTCTCCTCCCCCTCTTCCCTCTATGCCCTCCCCCTTCTTTCCTGGGATGCTCTCACTGAGGAATGCCGACCCCCAGGGGAGGAGGTAGTGTGCAAGATGGCACCACCATCAGGATGGCTGAGGCTCATCTGCCTGACACACTTCAATTTTACTGAAAGATTAGTGGGGACACACACACACGCACACCCACAATCAGCACGCATGTATGCACAGATGTGCTTTGGAGTAAAATACAAAGTCCAACTTATTTTTAATATAGAACCGTCTTCACTTATTCTGAGAACCCCCAGGAGAGGGCTGGGGCACAGTGCTCCCTGGGCTTTTAGTAGCACCTAGGAGAGGCCGCCAGGGTCCTGGGGCTCCTCCTCAACTGCTCCTGACTGCCCCCCCCCTCGTGTACGAGGCCTGAGGGCAGAGGCAGACTGGCAGGGGCACCCCTCCGGGGCAGAACCAGGCACGTAACCCCCTCCGCCTGTGCCTCCTTCTTCCCAGAACCTGAACATCCAGGTGGAGGACATCCGGATCCGAGCCATCCTGGCCGCCTACCGCAAGCGCACCCCCGTGACGGAGGGCTACGTGGAGGTGAAGGACGGCAAGACGTGGAAGCAGATCTGTGACAAGCACTGGACAGCCAAGAATTCCCGCGTGGTCTGCGGCATGTTTGGCTTCCCTGGGGAGAAGACGTACAACACCAAAGTGTACAAGTAAGGGGACTGCTCGAGCCTGGGCTTCCCGGGCCCTCACCCTGCCTTGTTAGGAGTCGGCTTTTGCGGTCTGGCCCCCCGCCGAGGAGAGTCCTCCCGGCCCTGTGTCGTGGCAGGGGCCACCGGTGTCCCTCCAGCAAGCCTGCTTTTGAGGAACTCCCAGTCCTGTGGGAGACAGACCCCACATGAATGATGAAAGTAGGGCAGAGGCAACGGGCAGGATGCCCCAGCCCAGAAAACGCCCACCTCTCAGTGCAGACAGCCAGCTCGGTGACCACAGGGCCTGAATAAGGACAACAATACCCAGGCCAGATGGGGCAAGGGCAATGCCAGCTTGAGAAATGTTTACTTTTCCTCGGCAAAAGATTATTCTGAGAACTCTGGTACTTTTCAGCAATTGTCAGGGTGTTGAAAAGCGGTGGGTTTCGATTCAGGTATACAAATCCCAGTTAAACCTTACCTGCTGTGGTTTCCAAAGTTGGCATGTCCCAGGGGGCCGGGGGGTGGGTAGATGCCAACCTGCCCCCAGGGGAATCCGGTGAAGGGGGTCAACCCTGTGACATGCTGGCCGCTGGAGGGCCCTGGCTGGTAGTGGGGTCTTCTTATCTCCTCTTATTACTGATAATGACGGTTGTTTCTGAGTGCCCGTTCCGTGCCAGGCTCTGCCCCTCATCATTGAGGCCTCACAGCTCTAGGAAGTAGGAGTCTGCTTCAGAGTAGAGGCAACGAAGTCAGGGAGATGTAGAACCAGGATCCAAACACAGATCTCCAGTTACAGGGTCTACACTCAGAGAGTGTAGACTCACAACACCACATCTTTCTGTTCAAACCAGGGACAGGGAACTTCGGAGTCAGGAGACATGGGTTCCAAGCCCAGCTCTCCCTCCAGATCCCTGGGTCAGTCCAGGCTGCACCCCTCCATGGGCTTGGCATGGCCACCTTTAGTTGGAGCCCCCAGTCCACCACAGGGAGGAGTGCTGGCAGCAGAGCCGGCTCACAACACCCCTGGGGGTGATCTGAGTGGCCATTCCCACCCCCAGCTGCCCCAGACATGGCCCAGACCTTCCTGGTTGCACAGGGGGCAGCTGGGAGGCGGTGTGGTCTCAGCCCTCTGAGTCTTTGGACAACTCCTGCCAGCTGGCGGCCCTGTCTCTGGGGACACCATCTCAGCTTTTCCGACCCAAGTAAGCCAAGAAAAGCAAACCCCTCCCCTGGCTGGTCCCACCAGAGCTGCCAGCCTAGTGGCGGGGGTGAGTCCAGTCCTAGGAAGGCAAAGGCGGCCACCAGCCCATGACTAGGCAGCACGTGCCTTGTTCACATGGCATCTGAAGGCCATCTCCCCACCTGTGGGTAATCCTGAGCCCTTTTCCTGCTTTCAAGGAGGGGTCTCAGATCTGTTTTGACAGCTGCCCCCCCACCCCCCCGCCCCGCCAAGTGATCCCCTCATGGGCTGGGTTGGAAACCCTCTCCTTGCTCCTCCCACTCCCGCATCTGTGGTTTGCTTTCTTTTCAGCTGGGGACAGGAAACAACTCTGAGGGCTGGGAGGCATCCAAGGTGTTGGTGGCGGGTGGCGTTCTTGGCCAAGTTGGGAGATGATTAACAGACGCTGCGGAAAACCAGCTCCAATGTCTGACCTCTAGCTGGAGATGCTATGGAGGGGCGGGAGGGGGGAAGCCAAACCTTGTAGGCTTGTTTTATGTTAAACTCGGCTGACAGTGGGGCCCCGAAAAAGAAGGGCCCGCAAGGGAGCTTCTGCCTCAGAGGTGCTGTTAGAGGCTGTGATGGCAGCCGGCTGGAGAACGTGATGGGCTGGGATTCCCAGGGCATGGCTGCTGCCATCCCTCGGTCTAAGCCCTCAATCTGCAGGGAAAGAGACACAGGCCTGAAGGGCGGGGGGCTCAGAGGTCACAGAACCCACCTGCAGAGCCTGCAGGAGAGCCTGGCTGTGTCCTCCTCACTGCTGCCATCAGCTCAGCCCCAGCTCCCGCTCTGCTCTGCCCCAGGGGAGGCCTGGTGACAGGGCATGGCCCCCACCATGTGCTGGCTCTTGAGCCTGGGAGCGGGGGTGGGGCTGGCCTGGCCCAGGGTGTCTGGGAGCTATGCTCAGAGGCTACAGAGAGCAGAGGCCTGGGAGCCAAGTATCCCTGAATCTGTGACTTCCAGTAGCATCTTTCCCCATCTCCCTTTCACCCTTCCCACAGCCTGTCCCTGTTTTTGCTGCCATCCCTCCCTCCCTCCCAGGGAGGGCCTTCACCCTCAGGAAGGAGATGTTTTCCAAGTGATTCTGTCTAGGGTGGGTATCTCCTGGGACCCATCAGGTCCAAAGGGGCCCCGCAGCCTTAGACATTCACCGGGGCAGCGCCTGAGGCCTCTCCACCCTTAACTCTGCTAACTGGCATATCTGGTGGCCACTCAGAGGCCTCGGTTTACCTGCAGGTCCGGGACTGCAGCTCTTCATCAGAACCTCTCCACTTGCCATCTTCCACCCTCCAGTCCATGTAAGAGGAGCCCAGTGGGTACCCACATGCCCCTCAGAGTCCTCGCCCTTACAGGGTTGCCAAGAGTGAGGTCAGTTTCCCCACCAAGGGCTGCTTTTCCCTGCGCTGCGTTCTGCTCTGGCCTGGGAAGCCATAAATGCTCATTGACGATAATGAGGCCGAAGCTTCAGGGCCCCATCCTTGGGGCCAGGAGCATATCGTAGTCTTCTTTTCCTTAAGGCAGGATCCTGAGGTCACCACTGATTTATTGATATGAGCTTACTACGCAGAGATTCTGCATCTGATATTGCATCTTGGGAGTTAGGAAGAGCTCTCATGGTTTGGTTGGTTCGCTGAAACATGAACCAAAATGTGGCCCACCAGGATGGAAATGGAAATGCCCAATCTCCTTGGCACCCAGTAGAGGACACCCAGAAGAGGAAGGGATTCAAAGGCTTAAGAAGACTGGATGTTGGAGTGGATTGGTCATTTGAGACCTCACCCAGCCTGGGAGGGTCTGGAAGACACACTTTCCCCATGCGTGAGGAATAAATTTGTGAGGGAAACCCTGGTGTTCTTAAGAGAGCTCCCTGGTAGCTCTTCTCTGTAAGCTACTCCTCACCCTAAATGCAGGAGGTGGTGACTGGCTCCCAGGGCAACAGCACTCAGCCTCCCAAGGCCAGGTGGGCGTGGCTCCCAAAAGACCAGCAGAATCCGGGCAGCAGTCAGAAAAGATGGACTCCTGCACGACCACAATGAGGTCTTGTTGATCACAGTGTTCCCAGAAATGAAATGGATAGGAGGAGATCTACTAAGTCCTTACTTGTTCTATTTTTTTCTTAGTATATTTATTTTGAGAGAGAGAGAGCAAGCTAGGGGCAGAGAGAGAGGGAGAGAGAGAATCCCAAGCAGGCACCACACTGTTAGCACAGAGCCTGATGTGGGGCTCCATCTCACCATCTGTGAGATCATGACCTGAGCCAAAATCAAGAGTTGGACGCTTAACTGACTGAGTCCCCCAGGCATCCCTCCCCCCACATTCTTTAAGAATAGAAAATCTAGGCCAAGAGAACAAAAATCTAACCTGAATCATATAAACAGAGAGTCCATCCCCAGACCTGAGCCAGCTTACACATCCAGAGCCCTTTGAGTAAAAGGGAGGCCGGGTCTCCTTGAGGAAGGACCCCGATACACTGCCAAAAATTTACACTGTTAATCAATTTCCCATCCTTCCTGAAAGGGACCGATGGCCTTTAACCAAGGTAGCTGTGCACTGAGGAAGAAGAAATAATCAGAACTTTTGGGCACAACTGGACGCAGGCTGTGTTGACACTGATGCTTGGGAGACTCAAATATCACCATGGCCCTCCAGTCAGAGTAGGGCCTTATGTGAGTCAGGTGATCAATGGGGTTTTAGCTTGAGCCCGTCTCACAGTGGGCCCAGTGGGTCGCTGAACTCATCCTGTGGTTATTCCTAATTCTGGAATTCATCATTGGAATGGACATACACAGTAGCTGGCAGAATCCCTACAAAATCTGGCTTCTTCCTTGACTGGGGAAGAGCCAGTAGGACTTTTCATTTTTAATGATTTATTTACTTTTGAGAGAGAGCACGAGCAGGGGAGGTACAGAGAGGGGGACAGAGGGTCCAAAGCAGGCTCAGCAGTGCCAGCACAGAGCCCGATGCGGGGCTCGAACTCATGAGCTGTGAGATCATGACCTGAGCTGAACTTGGAGGCTCAACCAAATGAGCCACCCAGGCACCGCAGGACTTTTCATTTTTAATTGCACTAGCCCAGCTGACTGTTCTTCCTGCTACCCTGCCATAGGCTAGACACCTCTTTCTCAACCAGGCATCCCCCTTGGCCCACAGCTGCATCTCATTCTAGTTGGTCTCCAATCACCAGGCCTGGAGCGGGCTGTCCACCCAGCACCCATCAGCGCCTTGTATCTGCAACCCCAGGCCTGGCCCTGGTGAATCATGGTGGGGGGGGAGGGGCGCTGCCAGTGCAGTGGAGGCCTGTGGAGGGCCACGGTGCATTCCTGTGAGCTGATGTAAGGGGAAGCAGGGCTGTCTGGGAAAGGCAGGAGCAGTTATGTGCTCGCTGTGGCGCTTCGGTCTATATTAAGAGCTCAGTACATCTGTTCGTGGGTGAAGGCGGTGTTCACTGAAAGCTGGAAGCAGAAGGACATTTCAAGCCAGCGAGGTCTGGCCGGTCCTCGTGCAGCTGATAGCCCCTGAGCGGGTTCTCTTGCCCAGTGTTGGGGGGCGGGTCATGAGGAACAAGCTGTACACTGCCCCCCAAATGTGTTCTCCAGTCCAAGCTGGGGGTGTCATGGGGAACAAGCTGGAGGCTGTTTCCAAGCACAGGGCCTTGTATCCAGGAAGTGGGGAGGGGCAGTGGCTCTTGGAATTATTTACAGTCCTCCTGCGCAGTTCTCCACTCTAGGCTATGCAGCGATGTTGAGCACACCACCTGAATTTTCCAGGACATTCTTTTTTTTTCAAAGACTCTATGTCATGGTGTCCACAGGTACACTAGAGTTATTACCAGTTGAAATTTTTGGTTAAGAAAATGTATTGGTTTGGGGTGCCTTGGTGGTTCAGTTGGTTGGGTGTCTGACTTCGGCTCAGGTCATGATCTCGTGGTTCACGAGTTCGAGCCCTATGTCTGGCTCTGTGCTGACAGCTACCTCAGAGCCTGGAGCCTGCTTCAGATTCTGTGTCTCCCCCTTTCTCTGCCCCTTCCCAGCTCATCTTCTCTCTCTCTCTCAAAAATAAGTAAACATTTTTAAAAATGTTTTTTATTTTTTATTTTTTTAATATTTTTATTTATTTTTAGGAGAGAGAGAGACAGCGTGAGCAGGGGAGGGTCAGAGAGAGAGGGAGTCACAGACTGAAACAGGCTCCAGGCTCTGAGCTGGCAGTCAGCACAGAGCCCGATGCGGGGCTCGAACCCACGGACCGCGAGATCATGACCTAAGTGAAAGTCGGACGCTTAACCAACTAAGCCACCCAGGTGCCCCTTAAAAATGTTTTTTAAACAAGAAGGTATTGGTGTTTTACCTTTCTCTATGTTCACATCCTGTTCACTCAGAGACCAAAACTTCAGGCCTGCTAAACCAGCGGAAACAGGACCCCATTTCTGCCCCTTTCTGGACCAGCCTGCCCTAGGAGGTGAATCAGCCGGCAGCGACGCCATCTGGCTCTCTCTGGCATCTCACAGGTTCTGCAAAGCAGGGACAAGCGCGCAGACCCCAGAGAGCTGGGCCGGCGTGAGAGGACGTTCCTCCCTGCCCTCCTCCTCTGTAAATCCCACCATTATCCAAAGCCTCGCGGAAACCCTGCTCCTTGCTGAAATTGTGTGTGGAGTCCTCCTTTCTGTTTCTCCTTTGACTAATATAATTGTTATTTATTTTACAAGCACATGCGAAGCCCTTCCTGTGCGCTGTTTTAATTGCTTCACAAGTATTCACTCATTTAGCTTTCCAGACAATCATATAAAGTAAATCCCATTGCTACTTCTGATCTGGAGGTGAGGAAAGTGAGGCACAGTACCCTTTCTATTAACCCGTTGATTACTTATTGGTTGGTTATTGTTTTAGAAAACACTTTGACTCACCCTGATCCTTATTCTGCCTTCCAAAAATACATAAAAAGGAATGCTTTACATGTAATACAGGCTAAGAGCCTTCCTAGGCTCTGCTATAGAGACCACGTCACCCTCACTGACTCCTGGGTGAAGATTTGATGAGGTCTGTGGCCTAGTTTCATGACCATTATAATTCCCAAGCAAATTATACTTTGATTCAGCCCATGGGGTGCTTTAAGACTGTTCTTGTTGCTTCTCATTGGATTTGGGTTCACACCTTTAATCTTGCATATCGTTGGAAGAAGAGTTTAACATTCAACTTGTTCTGCTCATTGACACAGGCAAGGAGCAACAACCAATCATGTTGAAATTTTCTGAAGGGTTTGGGCGAACGGCCAGCTGGTTTGCCTGGAACTGAGGGTTCCCTGGGACCAGGGGTCTTATCTCTTTTGGGTCCCTTTTGCATTTCCTGTTTATAGGCTTTAGTGCTATCGGACTGCTAAGTCCCTTCTCTCCTAGAATATAAACTGCCTGGGGGAACGGGGCCATGTCTGCCCTTCCAGGGCCTGCTCCCCAGCGCCCGCGTGACTGAGGTGCTCAGTGGGCGCTTGCCGACTCAGCAGAGCTGAGCTCTAGATGCGGGGACCATGTACATTTCATGCCACCACCAGCCTCCAAGAAGCCAGCGCAGTGGCCCGCCTGGCGCCCGACACCCAGTTGTGGAAGAAAGGAAGGGAGGTTGCTGAGATGTCCTGGTCACCTGCCCCCTCTCGCCCTCTGCAGAATGTTTGCGGCCCGGAAGAAGCAGCGCTACTGGCCATTCTCCATGGACTGTACGGGCACCGAGGCGCACATCTCCAGCTGCAAGCTGGGCACGCAGGTGTTGCTGGACCCTGTGAAGAATGTCACCTGTGAGAATGGGCTGCCAGCTGTGGTGAGCTGTGTGCCTGGCCAGGTCTTCAGCCCCGACGGGCCCTCAAGATTCCGGAAAGCCTACAAACCAGAGGTGAGAATGCGTGCGCCCGCGGGAAGAGCTCTCTCTGGTCTCCACTCTCCCATGGGGGGTGGGGAGAGGGTGGCATTTAAGGGAGCAGGCAGGGACCCCCAGGAGAGAAGGAGAGTGGTCCTAACTCAGACCACTCCCCGACAGGGCAGGAATGTAGTGGGACACCTGTCAGGCCAGCCGCACCAACAGATGCCACCTCTAGATAGTGACAAGCAGCTGGGCCCCAGCCCCCAGTCATCAGCAGCCACATTTGGCCTTTCACCATTGCTACTCCACTCTGAGACCACAGTCCCCTCTGTGGAGGCCATATACCGAGGAGGAGAGAGCACCTCATTACCCACGGTCACAGGCTCTGTGTGCAGTTGGCTGGCCTGGCACAAAACGCGGGGGTGGGGGTCCTGCTCAATTCCCAGAGGAGAACAGTGTTCTAGAGTTGTTGGAAAGTTAGTATAGTTCTCAAAAGCACATGAAATCAGCCACAAATGTTTCCAAGCATATTTAGGTTTATTCTACAACAGAAAGGACAAAAATTTTATTTTTTTAATTTTCTTTTCTTAATATAATTTATTGTCACATTGGTTTCCATACAGCACCCAGTGCTCATCCCAACAAGTGCCTTCCTCAGTGCCCATCACCCACTTTCCCCTCTCCCCCGACCCCCATCAGCCCTCAGTTTGTTCTCTGTATCCAAGAGCCTCTTGTAGTTTGCCTCCCTCCTTCTGTTTGTAACTTTTATTTTTCCCCTTCCCCTCCCCCATGGTCTTAAGTTTCTCAAGATCCACGTATGAGTGAGAATATATGGTATCTGTCCTTCTCTGCCTGACTTATTTCGTTCAGCGTAACACCCTCAAGGTCCATCCATGTTGCTACACATGGCCAGATTTCATTCTTTCTCATTGCCATGTAGTATTCCATGGTATAGATAAACACATCTTCTTGATCCATTTGACCGTTGATGGACACTTAGGCTCTTTCCATGTTTTAGCTATTGTTGAGAGTGCTGCTATGAACATTGGGGTATGTGTGCTCCTATGCATCAGCATTTCTGTATCCCTTGGGTAAATTCCTAGCAGTGCTGTTGCTGGGTCATAGGGGAGTTCTATTGTTAGTTTCCTGAGGAACTTCCTCCACACTGTTTCAGAAAGGTCAAAAATTTTAAAAAGCTTTCACCAAGACCGAAAATGAAAACCTGTCATTCCCACATCTGTGTCACCCGTCTGTACCCTCCGGTCATGTTCTATGTTTCTAAGTCAGCAGCACCTCTGTGTGCACGAGTGTGTGAGCACGTGCATGTGCATGTGAGCACGCTCGAGACATGTTGATATACATCTGCTCTCATAAACGACCCCCCATTTCCGCTGTCTGATTTTGTAGGACAAGCGAACCGACCCAACCATGGCAGGTTTGACGCAGTGTCTGAAAACGAGAAAGTGCATTATTCTATCTTCCCTGAAATTCATTAAGAGGAGATTGGTTTTTCTTTTTCCTACCCTTCCTTTTTCCTATGTCCAAGGGTCTCTGTGATGTGCATATTCTGGAAACTGCTCACATGGGGCTGGTGGTTGGGAATAGCACGTGGGAGGAGAGGGAGGGGTTGGAACCGTGGCTGATCATTTATTAGGGAATGATTCCCTGAGCCAGATAAAACCTTGACACTCCCCTGGGCAGAGGTGAGTTCCAAGTCACCTCTGACCACGTCAGAGGAGGGAGAAAGGCCCTGATGGGGGCAGACGGCATGTCAGCCGAGTCCAGGCAGTGGAGCGGGAGGAGCGGCTCCTGCCCCGGCCCAGGCAGCCTCCTGCTGTGTCTCCTTCCCTCTCCCTGTCTCTCCTGCCCTTCCCCTCTGCCCTCTGCAGTCTCCCCTATCCATCAACATCTAAAGACCTGTCTTGGAAAGGGGGTGATAGCATTCATCCAAGGGAAAAGGGAATCCCGGGCAGGAGTGAGATAAGCCATGTTGGGTGCCCCATCCCAGGCTGGGGGTGGTGTGTCTGGACAAAAGAAAAAGCCTTCAATGAAAGGACCAAAATGAATGGTATGAGCCTAACCAAGGGCATGGGAACTCTTTGGAGGACCTCCTGACTCTTCCAGCAGGCGGCTGTCCTTGCCACATCGGTCCCCACACGGAGGACCAAACTGCACAGATCTGCTGCAGGGCACATGTGTGCAGCCAGGAGACACAGGCTCACGTGGATGGTGCCAGCCCTCCTGCAGTCCCCACACCCCCCCCCTTGCCCCCCCCCCAACCCTGCCACATGATTTGATGGCCACATCCTTCCTCCAGCCTCAGCCTGGCCTGCTGAGCTCTCCTTGTGTGTCATCCAGAATTCCAGACCCTACTGTTTGGAATTTCTCTCACTGTGTGGTTTAAAGCAAAGGAATCAAACTCATACCAAATGAATTAAAAAAAAAAAAAAAAATGAGCCTTACATCACATTTTCCTTTGGTTGCTTGCCTTCCTCCGGGGCCCTCTGACTCTGCGTGGCCACTGCCAGCCTGGCATGGGATTATGTGGCACTCCGCCTCCATTAAGCTTGGGTCTTGGATGGTGTGCTCCCTAATAAATGATCAGCCATGTTTCCTACCCCTCCCTCTCCTCTTCCCATGTGCCATTCCCACCCACAAGCCCCTCTGAGCTGTTTCCAGAATGTGGAAATCACAGCTTCCTGTGTTGGACAGCTTGGGCATGAGGGTGGGGAGGGGAGAGGCCACGGCTCAACCGTGACTGGGCTTCAGCCACCAGTTGTTTTGAGTGTGTTTTCTAAAGCTGGAATAAAGGTCCCTGAAGCCGGTGGGTGTTTTGCACGCACCCCTGTCCCTCTTTTCTTCTCCCCTAGTGGCAGGGTCAGAGCCGTCCTTATATCCTGTAAATCCGAGCGCTGTCACTGCATGCTGTCCTGCCTGCCGTGGCAGCCACAAGCTGTGGTCAGTGGAGGAGAGCAATGTGGCCAAGTGGCAACCTCAGTTGGAGGATGGAGACATGGGTTCCCGTCTGATGCCTTGGCCCCCAAGGTGGCTGGTGTACGTGAATGCTGACAAGCACCACCTCCAGCCAGGCCACCTTGGGTAAAAGTTGTGGTCTGAGGACCACATAGGCTGGAGCAGAGCAATGACTCTGGTCTGACCCCCATACATAGAACGGCCGCACAGGCACCCCACACCCTCTGTGTTGAATCAAATGAGCATCAGCCATAACTCAGAGCCTCAAAGCCTTCTGAGCCCCCACGCCAGCACACGCACGCTCAGGCATGCACACACAGGCATGCAGGCACACGCACACACGTACACACACGTGCACAGAAGTTGATGCGAACCAGCGTGTGTGGGCCGATGGTAGTCAAGGGCCCCAGCTCCCCATCCTGTAAACCGTGATCCAGTGAGATCAAAACACTGGCAAAGAGTGGGTCTTACTCTTGTGCAATTAAATAAGCCCTGTAAGGGATTGGGCTTCCAAGCTGTCCGCGAACACTTAGGGGCATTTAAACTACAACCACCCACTGTCTCTGTGTACCTGGAGGGGCTGCATCTTCTGAAGAGCTGGGCTGATTTGGACTTGGAGTAGAATCGAGGGAGAGCAGAAGCAGGAGCAGTGGCCATATGGGCACCAGCTTAGCCCCTGGACACACGGCAGCCTTACCAACACAAGGCTCCTCACTCCCCTGCAATGTCCATCCTCTAAGTCATTGGTTAGGCCTATGCTGTAGCTCCCTGTCTCCTCCCTCCTGCTTCTCATCTACCTGTGGAGCAGGATCATTGGAGTGTAACCTGTTCAGTACCCTGAGGTCCCCCACAGGGCCAGACCATAGTGCTCTATTAGAAGCAAGGTGGAATTGCGATCCATCCAGAATCTGCCAAGTCTGGGGGCAGGAGCTCCTCTCCGCAGCTCCGAAGCTTGAGGTTCTGGAGTGAGGGGGTATAGGGAGGTACTGGTGGTAAGGCCCTTGAGCCAAACATGGGTTGGGGTGACTGCTGAGTGTCCCAATAGGCCCCTCAGTAGTCCAGGACAAAAGCTCCAGGGGAGGGCTGGAAAGCAAGCTTGCAGCAGAGCCAACGTGCAGAGGGGGCATGTGCATGCCCCCTGCCCCCGCCTAGACCCAAGCACACACACAAATCTAGCCCAGTTTCAGCTCCCAGACGGGACACCTTTGTTGGGAGTGGGGTGGCTGGGAAGGGAGGGGAGTGGGCAGTGACTGCCAAATGTGCATCAGCTTTTGCACTCAGCAGGACCGTGTGTCTCTTCAGCAACCCCTGGTGCGGCTGAGAGGTGGTGCCAACATCGGAGAGGGCCGAGTGGAGGTGCTCAAGAATGGAGAATGGGGTACCGTCTGTGACGACAAGTGGGACCTGGTGTCAGCCAGCGTGGTCTGCAGAGAGCTGGGCTTTGGGAGTGCCAAAGAGGCCATCACTGGCTCTCAGCTGGGGCAAGGTAAGGGATTGGGGGAGGGGGGTGCTCTGTGGCCTCTCTTCAGAAAGAGCATGGCATGGGGAGCCCAGCCCAGGTGCACTGGCCTTGGGCCTTTCAGGGTCTTCTTGCTGTGCCTCCCGCCTGCGGCTGCCACTCTGTTAAAAAATCCCAGGCCTGTCCCCCAGCAGTCAGAGCTAGAAGGGCCTTAGGGAACACCAAGTCCCCATTTTAGGAGTTTGGAAGCTGAGACCCAGAGAAGGGAGTGAATAACCAAGATGAGACAACATACTAGCAGCCAATGAATACTCTAACAATGGAGGTCTCCCAGGCCCTAACCCGGTGCTCCCCACTGTCCCACTGAGAATGCTGGAATTCTCAGGCCCTTCCTCCAGGACAGGAACACAGAATTCCTCAGGCTATGGACCAACCCGGACACAAAAGAGTCCCAAATGTCTTCTTCCTTTCCCACCATGGTGCAGCACCACAAACATTCTCTCCCCACCACCAGAGACCAGGAACAGGATGGCCCTCTCTGGATGACACGCGACGCTAATGAGAAAGGGGCCTGGTTTTCATTAAGTGTCCTGAACAGATCTTCCATTTAAGCAAAAAACAAAAATATAAGAAGCTTTCAAGCTGGTCATTCTGTTGAGAGAGCACTGATGCAAACATGACATGAGAACATGACAGATAGCTCCCCTTTCTGACAAGGAAGGAGGGGTGTCCCGTCCTGTGGGGAGAGGATGTTTCTATAATGCCGGACGTAAGGCCGTCGCCCCACAGAAAGGAATGTGGTGAGGTCATTGGTCACAGCCTGGATGAAGTAACAGCCCAGTGGACTGGAGAGAGAGAGTCCTGGCGCTGCTGGAGAGGACCTTGGTACATCTGGTCCAGCAGATGAGGCCTCAAGGCACGGGAGGGCAAGCTTGCGGTCACCCCCATAGTGAGTGGCAGAGAAAATCTAAAACCCAAGTCTTTAGCTTTCAGATTTGGGCTTCTCCCTGGATGCCCACCTTGGCCCGGTCCTGATCGCCTTCAGAGCACCTCTCTACCCTCATTCTGTAATCCCCTCAAGCTTCCTGGGCACGCACTGAAGGTTAGGGATCTAGGCTAGACTCTTAACTTTGCATCGTGCCATCTGGAAGCCTCAGTTATACCACATGACAGTCCTCCTAGGAGTTCCCTTGGATCTCAAATAGTCCCACAGTCCGTTTTACTGATGGCCGATGTGTTTGTTGGTGTGTGTTTCCCCAAGGCCTCCTATACAAAGACCACTCGCTCTGAGGAATAAATAAGCTCTGGATGACATAAGCATTCCATCTATCATGGGCGTGTGCTGTTTGACCTAGTTATTTTACTGCCTAGAGCAACCAATGGCTTCCAAGGACCTGCAGAACTCTGGAGAAAGAGACAGTTGGCATTTTCAGTGCTGTCCTGGAAAAAACCACAGGATGATTCATTATCTTCTGCCACTCTGGTCAGGTGAACTCTGTTAGGCAGAAGGGAAAAGTCCACATTCAGTGTCAAGTCACAGAGCAGACAGGCTCAGTTCCATTCTGCTGTGGCTGGTGGGCCAAGTGACCACACCCAGAGTGAGGGTGTGAAAGGCCAGGACTGGGAACAGGCGATCTCAGTCCTCATCCTGGCCCTGCTGCCAACTTTCTCCATGACCTTGAGCAAATTCCAGGGCCTCAGATTCTTCACCGGATTCACATTTGAGGGTCTATCTGGCTCCTGCCTGTGGTGATTCTCTGAGACCTGCTCTTCTCAACCAGGATGGACGTTAGGTCAGATTCAGGCCCTGTGCTTTGTGTTCTGTGACCCCAGCTGTCTGCATACATTTGGACCCCAGCTGTCTGTTTCCACATCCCCCTCCCCTCATGGCCAAGTGCTGCAGGAGGGGAGGGCCTGTGTTCTTCGTACTGAATCTTGACAGCTTATAGTGCCGTGGGATATTCATTTTATGAAGATGAATGAATGAATGAATGAATGAGCGAGTGAGTTCCAGTTGCATAAGTAGGATCAGCTGAATAAACACCTGGTAAAGAATTTTCAACACTCTAGACCTTAGCTGTCCAATAGAAATACAATGTGATCCACATAAGTAATTTTGAATTTTCTAATAGCCTTGCAAAAACGAATAAAAAGAAACAGGTGAAATTAATAATATAGTTTCCTTAATCTAATATATCCCCAGTATTATGATTTTGACATGTAATCAGAATGAATACTGTTAATGAGATAGTGTACATTTTGTCTATCAAGTCTTTGAACTCTAGGGTTTGTTTTATCCTTGGAGCACACCCCAGTCTGGACTGGCCACATTCCGAGTGCTCGGTGCGGCCAGTGGCTGTATTGGTCAGGGCAGTTCAAGACCAGTGGCTTTAAAACCCTTTTGCCTGAAATCCCCGAGCCGAAATCCATGTGCCAGAACAGGCCATGCACATAAAGGTGAAACAAAAGTTTCCACAAACGATGCTTAACCTCTATAACATGCAACACACTATGCTACGTCCTGTTGTATTCTACTGCGCTCTTGAAAGTGGGATTGTAGCCGGCAGAGTTGACTGTGGGTCTATAGTCCATGGCATCGCTCCAAGAAGTTGGGCTTCTCCTGAGTAGCCTACCTCTGCCCCCGGCCTGTGGTCACCTGGGCCAGGGTTTGTACATCAGGGAAGAACAGGGCTAAGGTGGATGTGGGGAAGCCATCGTGAGGAAGAGCCATTCAAGGGCCAGTCCAGAACCAGGACTGCTGGGAATCTGGATGCAGGTCAAGCCCAAGTCCACAAAAGTAGCCAAGAGCCCACAGGCACCACTGGGGATGCTTAGCTGTAAACCCCGGCGAGGGTGTATCTAAGGAGACAAACAGTTATTAGTGGGAGACTAACACATAGTAGACTCTTGCATAAACCTTTCCTCTCCTGGCCCGTCCTGTAGGTCAGTGATTCATAAGTGTGCATTGTTCGGGCTGGGCCCTGGAATGGACAATTCGTTAATTCCACAAACATTTGTGGTAATGGCTTCTGCTCCCCGAGGAGCTCCTGTCAAGCGGAGGAAATAAGAAATAACCTCACTCAAAGGTAAACCTGCACTAACAGAGAGGTGATGAGCTGTGAGAAGTAACACCGAGAACATTTACCATTTCCTGAGCCCCCGGTAACTTGCCATACTTTGTCTCATTCATTCCTCATAATCCCCACCCCACCAGAGAGAGATTATTATTGCCTTTGACAGATGAGGGTCGCAGGACTCAGAAAGCTCTCATTATTTCTGGAGGAGATGCAGGCCGACCTCTGGCCCATCACCTCGTCTCCTCACCAGCGAGAGGTGTGAAAGAAAATGGTGAGGGTGAGGTCGTGTCCAGCTGAGCCCCGGAGGAGGAAGGATGTGAGGTGTTCCTTGGAGGCAGGCCTCTACCTAGGTCAGCAAGACGAGCAGGGGCTGTAGGAGGCAGAGGGAGCACTCCCACATGAGGGACATGGATGCCTCTAACCGCTCAGCTCTTTCCCCGAGCAGCCCTCTGCTCCCGTCCAACACGTGGGGTTCTCTCTGCTTCAGAGACTGACTGAGGTCAAGCTGTGAGAACAGGCTGCTGGTTTGAATACTGGCTCCTCCCTCAGGTCCCCAGTTTCCTCATTTTACTGAGTTGTTGTGAGGATTGAGTTACTATATGCAACACGTGTAGGACAGAACCCAGCACCTAGTAAGCGCTCAGTGAATGTTAGGTGTCACCATCCTCATCCTCACCACCGCCATCATCACCGTCATCCTCCTGAAGGCCCCGCATCTAACTGATACTCAGGTCCGAGGTTGCTGCGTCTTTCCGTGTCAGTCTCACTCCCTGCACCGTGGCCCCTCCCTGCTTCAGGGGCCCAGTTTGGCATTTGTAGTTCGTCCCAACCTCTCCACTCCGAGTCCTTGGATGCCTCAGCCATAGTCACTAATGTGTTTTTATCAATTGTATAAAAGTCCAAGGAATCAGAAGCTTTATTGTTTATGAATTTCCAAGGAAAGGGAAAGCGGGCGCTCACTCACCAACATGGCTTGCTCCTGGAAGTTCATTCTGGCCTCGGTGAGCGTAGACACAGAGTGTCTCCAGAAACCTCCTCAATGGAAATGGGACACAGGCATGGCGCCTGCCCTTGGGGGCCCTCTGACCTGATGGGGAAGCTGACAGGGAACAGAGAGCCACCTGCGTGCTCGATGGGAGGGGGGTCCAGCTTAGACAGGGATCAGAGAGGCTTCTCTAAGGAAGTTGTCAAAGCAGAGCCCTGAAGGATGAGCAAGAGTTAGCTGGTGAGGAGGGAGGGGAGGGGCCGAGCAGAGGGACCAGGTAGGGGACGAGCTCTGCTCAATCAAGCAGCCAAAGGAGGTGGTGGTGTGGCAGAGGTGGGAGGAGCAGCGGAGCCAGAGCACCAGGTGAGCCGCCAAACTGTGCGGGGCCAAACAAGCCACTCGGGGACTGTGGATTTTACCCTTCGATGCAGTGAGAAGCCATTCTGGGGACGTATGATGGGGTGTGACATGATTCAGTATGCATTAATAGCCCTCTTGGGCTGTCTTGTGGTGAATATTTTGCACTGAGCAAGCAAGAGGGAGCCTGGAGGCTGTTGTATTTGTCCAAATGGATGATGGCAGAGTGGGATGAATGTTATGCTGGCAGACATGAAAAGCACCCGGGTTTAGGGGAGTGAATGGAATGTGGTGATGGCTTCCTTGGCAGCCACAGGGGGTGTGTGTGCCAGAGATGACCTCTGGGGTCTGGCGAGAACACCAGGCCAGATGGATACCACTTCCTGAGATGGAGAGGGCTGGCAGAGAAACAGACAGGAGAAGGTAAAGGAGGCAAAACAGGTGACTCTTCCAAGAAGTTCACCCTGATGCAGATGAAACTGACAGGCCAGAGGGCAGGATCAAGGGAGAGTTAGAAGATCGGAAGTTTGAGTGAGTGAGTGCGGAGGGGGAGGACCCCATCTAGAGGAGGATGGTGAGTGAGGGCAGGAGAGAGAGGTGATCACAGGCCGGCAGGGACCAGTGTGGGAGTCCTTGCAGCCCAGAGCTCCTAGAAAGAACTAGACTTAGAGGAGCACCTCGGCTCAGTCAGTTAAGCATCTGACTCGATCTTGGCTCAGGTCATGATCTCATAGTTCATGAGTTCAAGCCCCAAGTCAGGCTCTGTGTTGTCAGCTGTGTGTGCTTGGGATTCTCTCTCCTTCTCTCTCTGCCCTTCCTGTGTACTCTCTCTCTCTCTCTCTCTCTCTCTCTCTCTCTAGTTCTCTCTCTCTCAAAATAAATAAATATGCTTAGGGGCACCTGGGTGGCTCAGTCAGCTAAGCATCTGACTTCAGCTCAGGTCATGATCTCGCAGTCCATGAGTTCGAGCCCCACATCGGGCTCTGTGCTGACAGCTCAGAGCCTGGAGCCTGCTTTGGATTTTGTGACTCCCTCTGTCTCTGCCTCTCCCCCACTCACACTCTGACTCTCTCTCTCTCAAAAATAAATAAACATTAAAAAACTTAAATAAATAAAAATAAATAGATATGCTTAAAAAAAAAAAAAGAACTGGACTTTGATCCATGTTGATGGGCTAGACAGAGGGGAGGTAGCCCTGTGAGCTGAGTTGAGCTTAGACTGGTCAGATTACAAATTCTCTCTCTCCTTTCTCCCCAGCAGAGGGGGCCTCCCTTTGGTTATCTGGGTGTCTGTGAGAGAAGCTTCCCTGCATGGTCACCATAGGTCATTTGCTGGGTGCCCTTCCCTGCCGTGGGTACATCCACACGGCCAGTGCCCAGGGAGCACTGGCAGGAGACGGGATGGGGAGAGGAGAGAGGACAGAGGCTCCCTGAGGCTCCCGGTGGGCTGCTGTGTCCCTCCTCAACCAAGGGTAGCAGGTGGCCTCTCCACACAGCTTCTTTGCTCTCTTGGGTCAATACCGCCATCTTCCTTTCACTCCCACTGGCCTAGGGACCGTGTCTGTGGCCCACCATCATTAGCCTGAGTATTGGACTGTCTGTTGTGACTTTGTGATTTCCCCACACTTTGTCCATACCTTTGTTTTCAAAATCCTTTTTTCCAGCTCTGTTCAAAGCATCCACTTTGAGGGTGCCATCACTTTCCTGCGGAGACTCTGAATCTATAGGGATAGTCATCCCCTATAAAGGTTCCTAGAAGTTCATAAATGCATAGAGTATTAAAGTTGAAGAGGGAACTTAGATGTCTTCTCGTCCAGTTCCTCTATTTAAGGAAGAAAACCTATTCAGAGAGGCTGAGTGGGTTGGCCAAGGTCACATAGGAAGTTAATAAGCACATTTGATTTGCTTTTATGGGAGAAGTGAATCGTAGAAAGAAGCAGTTCTTTCCAGGAAGAGGAGGCCTGGATCTTTGAGCTCATTATGGGAAGCAGTTGGAAGTTTTAAGGATGGAGAAACATGTTCTTACTGTCTAAGATGTTCTTGCCCACTCCAGAAACTTTCCTCCACAAGGTGTCAATAGCGCATGTTTATTTCCTCCCCCAGGGATAGGACCCATCCACCTCAATGAGATCGAGTGCACTGGAAATGAGAAGTCCATTATAGACTGCAAGTTCAACGCCGAGTCTCAGGGCTGCAGCCACGAGGAAGATGCTGGTGTGAGATGTAACATCCCTGCCATGGGCCTCCAGAAAAAGGTGAGGGGATTATGTTCTGTTTTGGTGACCGAGCCCCAGAGGGTATAAGCCAGGTGGCCTCACACTGAAGACTTCTAACAGGTGATGTTAGAGTGCTCTGATGATGAACTCAGAAAGGGCTCAGGCTCCACTGCTGTCACCATTAAGGACATTGTCACCTAGCATTCATTAAATGGCCAAAGTGAGAAAACGTATATATAAACACCCCTGTCCTTAGTGGCCGATGTCGGGCATACACTGTGTGCCTCACTCTGTTCTGGGACTGGACGTGTGGTGTGATCTCAGGGCAGTCCCTTCTGTAAACACCTGGGACACCCTTGGCACTCAAGGTCTGAAGCACCTGGGACACCCTTGGCATGGTCCCTAGCCAAAGACCCAGAGGAACTACATCGACAGCAGGTCTACAAATTACACAAACATAAGCACAATATAGACAATATTTTGGGACAAAAGACTGTACTTTGGCAACCAGAGGGAAATAAGGGGAAACTTAACAGCATTACACTAGAGACACACCTTTCCTTTCATGAGATGGAGTCTCTAAAAACCTACATCGTGTGGCTAGCATGGGTGATCTTTCCCACAGGGGTTGCCAGCAAGATGAATTCCTCCCAGTCTATCCAGTCCTACAGAAAGGCCCAGTACAGGGGCGCCTGGGTGGCTCAGTCAGTTGAGAGTCTGACTTCAGCTCAGGTCATGATCTCACAGTTCATGGGTTTGAGCCCTGCATCAGGCTCTGTGCTGACAGCTAGTTCAGAGCCTGGAGCCTGCTTTGGATTCTGTGTCTCCCTCTCTCTCTGACCTTCCCCTGCTCACACTGCCTCTCTCTCTCAGAAATAAATAAAACATTAAAAAAAAAAAAGATTAAAAAAAAAAAGGGGGGCCCAGTACATCCTGCTTACTGCTCTTCACTATGCCATGAACTTGTCTGGGTCCTGTGCATGATCTGCTATAGGGCTGGCATGTTGGAAGGATTTATTTAGTGCTTCTTTTATTTATTTATTTATTTATTTTTTCAGAGAGAGAGAGAGAGAGAGCAAGCGCACAAGCCTGAGCAGGGGAGAGGGAAGAAGGAGAGAGAGAGAGAGAGAGAAACTTTTTTTATTTTTTAATTTTTTTTTTTACTTTTGAGAGAGACTCCTAAGCAGACCCCATGCTCAGGGTGGAGCTTGATGTGGGACTCAATCCCATGACCCTGGGATCATAACCTGAGCCCAAATCAGGACTCCGATGTTCAACCAACAGAGCTACCAAAGTGCTCCTTAAGCACTTATTTTGAAAATGAACAAATGTGGGGGCGCCTGGGTGGCTCAGTCAGATAAGCCTCCGATTCTTGATCTTGGCTCAGGTCATGATCTTATGGTTCATGGGTTCAAGCCCTGTGTTGGGCTCTGTGCTGGCATCGCAGAGCCTACTTAGGATTCTTTCTCTCTCTCTCTCTCTGCCCCTCCCCTGCTCTCTCTCTCATGCGCACGCACACACGTTCTCTCTCAAAGTAAGTAAGTAAACATTACAAAAAAATAAAAATAAGTAAAAATGAGCAAATGCAGACATATCAGGGTGCCGGATGATTCCCCAGTCAGGTTCTTGCTTTGCCGGTGATTCTTGACCTTGGCACCAGCTTGCCAAGGATACTACTAAATTGGTCAACCACAACATGTGTTGTGCAATTCGCGGCCCAATAGGCCAAGAACGTGAACCCGACAGCGCTGAGCCAAGCTATGCATTTGCCTGTGGGCTAACAGGAGCACAGGCCACAAGCCCACAGCTGCGGAGAAGGCTCACCATCGCTGATTGTCTGGTGGCATCCCGAGATAGGTAACAGAGCTACAAAAGGTGACACGCCACGTGTCCCAGTATGCTGTGGCACCCTTCACTTTAGGCTGATCAGAGTTGGCTGGAGCAGGGTTTCCAACACAAATGAAAGACCTGGGCCAGAGAAAGTGTTTTCCAGATGCATTCTACAGTAGGTATGGCTGAGCCAGGCTGTGTGCTCGCTGATGCCAACGGACACACCACATTCCAGGCACAAACAGCCTTACCCTTGCCCTCCAGGCTGCACGAGGGGCTCCTGGAGCTCAAGCATGCGGCGTGGGGGAGTTTTATACCTGGTTGCCATCCCCCAGAAAGGAAATGGGGGCGGTCACCTGTGAAAGAAAGTCGTACAGGCTGTGCTGGTTGTCCCAGCATGGCAGCGGGCCAGCCTTCCACACGGTGTGGCCTGGGGCTCCCAGGGCTGCCAGCCACAGCGCCGGACGGAGCAATCAGGATTCCCGTGTTTTATCGCTGTTGTTAGTTCGCCACGGCTGCCATAACAAAATACCACAGACCGGGTGGTTTAGACAGTAAAAATTTATGTTCTCCCAGTTCTAGGAGCTAGAAGTCTAAGATCAAAGTGCTGGCACAGTTGGTTGCCTCTGAGGCCTCTCTCCTTGGCTTGCAGATGGCTGCCGTCTCACTGTGGCCTCGCGTGACCTCTGTGTCTGCATCCCTGGTGCCTCTTCCTCTTCTTATAAGGACACCAGTCATATGGGACGAGGGCCCGCCCTGATGACCTCATGTAACCTTCATTAGCGCTTGAAACACGCTTTCTCCAGACACAGCCACATTAGGGGCTAGGGCTTCAGCACATGGATTTTACGGGGCGGGAGGACACAGTTCACAACACTCACTCCCTGGCTGATTCCTTATTTAATTTCTTTGAGGCTTGAGTTTACTCTTTGGAAAATAGGGAGGTGAGAGAGAGGATTTCCCTAGCTTCCCTTCCAACCCTGTGCATGAGGAAATTGACTTGTCTATTGAATGTCTAATAAAAGGCCACAGACTTGGAACCCAGTGGCTTTGGGCATCCAGCCACAGCAAAGCCTCATTCCCCTCCCTGCTGGGGGCTGGGCAGGGGGGAGGAGCCAAGCCGAGGAGGCTGGGGGAGCAGCAGGTGAGCGCACCAGGGGACCCCCCCTTGCTGACCTCCAGTTCACCTCTGCACCATGGGGCTGGCCAGGCCTGGTGGCAGGACCAAGCCCACGTACGGAATGTGAGTTGGAAAGTGCCCGCACCTCCTTTCATGCTAACATCTGGTCCGGGTTACCTCGCCTCCTACCCCCTCACCTCTGCAAACAGGTGTGGCACTGGTTATCCACAACCTTATCAAAACATGATGCAGCCTTGCCCTCCTCCGCGGGCTGGAAGTGTTTTTGCTTTCCCTCTTCATGCTCAGGGACACGTGGCTGCCTGCAGCTCACTCTCTTCTTTCAAACCCCAGACTGCTGCCCTCGGGAGCCCAGGGAAGTGCCTGGGTTATTTTCAGACATGTAGAGCAGGATTGACCTTCCCTGGTATCCTCACTGGCTGACGAGGTGGAAGAGTGAGGGCCAGAGGCCACTGGCTTCTCCGACGCCTCTTGGGGTGCCACCGGCGCTGGTGATGTCAGAGCACCTCGAGTTAGCGGGCCAGGCTATTTCCAGAATGCTGGTGCCTAGGAGTGGGGCCCTGGGAATGGAGAGCAATGTCCTGGGCCAGGTCAGAGCCTCATGGCTCGCCTCTTGCTCCCACTGGTCTTCTCTGGAAAATGAGGAAAGGCCTCCGAGTGCATCTTGAAGCACTCAGATTCCTTCTCGCGTCATGGAAACATGGTCCCTGTCACAGAGGCTGCTCCAAGCCTATGCACAGCAGCAACATGGAGAAGGGCTTCAAGGAGAGGCCCCCACTCACCCCTGGTGACCCCACGAGTCAACCTGCAGCTACGTGCCTCAGCCAGAGGCCCTGAGATTCCCTTGGCTCGAGAATGCAGGACAGGGATGCTGCCACATGGCCAGCCACCTTTGGGAGGGCTGCACAGGCAGAGATGGACAAGGGAGAAAGTCTTCTAGAACCTCCTCAAGAGGGCCATGGACACAGAGGCCTTGCACTTGGGAGTCCCAGTGCTCTCTGGGAGCAGGACGAAGTGTGAACAGGGGTTCATCCAGCTCCTCCATCCTCACCCTTCACTGATCTCGAGACGACAAAATGATGTCAGTCTTCAGGAGGCAGTGGCCTGTGGAGGGGGCAGCTGGAGGCTCCATCTGTCCCCAGTAAGGCAGGGCACGGTCCACAGGAATCCACAACCGGTTCTAAACCTGCCTGAAAGTCATTCTGCTCTTTAACTTGACTGCCCGCTGCTATCTGAGCTTCAGTGCTAAGCTGGCCCACGGGACACGTGCACCCCCATGGGCCTCCCTCCCCACTGTCCCCCCCCACCCCGGGCTTGGTGGTGGGAGCTGGGCACCACACGGTGGGGAGGGGAGGGATCTGGATGTCCCAAAGAGAACGGAAGCTTACCTCTGGCTCCCGAGATCAGAGCCCAAGTTGTGGAAGCGCTCGGCCCAAGGCCTAGATGCAAGGCCTGCTCTGTCACAGTCCCCGGTGTCTGTCTGTCTGTCCACACACAGTATCCAAAGGGCCACGGCCAGGAGACTTGGGACCAGGAGAGGAGGGAGAGGGGATGTGGGTGAGAGGCTGACAGACTGCTCCTTGTCAAAGCAGGGGGCCCAGAGAGGCAACCTGAGACGGGTTTCAGGAGACCCAAAATAAGGTTCCTTTGTGAGTCTCGAAGCTTCAGGGATCAGTCTGACCTCAGTGGACAGGAAATGCCTCAGAACACTAAAGCCCAGGCCCCAGGGCCCAGACCTCACAGCCAGCGTGCTCCCTCCCCCGCCGGACTGTGAAGGCCCAACACAGTCCTCGGGTCTGGGTCAGTGGTCCCCGCTCTGAATCCAAAGCAGCCCTGCCTGGAGCAGGAAGCTTAGCATCGATGGTTTGGAGGTAGTCTGGTATGGAAGTTACGAGGCGCTTCCCTTATCTGAGACTCTGCTTTCCTGTCTGTAGAATGGGGATGACCTAGCAGGATAGTGTGAGAGCAGAAGGAACTCATGTCCACAAGGGACTTGCACGGGTCCGCAGACACCATACGTGCTTGAAGTCTGTCTCTAAATGTCCCGGCCCGAGCACCGTGCCTGTCTCAGAGCAGATGCTCAGCGAACATCAGCTGGGTGAATGGATCTGGTGAAATCTGCACAACTGATTTCATCTCTGGGGAGGGGCTGGCATTATGGGCAGAGTTCTGTAAGCATGTAAAGGGAGTATATGGTGAAAGTAAAGGCCTTTGTTAGGTCTCAGGTAGGCAGAAGGGCTGGCCTGGGGTTACGTAGAGGTGTCCCTGATGGGTTTTAACACCCACCCTGCCCAAAGCACTGGCCCTTCCTTGGGATGTTGGAGGTGAGTGGCCTGCCTCCTGCCATTCTGGGATTTTATAAATGGCTCTGCTCATCTTATTTGTTTGTGTTTTTACATAGACCCAAAGATATACAACCCATATCTACGACAGTGTCTGGTGCCCACCTTCACCTGGGGTCCTCAGCCTCAGACACTCAGGAAGACAAACATTGGCCTCCAGAAGGCCAGCCTCCTTCTTGCATGCTGTGACCCCTTCTATTTCTTCTGAAAAGAGTTTTGATGTCTGATGGGACTCCTACCCTAATAAAGATCATTGCTATAATGATGGCTAATATTTCTTGAGCACCTACTTTGTGCCAGACTCTGAGCACTTTACATGAACTAACTCACTCGTTTATTTTTTTTATTCATTTGTTCTGAGAGAGAGCGTGAGTAAGCATGTGTGAGCAGGGAGAGAATCCCAAGCAGGCTCCATGCCATCCATAGAGAGCCCAACGTGGGGCTCAAACCCATGAGCTGTGAGATCATGACCTGAGCCAAAATCAGGATCAGACACTTAACTGACTGAGCCACCCAGGTGCCCCTGAATTGTCTCATTTAATTCTTCCACTCAACAAGCCTGGGACATAGGCCTAGCATCATGGCTGCCCTTGACTTGTCTGTTTGCCACCTGACCTCACTGACTTTTGCAACCCCTAAGCCCATAGTATGAATTGAGATTCCTGCCCTAGGAGTTATGGCTGCTAAGAACTGGTGAGCCCACAGCCCAGTCTGCTGAGGGTCCCTGGAGGTGTCATGCCTTGTCCCAAAGGAATGAATTGCTAGACATATAAAGGGAAGGAGGAGGGTAAGGTGTTTGGTTCAGATGTTACATTTTTAGAAACATGCCCCAACCTCCAGATCTCTCTGCCTGACCTCATGTAAGTTGGTCCATGCCTTCAGTCCATAAGACTGGTCACTTACTCATTCATTCCAAAAGTGGTGTTGGAGAACCTAACATTTGTGAGGTGCTTGCTTACTTATTGATCACATGGCAAACCACACAAGTGCAACTCTGCCCTTGGGAGCTTATATTCTGGCAGAGGAGACAGGCGTTAAACAAACTGTAAGGTAGCTTATTTATAACTGTCATAAAGCTAAGAAGGAAACAGGTGGGGAGCAATGGAATGTGTACGTGGGCCCTGACCCTGCGGGGTTCAGGTGACCCTGGTGATAGAGAAGTTTCGTTGGGTATGGAATCGGAAAGACAGACAAGGATCAGCCAGGCAGAAGGGCATCTGTATGCGGTGGGCTTCAGTGTGAGACGTGTGACTTACTGTATTAATTGCTCAGGAAAGTTAGGTAGCCACAGAAACGGAGATAAGGCCCACGTGCCTGGAGGTGAGAGAACAGGAGGCAAGAGTGAGCAGTGGAGGAAAGTGAAGCCGCTGATGTGTTCTGAGCAGGGAAGTGACACAGTTGGGCGGTTTTCAAAGACGACTCTGGCTTCTGACTAGACAATAGGGCGATGGAGTCCAGAGTAGGGGAGGGAGGGGGGCGGAGGTCTGGCTCAGGCAGGAGGTGATGGCGCCCAGGACAAGAGGGTCTGCACGGAGCCGGAGGGAAGCGATGGATTGGAAAGAGACTTTGGAGATTAAATCCACGGAGGCAGATTTTGACAGGATGTGGGGGAAGAGAGAGGATGGGGTCGAGGATGGGGTAGAGAACGGCTCCAAGATATCTGGCTTGTAAAACAGAGTAGATTCGAGATCAGCAAACTAGAGTTTGCAGGCCAAGCCTATCCCTCTGCCTGGTTTTGTAATTATAGTTTTCCTGGAACACAGCCATGCCTGGCCATTTACACATCTGCCATGGCTGCTCTTAAGCGACGCGGCCGAGCTGAGCAGTTATGACATGGAGCACAGGGCCCCCAGAGCCTAAGCTACCACCTGGCCCTTTATTGAAAGCTTGATTCCCCTGGAGTGGCTGGCAGTGCCTTTTGCTGAAATAGGGAGCGAGGGAGAGTTAGAGCACAGGCTTAGCTGGGGACAGAAAAGATGCCAGGTTCTGATTCGGGCCTTTCCAAGGTGCCAAGCAGAACCGTCAAATAGGCAGCTGGCTACAGGGTCTCAGAACGGAGTTCTGGTGGAGAGGACAGTGGGGGCGGGGGCAGATGGGATCGGGGGCTCGAACAAGCTGAGCAGAGGGTATGGTGATGACAAAAGGGCCCAGGAAGGAGTCTTAGGCCCCTGGATGCATCCCCCCCTAGGGTCTGATTCTAAGGGCAGCCCCTGCAGGTAGTCTCAGGGAGAGCAGCAGGGGGTAGAGACCCATGCCACTTGGGGAGGTGGGGGTCAGTGCCTTCCCTCCAGCTACACAGGGTTCTAAGGCTCCAGGATGCCTGTGGATGGGGACCAAATACGTAAGACCATGCTGGGCACGATAGGGGCACACAGTAGGCTGTCAGTGATGCTGTTGAATCCAGCTGTGTCCCAGGCAGGACCCCCTGGCTTGGGGAAATTGAGACTGATGGCAGTATGGTGGGGCTGCCATCATAGCTGCCCCCTGTCTCTACCTGCTGACCATGCCTTTCTCTCTGCCCACAGCTGCGCCTGAACGGGGGCCGGAACCCTTACGAGGGCCGAGTCGAGGTGCTGGTGGAGAGGAATGGGTCCCTCGTATGGGGGACAGTGTGTGGTGAGAACTGGGGCATTGTGGAGGCCATGGTGGTCTGCCGGCAGCTGGGCCTGGGCTTTGCCAGCAACGCCTTCCAGGTGAGAAACCCCAGCCTCAGACCCCTCTATCCAGTCTGACGTTGCCCCCACAGTCAGCCCCTATTTTCCATGAACCTTCTCCAGCTATCCGGAAGGTGGAGAGCAAAGTGCACTGGGCCCTGGAGGGAAGGGGAGGTGGGTCGGAACCTCATCTCTGCCCTAGCTCTGCCCCTCACAGCCCTGAGTCCTTGGGTGGGTCATCCTCCCTTCTGGCCTGTTTCCCCACTACAGAGTAAGGGGGTGGACTCTGGTTTCCAGGGTCCACTCAGCTCTGAGTGCCGGGAACCACCCTGGACTGTGGGCTGATTCCGGGATCTCCTGATGCGCCTATTCAGAGGGAGCAACTCGGTTCTCTGGGGCAGCAGAAACCGTCCAGCCCAAGGCCCAGCACCCCAGAAGCCTTAGCTCACTCCCCTGGAGGCCCCTCTGGCCAGACCACATTTCCTAGCTGGTGTCTGTACTCCTGCATTCTCCCTGGGATTGGCTGGTAAATCTCCAAGCCTTGTCCCACATCTGTGCCCTCCGTCCCCCAGCCCCTTCCTTAAAGAGAGGGACTCAGATGAAGGCAGCTAAGCTCCCTGCCTCTGTTGGAAGGCAGCAGAGGAAAGGCAAGAAGCCCTTTGGCTTCAAAAACCATTGACTTCTGTTCCCTATACTGTGAGGGAACATTGTCAGAAAGAGGCTGGGGCAGGGGGAGGGGGGGAAGAGCCAGAGATAGGAGGCTCAAGGTCTATTTCCAACTGTACCCGCCTTCCAGCCTGCTGTATAATGGTCTAGGACAAAGCAGCCACCCTTCCATGCCTCAGTGTGTCTCCCTGTGACATGGAATGGTCTCAGGTACTCAGTATCCCGGCTCCAATACCTTCTCACAGAAGAGGAAAATGGCTAGAGCCCACATCTCGCTTTACTAACCCTGACTCCAGCTCCTGTGCCCAGGTGGCCGTGTCATTCCCCAGGACGGGATTTCTTAGGGAGAGACTCAGGACAAGTCCGCAGCCTTGCTGAGCCTGATTGCCTGCTGCAGGCTGGATGGGTCCAGGGCAGGAGTGGAGTCCCTAGCAGAGGCTGCCCTGTGGCTCCTCCTCCAGCCTTCAGAAGGGTCAGGCCTCCGATAGCACTGCCCACACCCTCTGGGGTCCTGGCTTCCCAGAGTGTCTCTGCTTATACTGCTTTGACCAGCCAAGGCGCTCTCTCAGGCTCCAAAGGGAGTGGAAAAACAGCATTCTCTAGGAGGCTGCTTGTCCTGCTGTTTTTGGCAGTGTCTCCCTGGAGCCCTGTGTTGAGGATCCTGAGAGCACATTGGGTTTAGAGAAGAGAGTGCTGTGTTTGATTAGTCATGTCTGCCCTGGGCGCAGGGCGGGAAAGCAAGCAGCATGAGTTGCAGGTGCCTGCCATTTCTGATGCACAGCATTCAGCAGCTGTTTGACCAAAGTCTTAGCTCTGCCTTCCCCGAAGGGAGCAGTGGCAGAACCAGAGGGCGAGTGTCTCCCTCACTCTGCCACGAGCAAAGCGCGTGCCCCAGGTAAATGGCTGTTTGTGCCTCAGCTGTCTCCATCTGAAAAAAATGGGACTCATTTAGCTTTAGCCTGGGGATTTTTGTGAGGCCAAAAGTTGACAGAATATGAGAAAGTGACAGTTCAAGGTGACCCACTTCCCATTTCTTTTGCTTCATCCAGGAGACCTGGTATTGGCACGGGGACATCTTCGCCAACAAAGTGGTCATGAGCGGAGTGAAGTGTTCGGGAACGGAGCTGTCCCTGGCGCACTGCCGTCACGACGAGGATGTGACCTGCCCCCAGGGCGCGGTACAATATGGGGCTGGAGTCGCCTGCTCAGAAAGTGAGTGTCCCTGGGGGTCCTGTCCCACCCTCGCCGCCAGGCTCCAGAGAGCCTCCCTGATTATTCCTTGAGAGGTTCTGGGGCCTCCGCTCTGAGCGGTGCCAAAGAGGAAAGCAGAGACTCATTTTAGGAGAAAAGAGTTGGGTGGGGGGAGCTACCCCCAACCGGCAACCCCACAATTTGCCTGCTGAGAGTGCAAGGACAAGCAAGAGGGACAGACTTGGGAGTCTGGGAGCCTTGGGTTCAAATGGCAGGGCCAGTGTAGACGAAGTGACTGAGAACTCCTTGTTCTGACCAGTTTATGAGGAAGACCGCACCTTCCTCGGAGGATCTCTGAGGTCAGTAAAGCAGACTAAGTACATACGAGGTGCTCCACGTGTGTTGGCTTCCTTCCTCTCACCTTGCTCCAAAGAGCATTTCCTGTTTTCACACCTTGGAGGAAACTTAGCTTCCGGGCGACTCCCTGGGAATCCCAGAGATCCTAAAAACACAGAAGGAGAAACTCACTCAAAATGGCTCAGCTCATGAAGGCTCCCTTCTGTGCTGAGAGAGAGAGAGGGGACGAGCCATGCAGCCTTGTGAGCACACTGCTCTCCTGATGCCCAGACTCTGCTCTCCCCACCCCTGACCTTATAAAACCACGCTTAGCCTTCTCCCTCGTGAATCTGGGAGGTGGCAGAGGCCTAGGATCTGGCCAGAGAACGGAGACCAGACCCCCACTCACCATTTATTAGCTGACCTTGGCAAGTTAGTTAACCACTATGATCGACAGCTGATGTCTTTTCTGAGGCACTGGAAATTAAACGGGACGATGAATACATACACATGCACATTAAACAGTGATGTGTACCTCTTACCATCACGCAGACCCAGGGGAAGAGCACACCTGGGCTCAGTGAGCTGCATCCGCCCATCGACCCCGTTAGACTCAGTCACCCAAGCCTTGTAAGGTGGGGGGCTGTCCACCCTGGTGTGAGCTTCTCTGGGCAGACGGCACATTGTTATCATGTCCCATCTGAGGATCTGAGGAGACCATCATCCTTGTCATCCCCTCCCCTCCCCCCCCCCAGCCCAGAAGAACATTAGAACATTCTGGCAGAAAGAAGCAGTCAGAGGTCTTTGCTTGGCTTCTTAATTTATTTTATTTTGTAATATACCATCATTTCCAAAAGGAAATTAATATGAACCTCAGTAAAATGTAGCATAAGAGAAAAGCAGATACAAAAGGAGTGCCCAGGTGGCTCAGTCCATTAAGTGACTCTTTTTTTTTTTTAAATGTTTATTTATTTATTTTTGAGAGAGAGAGCGCAAGTAGGGGAAGGGCAGGGAGAGAGAAGGAGAGAATCCTAAGCAGACCCCGTGCTGTCAGTGCAGAGCCCGACACGGAGCTCGAACTCAAAAACCGCAAGATCACGACCTGAGCCAAAGTCAGATGCTTATCTGACTGCCGACTCTTGATTTCATGATCTCGGGGTCGTGAGATCAAGGCCCATGTCAGGCTTCATGCTGACAGCACAGAGCCTGCTTGAGATTCTGCCTCTCCCTCTCTCTCTGCTCTTCCCACCAACCCCTCTCTCTGAAAAGAAATACAAATAAAACACTTACAAAACCAACAAGTAGGGGTTGGCAAAAAGTAGTGGCTCAAAATGGAACCAAGCTAGAGGTTAATAAAAATTTGTAGTGTGGAGTTTTATTTTATTTTATTTATGACCTCCCATTTACTCTTGGGAGGTCATAAAATTCACCATGAGCTTCCTAACAGCCAACAAACGAAGGAAACCTGGTCATTAATACCAGTATCCATGAAATAGAAACAAACCCAGGAGATAAAAGAAGCTCACTGTTCTAGTTACCAAGATGGAAGGGAATTTCTCATGAAGTTATGAGATAAACGGTCCTACTGATCCTCGTGACAGATGAAAAGTTTCACGGGGCCCTGAGAACCCCTCAAATTAGGCTAAAGGTATCACTCGGGGTGCCTACAGAAGGGGGGCAGTAGCCATTTGGGCCAGGAACACCGCTCTTGACTGATCTGGCTTAATGCATGTGAGAGCATTCAGAGACAGAGTATATTCTGCAGGCAACTATCCAACCAGTTACACCTGTATCTGCAAGTCTTCCTTGATCTCTCTCTTTCTTGCTCCCCACCCACCCCCATATACAATCCATTTCATTTTTACCTTTCCCTGTGTTCTTGACTCCCTCTACCTCCTTCCGTCCGGCTGTCTCAGCCGGTGTCCAGATGACCTCTTTCCATCCTGCAGAGGCCCCTCAGCGGGATCCCCACGGCGACACGTGCCCCTCCAATTGCTCCCCCTCCCAGAAGCGGGAATCCGTCTCCGTCTCCCACTCATGCCTCCGTCCTGTTCAAACCTGTCCAAGCTTTCCTACAGTGCTTAGGTGAACGCAGGGACTTACACAAGGCCGGTGTTGTCCAGCCTCATTTTGGGTCACCCTCCACCCCCACCGCTCCTCAGTGTCCCAACCACACAGGCTTTGGCCCTCCTTCGTGCCGCAGGGCCTGGCACATGCTACTTGACATTGTAGAGATACTTCCTATAATCCCCGCTCATCCTCCAGGGAGCCACAAAAACATAACTGCCTCCAAGGAAATTCTTCCTGACCTCCTCCCCCAGACTGGGTCCCCCTCTCATAATTCCCAGCACACCCCGTATTTCTCCTTCTAGCTCTGGACACAACTGTAAGTAAGTAGTATGTGCTTCTGTCTCTCCTGCCACAGTGTAAGGTCTGCCTTGTTGAGCACTGTCCAGAGAGCCCAGTGCAACGTGCACTCTAACACTTGGTGGATGGGCAGATGAATTCATGCTTCAGATGAGCTTCTGGTGGATGTTTTGGATGTTAGGGAGGTCAAGGCCCCATTCTGGGGCAGGTGCTGAGAGCCCGGCTCCCCGGCTGCCAGCTAACTGCAGACCATGTGTGAGCTGGAGCTAGGGCAGGCCTCCTCCCAGAAAGACGAGACAGCAATGGACACCCATTTGCTCAGCTCAGAGGTGAGCAAAGGGGCTGTCGGTTGAGTACCGGGTAGGGTAGAGACAATGAATTAGAGACTCGTAACACCCTCCGATAAAAGTGCGCCCAGAACACCCAGTACCAGCAGTGCTGCATCCTGGCACGTGCCCTCCAAGAGGAACTATTTCAGCAAATGAGGGCCTCTGATTTACGTCTTCCACTCCTTAACCACATCCCACCCGTGTGCCCCCTTCGTACCCTTCAGTTCCACGTCCAGGCCCTGCAGGTGGATTTGCTCTCTAGAAGTTGCCGGCCCCGTGCCGGAAATTGTGTCCTGAGCTGCCCTGTTCCCCATGCAGCCGGGAGGCCAAAGGGAATGCTCCGGGCTCTGGCGAACTTGAGGGAAGCAAAGCTCACAGGTGCACAACCACTTCAGACATTTACAAGCAACTTGAAGGAAATGAAAGGATGGGCCTGATTGTACATCATATACAATAATTTTGTGAACTGAAATGTACTAGAAATAGTCAATGGAATCTGACTTTTAAAGGGAAACTTACAAGTTAATTCTTTTGTATAGAAGCTAAACCTTCTAATAGAATTGTTTATTTAGCAAACAGACTATAGCCATTGGTAATTTTTTTTAACACCTGCTATGTGCAGTGTGCTGAGAAAATCAAGTTTTGTTTTAAAAGAAGTACCTAGGGGCACCTGGGTGGCTCAGTCACTTAAGCTTCCAACTTGGGCTCAGGTCATGATCTTGCAGTTCGTGAGTTCAAGCCCTGCATCGGGCTCTGCACTGACAGTTCAGAGCCTAGAGCCTGCCTCAGATTCTGTGTCTCCCTGTCTCTCTGACCTTGCCCTGCTTGCGTTTGCTCTCTGCCTCTCTCTCTCTGAAAAATAAACATTAAAAAAATTTTGTAATAAATTAAAAAAACATAAAAGAAGTACCTGGGGGAAACCCTCATGTAGAGCAACAGTATGAGTAGAAACTGAAAGGATCCATTAAGAAGGTAATTTGGCAGGGGCGCCTGGGTGGCTCAGTCAGTTAAGCTTCCAACTTGGGCTCAGGTCATGATCTTGCAGTCCCTGGGTTTGAGCCCCACATCGGGCTCTGTCCTGACAGCTCAGAGCCTGGCTGCTTCAGATTCTGTGTCTCCTTGGCTGCTTCAGATTCTGTGTGTCTCTCTCTCTCTCTCTCTCTCTCTCTCTCTCTCTCTGCCCCTCCCTCGCTGCGCTCTCTCTCTCAAAAGTAAATAAACATTTAAAAAGAAAACGAAGGTAATTTAGCAATATGCATCAGAGCCTTGAAAACCTACAGATCTCCATCCCAGCAATTTCAATTACAGAAATACGTTCTAAAGAAATAAAGTTAAATACAGATTTACTACAGGATGTTTTAACTGTGCAAAATGCTAAGCAACCAGTGCATCTAAAAATATGAGGTAGGGCTATGAATTAAATACATGGGCCATGGGAGTACCTGGGTGGCTCAGTCGGTTAAGCATCTGACTTCAGCTCAGGTCATGATCTCACGGTTCGTGGGTTCAAGCCCTGCGTCGGTCTCGGTGCTGACAGCTAGCTCAGAGCCTGGAGCCTGTTTCAGATTCTGTATCTCCCTCTCTCTCTGACCCTCCCCTGTTCATGCTATCTCTCGCTCTCTCAGAAATGAATTTTAAAAAAATTAAAAATAAATATGTAGCCATGAAATGCATGTTCTAATAGATATGTATTAACAAGGAAATACCTCAAGGTATATTTTTAAGGGAAACAGTATTAGCAGACTGTGAGTCTACATACAATATTACACATGTTGTAGACTGTATCGTTCCCAGGAGAATCAGACCAAGAATCAGGGAGGCACACTATCATTGCTGTTGTTTGTTGTTTATGATGGAAAATCTCCAGCCACCCCAAAGGAAAAAGAACAATATAATGAACCCTCATGTACCATCACCCAGACTGAACAATTGCCAGCATTTTGCCCACCAGTGTGCGCCACTTTGCACTGATAACTGCAGATGTGTCCAAGAGGACCCTCAGAGAAGGGGAGGAGGAATTTGGGGTGACGTTTCTCAAGCACAGTGACCTTGAGGGGCCAAGAGCCAGTCCCAGATGGTGCTGGTGGGGGGGTGTCTGGTCTTGCCTGAACATCGTGTCTGCCCTCCCTAGCTGCCCCTGACCTGGTCCTCAATGCGGAGATTGTCCAGCAGAGCACCTACCTGGAGGACCGTCCCATGTTCATGCTCCAGTGCGCCATGGAGGAGAACTGCCTGTCCGCCTCGGCTGCCCGGACCGACCCCACCACAGGCTACCGCCGCCTCCTGCGTTTCTCCTCCCAGATCCACAACAATGGGCAGTCTGACTTCCGGCCCAAGAATGGCCGCCACGCGTGGATCTGGCACGACTGCCACAGGTGAGCCCTCCTGCTCATCGTTAGCAAGCTGCCCTGGCCCCACACGCTGCAGGGCCGGCTGGGATTCAGAGTCTCAGGGGGCCCCGGAGAGAGCTGACAGGCCACACATCCGGGAGGCAGGGTCTTCCTGCATCGGAGGGGCCGTCACAATGGCCTTCGACATTTATCCCGCCATTCTCCACTCTCGACTGCCCTGGCCTGCCTCCCCTTCCCTGAGCCCAGTCTCTTTCTTGCCTCCAATGCCGCTAATGTTAGGAAACAAACGTTTTTTTTGAGGACCCGATGTCTCTCCATTGACCCTTTGGTCAGTGGTTTTCAAATGCATCTACGGAAAGTTCACGATCCGCAGGGTGCTTAGGGGTTCTGCAATTTTTGGCCTCTGGGTTCATTCATCAATGTATTTTAAACATCTCGAGGAAGACAGTGGATGTGGAGACAAGAGTTCTAGGCCCAGTAGTCATGGGACCTGGTCTCTCAACCCAGCTGTGCCTCTAACCAGCTGCACGATGTCAGGCCATCTGGGCTACATCACCGGGGACCTCCAGTGTCCCTGCCAGCCCTCAGTCTGTGGACTCGGTCCCAGTGCTATAAATCCTGCACCAGAACGGAGTGAAACCCTGGAGCCAGCCCTAGCTGGAGCCCACAGAAGCCACCCCATTCATCTCCTGGCTGTTTCTTTCTTTTTTTTTTTTTTTTTTACATTTCCTTGATCCTTACTCCAATCCAGAACCCACTGCTCCAGCTCATTCACATTTTCCTGCTGAGGCCTGAGTTGGACAGGTAGAGGGAACAGAAGTGAGCACACTTGTGAAAACGAAGGGGCTGTGCAACAGGGCAGCCGTGCCCCTGAGGGGTCCACAGCAAGCCCCCTCCCGTACACCAGTCCCCTTTCGGCAACACAGCTGTCGTACTCGGTTTCTGCGTCTCACGGGGAGGCCCAAGGGCTGGCGGAGCCTGCCCGCTGCGCACCTTCCCACCAGAGTCTGCGTTTTGTCAGCACCCCACCCCCCACCCCGGTGATGTGCGCACCTCACGTCAGAGTCTGAGAAGCCCCAGCCCGGCTGACCGCTAGGCGTCCTTCCAGCTTGGAAATGTAGCAGCCACTGTGAGGGGCACAAGAACTGACGTTTATCGACCCCCTTCTAAATGCCAGGCACATGGAACCCTCATTTTCAAGGGTAAGGAAATGGAGGTTCGTGTCTACGTGGCCTGCCCGGGGTAACATGAAAAGTTGCCCGGCAGGGATCCTCCACTCCCAGCTGTCTGACCCAGAGCATGTGCTCTCTCTGTGACCTCTGCTGAATCTTCATCAGCAGGCTAGCCCTGTCTGCTTTTTCCTGTCATAGCTGACGGTCCAGTCACCTTCAAACCAGTCTTGGGACAGAGCCGTTCAGTCTGTTTCAAAAGAAAAGACTCCGGTAGAACTTAGGGTGTTGATTTTCCTTTATAATTATTATCAATTATGTTTCGAATGTCCTAACTGGCCAGAGAAGTGTTGGTCTTGGTAGAGAAGCATGCCAGCCTTCTGTAGGGTGGAAGGCAAAGAGTAAAATTAAAGTCATGACCATACTGGTGCCTGATTTCCCTTAGAGAACAGCGCCATGGTGGGCGCCCTGGGCCTGCGGGGGCTGACGCTGCTTATTATAAGTGGAACGTAATTGCATCTCTGTCCCACACATGGCGGTCCAACCAGACACTACATGGTGGGAATCTCCGTGGGACATATGCTTGCTCTCCAAGCAATAGTCTGTCCTCTAAGAATACACATGGCAACACCATGGAACTGTTTCTTCTGATCTGGGGCCCTGGGCATTCCGATCTCTACCCCACCCCACCCCCTGCTCTTCCTGTAGTCTATTTCATTTCTTTGCTTACAGATGTTCCGTCAATGATTTGGGAGGGATGGGTGGAAAAAACATGCTGGCCAAGCATATGTCCCTTCAAGCCACCCCTTCCTGGTCCATAATTGAGAGTCTATGACCATAAGATCTCAGGGAGCGTAAGAGGGCACCCCTGCACCCTGGCCTCCAGAGCGCCAGGGGGCTTCTCCAGGCTCTGGAGGAGGACCTTTCAATAGGACTTATGGCCCCAAACCCCTGTTGAGTCCCTTTGAGAGTCTGATGAAAGCAGGCCCTTCCTCCACTCAAAACAAATTCTTTCTGGAAGATTTAATACCCTATCTCAGCAGATTTACGGACCATGGAGCCAAAGCCGAGAACCCTGGCTCAAATTAGCACGAATAGGGAAAATTATCACTCCCAATTGAACTGATGGTTCAATGGGGAACAGAACTGGGTTCATCAAAAGCCTTAAAATGAAACATGAAGACTGACCTCCTTAGCACTTGCCTTGCCGACCAGACATAGAAAAAAAGTGCCCTGGGCTGTTCTCCCTCCTATGCATCAGGCCCTTGGTGGATGGCCCTGGCAGGGTGTGCCCTGCTTCCACTTCCGCCCCAGGAGCTGGGACCACACCTCTTTACCTGGCACATCATGTCACAGGTTCAATGGGGTCCAGATGAAGGTGGGCACGGAGCAGCACTGCTCTGAGGCCCCTGCACCTAGGAAGCCCCCGGAGAGGGGCCAGGAACTGGCCGGCGGGGAGGTGGGTGTCCAGCTTGGCGAGTCAGAGACAGCCCTGCAAGGAGCAGAGACTTCCGCCACATGCAGAGCAGGCTCTGGGTTGGATGTGTCCCCTGTGAGCCCACGTTAGGCCCTCGTCACATCCACAGGGCTTTGTCCTGGCCAGAGGACTCCTCCTCGCACATGGGGAAAGCAGGGTGGGGTGAGTGGAAGGCCCTCACCCTTCATGACAGCACCTCCTGAGACTGGAGCACACCCACAGTTTTCTCTGCAGTGGCAACAGAGCACTGTCTCCGCTGCAGCTGAGCACCAGCCAGGACTGTCCATTCTGTGACATGTGGCTGGTGTGGGACAGGATGAAGATTAACAGCAGCTCCTCTACAGTGCGCACCAACTCTCTGATGTAGTTTTATCTGGGTCCCCAGCAACCTAGGATGACAAAGGATGTACCCCAACCTCCCATCTTCCTCTGGACCAGCTTTGTGGGTCTTCCGCGGACTCATCATCTCCTTCCTCTCCTGCTACTGTGTCTTAGGATACCGAGCTCTGAGTCTTGTGGTAGAAGCATCCTTCCTTCTAGCCAGATTACAATGACTTGCACCAAGTGTCAGGTCATGCTCTCTCTTCTTAGGTTCTGGAATTTCTTTCCAAGTTGGAATTTCCCTAGGTCTACCCCAGGAATCAGGAGTCCTCTTAAGACTTGCACAAGTCAGGACACCTGACTGATGTCAGCCTGGAAAGAGGAAGTAGGCCCTTATCACTAGTACATGCCCTCCCGTCTCCCTGGTGGCCCCATCTATATCTCCTGGGGTGCCCCTGGCCTCCACAGCGAGCTGCCGGGGAGGGGGAACATGGCCCCAACGTCATGTCCACACCTGTCCCGGAGATAAAGCACAGAAGCTCCAGGACTGAAGTTAGCTAGAATCAAGAGGCTCCAAACCAGCTGCTCCCTCCTAGTGTTCACAGGGGAAAAACTGAAGAGCTAGGGAAGACTCTTAAATCAAGCGTGCAGGAAGCAGGAGGAGCGGGAGAAGGTCAGCCTTACAACAGTCCATCTGTGGACTCCGTCTGAATTTTGTTTAGACAACGGAGCATAAACCTATTTCTCTTCAGTCTTTCCAGCCGGTAAACATGGTAACATAAACCCCTCTCTGAAAGATGCAGACATGTTTTAGGCAATGAGTCAGACCTCATGTCTCATCCTGCTCCTTCAAGAAGCCAAAATAGACTCGTTCAAAGGCATCACTTCAGGTTGCCACAAAACGCGTCCTTGTGAATGTTCTTGGGGGCCCCTGGCCCAGCATTGCTTTACCCAGAAACATGAGTGATCTGAGAAAAGCCCAACTTAGAACTCCTGACGTTATTTTTAGCACAAGCAAACACAGGAGGAAGGGGGAAAGAGCCTTTCGTTTCCTCTCAGAAAACCGATCCTTTTAATTCCTCTTGCCTCTGTCCTGACTGCCACACTCCGAGGCCAGCCCCGTGAGACCCCGGGGCAGGGTGGGGGGGTGGAGGGTGAGGAAGCCTGGGGATGGTAGTAGGAATAGTCGTGACGGAGGTGGTAATGAAAATACTACTCCTGGTACTACTGCGGGCCGGAGTAACAACGAGAGAGCTGACAGGTGCCGAGTACCGCTCTGTTACAAGCCCCGCGTGAGGTCTTTCTATAGTTCCTCTGATCCAGTCCTTCCGGTGCCCCTGAGAGTGGGTCCCGTTATCACTCCCACTTTCCCGAGGAAGAGGTTCAGGTCATGAGGAAACACACCCAGGCATTCTGCTCCCGTGCCTTGAGTGCCTTGTACTTCTGTTTCCCCATCCCCCCAACGTCCCTGCAACGGCAGACGAGTGTGTTCACGTAGTTGCAGACGCCTCTGACACACACATCGTGGCTTCGGATGGGCCTCAGGGAGGCCCCCCGCCAACAAGCGGCAGCCATGTTCCCCTTGTTTATTCTGAACCAAATGCACCACTTTCCAAGAATCCGCATCTGGTCTCAATTCAACCCGAGCCAAGAGATGGGACACGGTTATGTAAACAGTGCGCGCGGCTGGAGCAGCTGCTCACACAAGCTCTCCTTCCTCTCTTCCGGGGCCCACGGGGACACGCCTGCCATGCTCTGCTCCTTCCCAGGGGCCTGGGAGCCTTCTCTGCCCCTTTTTGTGAGGCCCATGCCAGGAGCACTGAGTCCCGAGGCTCGCT
>NW_027530408.1:1923719-1929680 GCF_008692635.1 Crocuta crocuta | reverse complement strand
CGCCTCGCTGCCTCCTAGTCCCACCTGCTGCCTGACACTGGGCTGTGTGAGGGGCTGGTCCCCATGCCCCGCTCTTCTTGCCTCTTCCCCTTCCTCCAGGTGTCCTCCCCTTTCTGTTCTTCCCCTCCCCACCAAAGTCCCACTTCAAAAAGTTTTCAAAAGACATCAAAAGATCACTTTTATCAGTCTGAGGTAAGTGTTCCAAATAGCATGGGCTGGGAGAGCCATGTTAGTGCCCTGGAGGGCTATGAAAACCACTTGTTGAAGATAATTAATTACTTTTTAAAGTTTATTTATTGAGGGAGAGAGAGCACAAGCAGGGGAGGGGCAGAGAGAAGGAGAGCGAGAGAGCGAGACAGAGACAGAGAGAGAGAGAGAGAGAGAGAGAGAGAGAATCCCAAGCAGGGTCCACGCTATCAGCACAGAGCCCAATATGGGGCTCAAACTCGGAACTGTGAGATCATGACCTGAGCCGAAATCAAGAGCCAGACACCTAACCTCCCAAGCCACCCAGGCACCCCTAGATAGCTTAATTTATTGAGCTGATTGTATGCCAGGCCTGGTGCTCACCAGTTTATGTCTCAAATCCTCACGAAGACATCCTACATTCTGTACACTGTTTTTGCTCAGCCGGTGAGCGAGCTGGGCCTGGGCTGGAGGGCGGCCACTGGAGCCCCATGGTTAGCCCTCAGCAGCCTTGGCTTCTGCCATCCCCTTCCTCAGGCCCCACCCCCACTTGGACCACGCTGCTTGCGGGGAGCAGCCCCTCCAGACACTGACTCAGAGGCCCTCTCTCTCACTGCAGGCACTACCACAGCATGGAGGTGTTCACCCACTATGACCTCTTGAACCTCAACGGTACCAAGGTGGCAGAGGGCCACAAAGCCAGCTTCTGCTTGGAGGACACAGAATGCGAAGGAGGTATCTTGGTTGGGGGGGTGGCTTCAGAGGGACTCAAACTCCCCCACCTGTCCTGGAGCCCAGGCCTGACGCTGGGCTCCATCTGCCTGGCCACTGCTCACTCTCCCCATGACCTTTCTCCAGTCAGGGCCTTCCATAGCCGCAGCTATGTGGGCAAGGCGTGGCTACGAAGGATCCCCCAGAGTTATGTTCATGGGCACTGGTGGGTGTGCACGGTCCCCTGGGTAAGGCCCAAACCTGGCTCGTGGTCCCCTCTCCGTCCGGCTGCCACAGCCTTTCTCCCTGTGTCCCAGCGCCAAGTACCCCTGCCCCACAGGCTCCTGCTTTCCATGTCCAAGCCCAGAAGACCCGCTCTGAGGTTCCTGGACTCTCTCAACTCCCTGAGACAGAGGCAGCTCTCTGCCCACACCTCTAGGCGGCCACTATGGCTGCACTGTAATCACGTGTGGGCACGCCTGCCGTCTCCACGTGGCTGGGCCTCAAGGGAGGCACACTGATTCCCCTCCATATACCCAGTGCTCAGAGCAGTACCCAGACATGGTAGCCTCTCAATAAAAATGTGTCATGGGCATGCCATTCCGTGAAATCACACAAATGGGTTTTTGAGCACCTACTATGTGCCTGGCAACCAGCTGACCCACTAAGGGTCAGATCCACAAACCAGACTTGGGCCCGCATCCAAGGGCTGATTGTCCAGAGGGTGGCAAGATGACCCCCACATTAAGCTAAAGAATCAGCACCAGCACTATCCCAGATAAGCATTCACTCCGTTCTCAGGCTAGTGGAAATGCCAGAGTGGCCAGGGAAGGCTTCGTGGAAGAGGGGGCGCCAGGCTGGGCCTAAAGGGTTGGGTGGGATGTGGGAATCAAGCCAGGGATTCTGATGAAATGGGAACGGATCAGAAACCCCCACCGTGGGGAAGGGATGTCAAGCCCAGAAGCAGCTGAGATTTGAGGGCTTGGGGGAAGGAAGAGATTTGCTGGCCATGGGCTCTGGGAACATCCTCCATCCAGTAGGCCTTCTTGGGGCTCTTCAGAGGGAGGGCAGCACAGAGGGCAGCGGGGCCAGGGTGCATGGTGAGCCAGCTGCCCTCTGCCCCTGCCTGCAGACATCCAGAAGAATTATGAGTGTGCCAACTTCGGCGAGCAGGGCATCACCATGGGCTGCTGGGACATGTATCGCCATGACATCGACTGCCAGTGGGTCGACATCACTGACGTACCCCCTGGAGACTACCTGTTCCAGGTGAGGGGGGCAGGAAGGGGCTCCAGCCCCTGCTGATGGGAAGAGCAGCCTTTTCCCCGGCGATGGGGGAGGCAGCCCCCCTCTTGCTGGTGTCCAAACACAAAACAGGTGCGGAAGGCCAGGAGCCCCGCACCCAGGGGTCAGCACATCACAGTGGATCAGGTGACCCAAGTGTGTGAGGCAGTCAAAGGCCCTGGGGAGCTGCCAACCCCCTGAGACATCCGCATTCAGTTAACACCTGGCACTTGCAAATCAAAATGCACGTGTAGCCAGATTTGGTCCTCAGGCTGAGAATTTGTTCCACAGACTCCAAGGCAACCCACACCCGGGGTGTCCTCTGGCACAGACACTCCCTGCCACCCCGTCTCTCCCGGTGCCCTCACCCTCCCTTGTGTGTGCTGTCGAGGCTGAAAACAAGCTCACTGACTCGCAAGCGTCTGTGGCTTGCTTCTCCCAGGAAAGTTGACCTCACGAAAGGGTCTGCAGAGGGGACAGTGCCGCTGCCTTCCTGCAGACACCGCGGCATGCTCCAGCCGTGCCCCCGGCCTGGGAGCAGGGGCACCGCATTCCCGGCATCGCCTTGTCTGGAGCACAGGTGCACTCCGCCCTGCAGCGCTCCCCGGTGTCCCGTCACGTTCCCACACCGCCACACGTCTTGCTCTCAAGCTTCGCCCCATTGGGTGGCAAAGCGGGTGACCAGAAATGTGTCATTCTGCCTTGAAAACTTTCCCAAGGGGCACTCAGCCAGCCCGGAGCCTGGCCCATGGTCCCCACCCTGTAGACGGCCCTGGGAAGAACCAACAACCTGCATAGAAGTGACCACAGAGGCGCTTTGAAAGTTTTCCTGTGCAGTTTCAGAGGCTGGAAATCAGACAGCCAAGCACTTTTCCACCCACAAACCCAAAACCGCAGACTTGGAGAGGCCCAACCAAAGAGCAGAGCGCTCTTTATTTTAAAAAAATGAATATCCATGTCTCTGTGCACGTACACTGTGCGTGGGGTTTTGTGTTTGAGGCTTGCTATCACTTTGCTGGGTGCATGTGTATCACTGTGGCCAACCAGGGCTCGTTAAAGACTGATGGCAGGCCTGGCCGTGCCTACACCCTATGAATGTAATCCCCCAAGGAAGGGCTGTACTACTACCCCCATTTTACAGCCAGGCAAACCCAGGTCACATCACCTCTGTATCTGTGTTCTTGACCCCCGGCTATAGTTAGCAACTTATTGGGCGCATGTTTGTGCTTCTGACTAACAGAAAAGATTTCCCTTGGGACAGACATGGAACTTTAAATGCGTGGTAGCCCTGGCCCGGGATTCACTGGCCCTCTCCATTCCCACAGGGCCCTGAGAGCAGACCTCAGTAATGCTGCCGAGGGCGAGGGCGGGAGAGAGCGGGGTGGGGGGTGGGGGGAGGACGTGCCTTCCAGGCAGAAGGGCCTGCGGGCAAAGGCTCAGAGGCAGGGACGTGTGGGAAGTCCCACCTCCAGGAGCACACAGCCCAGTCCTTGTCCCCACCCTATCTCAGCACGTCCTGCTCCCCAGCTCCCTCCTAGTTCCTACCAACAGCTTGTTCTGTGGCCTCCCTGGGCCCCAACTCCTGCCTCTACTAACCTCAGACCTCCCAGAGCACCCAGGAGAGGGTAACCCCTTTTTGAAGGCCTACTTGTGGGAGGGTGCGTGTGTGGGTGAATCACACAGGGGCAGACAGAGGTGCACATTCTCATTTCTCCGGGCCTTGACCCCTCATCTCTGGCTAGCCCTGCCCCGGGCTGCTCTTAGAGCACAGCACCTGTCATGCTCCCTTTCATGAGGTTTCTCCGACTCTGCAGGCAGGGCTGGTCTCAGTATCACCTGGGCCTGGGGTAGAAGGTGGCCAGGGCAGGACTCAGCAGCCCCCTCTGGCCTGACTCACCCCCCCAGGTTGTCATTAACCCCAACTACGAGGTTGCAGAGTCTGACTACAGCAACAACATCATGAAGTGCAGGACCCGCTACGATGGCCACCGTATCTGGATGTACAACTGCCACATAGGTAAGGTCCCTGGGCACTGGTCGGGGAGCACAGCATGCCAGGGCCGCCCCCAGGCCTGCCAGCCCCTTCCCCGCCCCCCTGCAGCCCACCCTCCAGGAGACAGGCAAGAACTGCCCTTTGTCGAGGAATCAGAGCAGCTTCCTTATTTGGGGAAAGCGCGCGGGGAATGGAGCCAGCCTCCCATCTCCACACACAGGAAGGAAGCTGTGGACACACAAGGCTTGGACGGAGGCTGGGCTTTCACAGCCAGCTCTGGCTGGGGAAGGAGGGAGGCACAGAATCGGGCTGGAGCTCAGGCCATCTCCTCATTATGCATGTGACCTCAAAAATGTGGGCGTCAGCAATTTGTGGGTTCTGTGTATCATTTTCCTCTGTTGAGAACTAGAAGCTAGTCGCCAATGAAGAACCGTACCCTTGTGCTATAACACGCTGGGGGACAAGAGGGGTACAGGGCTTCCTCCTCTGCAGGAGATGCGATGCCCCCACTCTTGTGATGGCAAAAACGAAATCCGCTGCATCTAGTTGCTCCTGGTCTCACTCTGCCAGAGCACCTGACCTGGGCCGGGCCCCGGGGGATGACCGGCACCCAGTTGCTGCCCTGGTGGCGTCACACAGAGGTGGCCCAGGCAGGCCCTTCGGTGGAGGGCGGTGGCTCCCGGGCCCCCGAGGCCACCAGCTCCTGTGGGAGAAGGCTGGGCATCTGGTTTGCCAAACTCTGTCTCCCCGATGCCGACCCCTCAGGTGGTTCCTTCAGTGAAGAGACAGAAAAAAAGTTTGAACACTTCAGCGGCCTCATAAATAACCAGCTCTCCAGGCGGTAAAGCACCAGGCCACCTCCTGTCTTTAGACCACAGCACATCGTCCCCACCTGCTGCAGTCCGACGGATGGCCACACTCCCCCCTCGCCCAGCCCTGCCCCGTCTGCATGCCCCAGCAACCCTGCCCAAGGCCCAGGAGGAAGGGGTGTGCCTGTCATTTGCTGGGGGCTGCAGCCTGACCTCTGGAGCCTGGGGACAACCTCCAGGGTGCGGCTTGACCACAGGGCTGTGGGCGTCAAGAGCCATCTTGTCTGGGACCCCAGGAGCACGGTTAGCAGCAGTGTCCCACCTAAACCACAGTCCACCCCAAGTATGAGACCACCCCCACTCAATTCACATTACACGGGGCCACGTTGGTGGTGTGAGCGATCAACCCGAGGTGGTCAGGCTGAAGTCCATTTTTCTCTTCTTAGCTCACGTCCAGCCAACTTGAATATCTAGACCTCTCTTCCAATTAAACAGACTGCGTCTGTTATTCTCACATATACAGATAATGGTGCCATGTGTTTTCCTAACTAGGTGAGCTCAGAGTTGGTGCTTCCCCCTACCCCCTCCTAAATCCTCTTATTTTTAAGATACCATTATTATTATTTCACAGACTTTGAAAGACAAGGTAATTTAGTGGCATTTAATATTGGGCATCTGGGCCCTTGAAAGTATAGCTCCAAAGAAAACCCAACCCACCTGTGTAAGTGGCTCCTCCTTCTGTTGTTCCAATTCTGTGGGCTGATTCAACGGTGCTAGAGCCAGGGTCCTGGGTGATGAGGACACCCACTGAGCGCCATGTGTCATCACAGACACTTACACATACTTGAAACTTTGAATAAAAGGTTTATGGTACGCATCCGTGTTTCATTTGGGCCTCTGCACCCAGCCCTGAGCCACAGAGCTGCTCTATAGCAGGCAGGCGGGAGCCGGCCCACACTTACAGGCACTTATGGTTTG
>NW_027530408.1:1915359-1923588 GCF_008692635.1 Crocuta crocuta | reverse complement strand
GAAGACCAACTCCTGCCTTCTGAGAGCAACAGTCGAAGGGCCACAAAAATAGAAGTCATGACCTTTCTTGAACTCCTGCTTTGTAGTGTTTTTCAGGGGGCACAGCAGCTGTGTTAGGACCAGATGGGACGTTTAGATTTAAATCATCTTTGCGGGGGGGCAGGGGGAGTATGTCCCTCGAGGGCAGCGCCTGGTCCAGGCCCAGTGGACGGGGTGGTGATGCGGAGCATGCGCACCAGTGGGGCAGCGGCTGAGCCCTTCCCAGCGCCTTCCCAGCGCCAGTAGGATGGGCGGCTGGGGCTGGCCACTCTCCCCCAGACACAGGGGCTCCCACCTGTATCAAGAGTGTGCTGTGGCCCAGAAGGATCCACAATGACCCCAGAGCACCAGATGAGGCCTTCTTGGCACAAATCCACCCAAACCAGAAAAATGAGTGACTGGAGACCTGGGCCCCACAAATGCCTTTGTCCTGTGGGATTGTCAAACTCATGAACCATTTCAGATTTTACCTCTCGGCTTTGCTCATGGTTAGAGAATTCTGCAAGCCCTCTGTAACCCACAGCAGCAGGTGGCACTCGGACAAGTTCACAGGGTTGGGGCCCTCAGCACTACCATCCACTCCTCCTGCAGGAGGTTAGAGTGCCCAACTTGTTCCAAGATTGGGCACGTGTCATACAGCAGGTGCAACGCCCCCCCCCCAACACACACACACTGGGCAAGCACAGGGCCAAAGTGCCTGAGGCCCAGCTGGGATCCTCCAGGCCAACCTAGGCCACCCATTGCTTCAGCAGCCCTGTCTAAAATGGGAGACAGCACCCCCTAGTGTTGCCTGGCAGACCACTGCATGTGGAAACAACTTTCAAGTTTTTATTTTTTCTCAACTTCTGGAACTAGACCAAACTAAAGCCCACCACACCCAACAGGGACACCCTAACACACAGTGCAGGGCTGTTCTGGTGTCTGTAAAGGCTTGTGGCGTTGGGGCACCGGCTTCGTCCTGGGTGCACCGGTCCAGGCTTACGGGGCACTGGTCCAGGCTTACTGGGCCCCTCAGGGCCTCAGGGAGGTAGAAGACTCGACGGCAGGCCGCTCTCTCTTCTTGTGTTGGAGCCCCAGGGCCCGGGCCACCAGCCTCCTGGCCACCGCTGTATTTGTCTGTGGTCTCATTTTTGCCAGACGCAGGAGCTCTAGAAGGAACGCCCCATGGGACAGGGACTTGAATTCAAGGCTATGGCCACCACTCCTCCCAGTGACCGTAGACTATGAGCCAACCTCTAAGGCCCAGCTGTGCCCACAGCATGGCCGCGATGCTCACGGGGTCCTCACCTAATCCTGCTGCTTCTGCACCTTCCCTGTCTCTCTGCCTGGGGGAAGTGAGGGGCAGGAGGATGGGTTAATCTTATATGCCTCCCCGAACTGTAGGGCCATCTGAGAGGGAAGTCAGGTCAGGGAGGACAGCTGGAGCTCTGGGACTGACAGGATATTTACTGTCCCCAAGTCTGGGGCAAAGCTACATAGGCCACAAGAGCACTAGATAGCCTCGCAGACCTCTTCTGAGCCAGTTTTGCCAGCCACTGCTTTGCAGCCACAGAAAACCAGCTTCTACAAGCCCCCATCATGCTTTCTGGCAGGAGAGAAGGAAAAAAGAGGAGGTGTCATTTACTTGGCATCTTCTATGTGCCCCCCCACAGCTCTAGGCAGGTCTGCCAAGCTCTTTTATTCACTCCTCCACTCCACCCTGTACAATCTGCTTATTTTACAGAGAAAGGAACCAACTCACAGACATTAGGTGACTTGCTCAAGGTCAACTTAAACAGGTGACGGAAGCGGTATCATGCCCAGGGCTGACCCCCAAATCCAAGCTCTTTCAACTCCACTGTAAAATATGGTTCCCGTGACCCTACAGGAAACACCAGGCTTTTCCCTGAACAGCACCCAGAAGAGGTGTGCACAGGAGGGCAAGCCCAGCACAGAGCAGCTGGCAGTCAGCTCTCCCTACAGGGGCCCTTCTTCCCTTGGCACCCCTAACCCCCGGCATAGGAAAGAAGCACCCCTTTGGCCACTGTAGCCCAGGGGTCCTAGGGCAGAGAGCTGAAGACCAGGGAATGAACCAGAAGCAAGGCCCCACCTTGCCCAACCCACACTCATACAGCCTTGCGATCGCGACACAACTGGCCTCCTTACTTGGCCTTTGCAAGGCTTTCAGCTTTGACTGCTTGGTTCCCTGCGTGAGGGGCCGGATCTTGAGCACAGAGAAATCCTTGGTCAGGGCTTCAGCGGCTATGGAAAGAAAACAGATGTGAAGCAATCGCTCTTCCTCCTGGTGAGGTCCCCTCAGAGTCAAGGAATGCATGTATCACCCCTAACTGATGGAGCTGCTTTGTGTGCCCATTTAAAGCTTGGGGACAGGGCTGCCCTGACACCACTCTGACTGCGCAAGAGACAACCACCATATGCCCACCTCACACCCCCAGCACCCCACAGGCCTGCCTACACAGGGCACCTGTGCAGGGCCAGCATCCACACTCTACTGTGGGTGGGTCAGGAGCCACACCAACCAGTGAGGCTGCAACTCTTGACACCAGGGGAGGCAACTCCCACCCCCTACAGCCCAGGAGCTTCAAATAAACTCTACCCTTCCCCCACTCACGACCCTTCTGGGTGCATGCCCTTATTGCCCTGAGTTTTGCGGGGCCACGAGTACTTGAGCTTGTCAGACTCAGTGTGTCAGAGCTGGTAGGGGCTTCGGGTCCAAGCCACCTTTTTATGCAGGAGAAAACTGAGGCCAGGACAAGACATACTCCTCGCACACAGCTTGGGAAAGTGGCTGAGAGGGAGCGGGAGGCCGGAGTTACAACCAGGAGGCTGGCTGATATCCCCAGATCCGCATCCCAGACCACTGACTTTCTGGGAACCTCAGTCTCCCCATCTGTAAAATAGAAGTAATCTGATCTATGTCTTGAGGCTGCAAAGAAAAACGAGTAAAAATGCATCTGTTTGAACCATATAAACTTATCTGTATATAAATGCTTTTCATCTATGACAAGAGCACTTTCACAGGATCTATACATGGAAGCCCCACGGGCAGCGCCCGAGACGTGTACTCAGTAAATGTCACCAGAACCTGAAGCCCCTGGCCTGAGGGACCACTGTGAACAGGGGAGGGTGTGGGCTGCCTGGCCTGGACCCTGCTCTGCCACCTCTGAACTTCCGGATTAGGCAGGCCGGGGGTGGCCCTGGCAGTCCACTCACTCGGCTTAGCCTGCACCCTGACACAGGTGAGCCTTCCCTAGTCGCTGGCAGTCAGAGCAAGAGCCAAGCCCACCGTGAAGCCACATTACCTGAGGCCAGGCAGGGAAAGACACCGAGCGCGTGCGTGTCATCTACCCACTGAATCTTGAGCCCCTTCTCTCTGTGCCGGGGGAGAGGAGACAGAGTGAGTACAAAAGCAAGGGGCAAAACCCCTTCTGAGAAAGGAGTCCCCTCCCGCCTCCAATCATCCGACGCTATGAGCCCAACACAAGTTCCAATCTCCCCTGGGAAGGAGACAGCCCTTTGCAGCAAATTATCTCTGAAGGTTGGCTTGAGAAAGACAAATACCACCCGTGTTGATCAGGTAGGTCCCAGATTCCTAGAATGCAGAAAGCCAGGACTCAGAGAGCAGAGTGCCAAGGGTAAAGATGGCTCCACACAGGCACCACTGCAGCAAGGGCATGGGGTCCAAGGCTGGACACAAAAGGCTTTATGTCCTAGGGACAGAGGACAAGACCTAAAATAAGCTTGTCAGTGTTACTGGCCCTAATCACCTTCCATCCTACTGCTCAGGAATGCCACACTGAGTGTGCGGCTGATGAGAGGCCAAAAGCAGTTCAAGCCCTCAGTTTTTCTGTGCACACTGCGCACACTGGCTGAGAAGGTCACGGGTGGCCCCTGTTTGGCCACACCTTTAGGGAACGAGCATATAAGCCCCTTTTGCCCCACCAAGCTGCCCCTTCAGCCTTCCTCAGGCACAGGCGCAGGAGCAGGCTCAGGAAGGCAAGGAAGGGCAGTTTCAGAAGCAGTCAGAAAAGGAGGCCAAACGAAAAGGCACCTGGCTGTCTCAGTCCGTGGAGCATGAGATTCTGGATATCGGGGTTGTGAGTTCAAGCCCTGTGTTAGGTGTAGAGATTACTTGAAAATAAAATCTTTAAAAAAAAGAAAAAAAAAGATCTAAGCAGGAAAAAAGAAGGGAGACTAGAAGAAAGAGAGCGAGAGCGAGAGAGAAAAAGACTGGAGTTAGATCCAGGAAATTTGGGAAAACCGAAGTCTTTTCTTGCAATATATCCTCTTGGTTCCCATCTCCTCCCTGACTCTGCCTGAGCACATTCAGGCCCAGCTCAACCCAGAAACAGTTCATGCACAGAAATGGCCCGCGGTCCACTGATGGAGTAAGGCTGGGACGTGGAGGCAGTGGGCTGCCGGTGTCATGCATCCCAGGGCCTGGCTCCCAGCAGGCGTGGGGAGGGGGCGGGGGGGCGCGGAGGGGCAGGGAAGGACGGAGGTCTGCTGCCACGTACTGGCAGGACCAGATCTAGGGCCACGGAATATGTCCATCACCGAAAAGTCAGCTCTCCTCTTCTGTACAGTCACAGGCCAGAAGGAGCATGAAGCCCCGAACAACCACATCCACCTTCTGCCTTTCTTTCCAGAAAGCTAGACACTGGGGCAGGGCAGGCAAGTGTCCCCAACAACAAAGCAATGTCCTAGCTCCTCTCCAGAGGCCAGCACCCACCTCCCCTGCCTCCCTGAAGCTTCCGGAGCACTCACTGGAACTCGGAAAGTGCTGCCAGCAGGTCCTCAGTCTTGAGTGTCGGCTCAAAATCATAGATCTCCACCACGTGGGCAAAATCCTTCTCTCCAGGCAGCTCCTCCATGAAGGAGGACGTGTCCACGTGGATCTTCTCTACCTGAATCTCCTTCTCAGTCAGGTTGTCTGTTATCTGGAAGAGATTGCACCCTTTAGCAAGGGGAGCTCCGACACACGGGGCTCCAAACACCTGCTGTCAAAACCACACACAGTCCTCCAGGTTCCTGGGCCGGCAGGGAGGTGAGCACCTAAAGTGGCCTCCCACAAGCCATACCCAGCAAGTGTGGGAAAGGCGGCAGAATGGGCTAGAGGGTGGAGAGGTGGGAGTTCTAGGGAAGGGAACTTTTATGGAGTCTCCATTGGGTAACTGGCATCTACATGCAATAAGTTTCATAGACTCCTGAAAACTGTATTCTAGGGGCGCCCGAGTGGCTCAGTTGGTTAAGTGTCCGACTTTGGCTCAGGTCATAATCTCACAGTTCGTGGGTTCGAGCCCTGCATCGGGCTCTGTGCTGATAACTCAGAGCCCAGAGCCTGTTTCAGATTCTGTCCCCCTCTCTCTCATTCCCTCCCCCGCTCACATTCTGTCTGTCTGTCTCTCTCTCTCAAAAATACCCTATTTATAGATGGAAATGCTATAAATCAAAGAGTTAAGTAATTCTACCTGAAGATACACAGTCAGTAAGAAACAGAACTGGGCAAGTTCAGGATCTTTCCTCCCCTTAACAATGTGGTCGTTCTGGTCTCTACCCTTCATCTATAACGTAGTCATAAAAGATGCCTCCCCTCCCAACTGAACACCGTAGCTGGTCCCAGGGGCAGTTCCAAGGAAACGAGATTTGTAAGACAAAGCTTCAGGCAGAAGAATCATTCTTATGACCAAGGTCTGCAGTCCTTTACGAAGCAATTCCACATGTATCCTATCTGTTACCTTGCAAAACACGTATTATTTGTTTCTCAGATGAGAAAAGATTTAGAAAAATAAAATGACTTGCTGGTAGAGGAGCCTGTCAAACAGCTCCTACGTGGTTGCACGCCCGACCCTATATCCCGAGCCTCATCCCTTCCACCTGTCAGTCCCGACTCCTCCCAGCAAGGCCCAATGCTCCTCTCCTACGTCTCCTAAGGGGGTCCTGTAACTCAGCACCCAGCCCTGCTCAGCCAGCACAACCCCCCGCCCCTCCTCACCAGGACCCTCGGTCCCCATCCACCCTTGACCACACCCACCTCGCTTCCGCCCTCCCTTTTCCGGGCTTAAGAGCCTCATCACCTCCTGCAGCAGCTCACTGTAATCATCCTCGGGGCAGCTGCCAGGCCCCAACTCTTCCAGCTCTTCCTCTTCCTCCTCTGCCAGGCTCTTCACCTCACTCCCATTCCCCTCTTCTGAGTCCAGCCTCAGACTGGACCCAAGCCGTGTGGACATCTCCAACCCGTCTCGCGTCACGGAGTGGCTCTCGGGCTGTGGGGACTCAATGCCAACTAAGTCCAGTAGCTGTTCATCGTCACAGCGTTGGTCTGGGCCCTCTAGGTCCTCAGGTGCCTGAGTCGTCAATGCAGGGAGGTCCTGATCAGAGTCGAGGTCCCCAGCACTGACATTTCCAGGCTCTTCCAGGGGCCCAGCAGCTGGGGCATCTCCCTGGAGCCCTTGGGTAGAGGGTGGCGCCCATTCTTCTTGCCTGCGCAGTACTCGGGGCACGTACAAAGCCTGATCTGGTTTGCGTCCACGATGCCACCGGCCAGCCCGTGCCCCTCGAGGACCAGCAGGTGCTCCTTGGTTTGAGGTGGGCCGAGGTCCTCGGGCCTTGCTAGGCTGGGAGGCATGAGGGTGGCAGGGGCCGGACAGTCCATCTGAACTGGGTAACCTGGAGCAGGAGATGATCAGAGCCGTGGTTAGGCCCCGGAGAAAATGGTTTACTGCAGCTACCTGCCATTCAGGCATGGGGCTCTCAGGTCAGCATTAGGCCAAAACCCAAGCCAAATGACCCCTGAAAACGCCATAGCAAGGCAATGTAGTGGAGGCCGAATGCCAACTTAGAAGAAGCCCAAAGTGACCAGCTCTAGCGTTACACGCAATTAGAGATAGCTAAATCTTCGGCTATATGCTAAAAGAAATAAGTGCTCGCATTTAGAAACTTTGTTGTTAGAAAAATATGTAACTTTAAACATGGTAGTCACTATGGTAAGATCCTGCAAAACACACACGGTAATGGATGTGTGAGGATCAAGTGTGCCTCCCACATTCCGTGGCCTCTCGAGGCAAACACACTCACTGCTTTAACTGCTCTATTCTTCCCTCTTTCGGCCCAAGCGGACAGCTGAGTTTGCTGAATGAATTCCACAAACAACACACACTTACTCCACTGCTGTAGCAAAGGGCAGCACAGACTTTAGCAGCTGAGGTGGGGACAGAGGCAGCAGCCTGGGGCCCTGCTGGCTCTAGTTCCTGTCCACCTCCTCCCCTCCCCGCAAGGAACTACCGAGGGCCCTCCACAGCACTATGATACACACCTGATATCCAAGTGACAGATAACTGTCCTTCTCCTCCAGCCCTCCCCAACAGAGAAGCTGCTCAGAAGATCAAAATTCTCTGCTGTCCTGTGGATCAGGTACCGGAGGCGACTGGAGAGCGGGGGGAAAAGAAGTACCCTGGGAAGGGATGGGAATGAGTGCTGAGCAGGGGCTCCAGGAGCTCCATCGAAGGCCTGACCCCCAACCCAGGTCCCTGCCCAGTTTACGGGAGGCCAGGCACTAGGCTCCCTCTGCCCCTCTGTGTCCCTGGCCACCTGCAGAGGATTTGGGCATAGACGTTATCACAGGAGCTTTCCATTCCTGTGCTGGGATCCTTCAATCTCTGGGCGATGCTCAGAATTACACAGGAAAAATGTGGCTGGGAGAGACTAGTGAGGAGGTTATTAAGCCCACAGGCGGAGATCAGAGGCAGGTAGGAACCAGCTACTTGGGAAGGCGACACGGGTGGCTCTGGGCGAACCCACCCTCCCTGCACAGGCAGCGCGGGCCCTCCACCCCGCTCCAGCTTACTTTGACAGCTGCTTCTGCAGCACGAAGCGGTCCAGCTCCTCCTGGATGCGGTGCACAAAGTCATTCTCGGCGGAGGAGAGGAAGACGCCGTCCAAACAAAGAAGGGCCAGGGTGACAGGTGGGAGGGCCTGTGGGGCAGACGGACGCGCCGGGATCAGATCACAACCCCTGGGCCCACCCACAACGCCGCAGCGTCGGTGCCGAACAGGTCTTGGAGGCCACCGCGGCCAAGGTCTCTCCTCCATGTGAGGAGGAGCCAGGCTCCGAGGCGGGGAAGCACGCGCCCAGGGAGGAGTCTCCTGGCCCTGCTGGGACGCGCACCGCTGCACAGAAGCCCCACGCCG
>NW_027530408.1:1844507-1914857 GCF_008692635.1 Crocuta crocuta | reverse complement strand
CCCTAGGCCCGCAAGCCGCACTCACCGCCCCGCGGGTCGCCGCTGCTCTGAGGGCCCCGGAAGCCCGCGCGCGTCCCGGAGAACCGAAGCACCACCGGGCCTCCGCGGAGTCACAGCGCCACCACGCGGCCCGGGGGACGCATCGCAGAAATGGCAGAGGGGCGTGTAGATTTTTTTTGCCCGTGAGAGTACCCTGTCTCCTAGGATTAATTAAGTTCAGCAACCACTTTTGAGGGGTTCCTATGTGCTAGATCGTGAGGTACCAGTTTGTCCGGCTCCTTGCTCCCCTCCGTAGGGGAGGAAAGAAGTTTCTGGGCACCTAATATTTCACCACCTCTTGCCCATCACTGCCCTTTCTTTTGCCCTCATTGATGGAATGTGCAAAGTGGTCCGGCTGACACCAAGCGGTGACTGACAAGGTGTACTAGCTTTGTGGGTAACTGGGCGAGGTAGCAACTAGCATGGTGATTTGCAGGCCATCATATTAAACTCCCCTGCTACATCCAGAAGTAGCAGACTGCTCCTGGGATGGGCTACTATAATCTAGGAGATCAGAGTCAAAATCCTCCTATTTCTTGAAAGGTGCTGAAGTGTAAGCCCCTGATCATCTTGAATCCAGAAGCTCAGAGCATAGCAGAGCCCTGAGCTAACAACACATAAGATCCGGTTTTTAATATAGAGGAGGGACAGTCTGAATGTACCCTGTGGTAGGATATGGGCAAGGTCATGGGGACAGTGTACCTCAAAAGGTGGGATGATTGTTTAAAAAAAAAAAAAGCCTTTTTTTTTAAAAAAATAAGATGGGCTTGGAGAAAAGGCTTGGGAACAGAAAAATGGAGAAAAATTAAGATTCATTTTGCTTTCTCACTTTTCTCAGGATATTTCTTTAAAAGATGGTGCTACTATATCACAATTACAAAAACTGTCTTTTTGGTAGTTTGAAAAATAAAAACGACCTAGGATAAAGACAAAACCCAGTGCAGGGAGAACTCAAGGGAGCCAAGTCTTGAGTCCCCTTTCTGGACATGGTTGTGAGGAGTCTCAGAAGGCCAGGCAGGTCCCCTGCCCTCAGCTTGAAGGGGCGTCCAGCCTCCGAGGAAGCAGAGGATAGGAGGGTGGCAGGAAGAACAAGAGACATCCATTTGGTTTCTGACCCCACAGGCCCCACCCACTCCCCCCCACAGGTTTAAAAGAAGTGGGAGCAGGCCTGCAGAGAATGCAGAGTGGCCACACGATGGCACTGTTTCTCCGACCAGGGTTCCTTGACGGGCCCGGGAAAGGCTGGAAGGCAAGCCCACTTAATCACAGCCACAGACCAGATCTGAACTGGGAGAAATATGCCTGGCGACTCAGAAAACAAAGGCCCAACTTTCTCAACAGAGTGGCTGTCTCTCCCCAAAACAGAGGGACAAATCAAAAACCCAGGCAACAAGCCATGCCCCCACCTCTTTAGAGAGCCTACAGTACAGATGTTCAACACATTGAGACAGTAAAAACAAAGCTTGTAGAGGAAGGCTGCCGCTGAAACGTTCTACTAGACCCTCTTAAGGGAGCTCAGAGGCTGAACAGAAAAAAAGGTGTCAGCATGCCGGCCTCCACCACGGGTGGAGGTTAAGAAGCAATGGATGCCCAGATAAATATGGAAGGGAATCAAGATGTATCAACTGACACTGTTTTGGGACAATATCAGGTGAGGATAAAATGGTTCTCTAATTACTCAGAGGTGAGTAACCAGAACAAAAAGCAGCACAAAAGATATACAGAATTTCTACAGGGGAAAAAAAAAAAAAAAAGGAAAAGAACATAGTAGGAAAAAGAGCAGAGCAGAGCATGGAGGGGAATAGTATATTTGAAGATCATCTTGAGAAAAGAGAATAAAATTGCAGTTAATAACTGCTTCACGTTCCCAAGGAAATCAAAGAAAGCCTGATTTCCCAGTCACAATGGATAAACCAACAGGCTGAGATGAAAGAACTGTAAGAGCCACGGAAAGATGTAAAAAAGGCAATCACGTTCATCACAGGAGCTACAAAAACTAGAGCCAACTAAGCAGTGACGCTGAGTAAATGCTTGTGGAACAGAAGATTACTATTTACTGTTTAATGAGTGCATATAAACTGCACTTGTTAAATCCTTACAGCAGCCCTTTCAAATGGAGATTGTTACCCTATTATAGAAGAATAAGCTGAGGTTTAGCCAAGGACACCCAACTACTAAGTGCACAGTTGGAACTCACTCAAACCTAGATCTAGCCTGACTGCCACACACATGCTCCTAAACACCACAGGATTTAGGTTCTCCATCTCTGGAATGTCATTAAAATTGTCGACGGCCAGTTGCCAGATGCAAAAATCAGGAGGTAAATAAATTAGATGAATCTAACCCATTGGAGAAGCATGCTAGTATGTGCTATAGAATTTTACCCAAACAAGATGTATGACTGAAAGATTATGAAAGATTATGAAAGAATCATTTGTGCAGGGGCAATGGGGTTATAAACAGTCCCATCTGAAGAGACGGACCTACAGGACCCTGCTGCCATAGTGTTCTCTTTGTGCTTAAGGTTAAATTTAAGAATATCAAGTTTATGGGGTGCTTGGGTAGCTCAGTCGGTTAAGCATCGACTCTTGGTTTCTGCAGGGGCCATGATCTCATGGTTTGTGGGTTTGAGCCCCGTATCGGGCTCTGCACTGGCAGAATGGAGCCTGCTTGAGATTCTCCCCCTCTCTCTGCCCCTCCCCTGCTCAGTCTCTCTCTCTGTTTCAAAATAAATAAACTTTAAAAAAGAATATCAAGTTTATCCTTGTTTTCGAAAGTCCTTGTGACGTTTGCACAATCTGGCGTATTAGAGAATCTAACACATTAAATCTTTCCAATTTAAAAAGTGAAATGGATCTCAGACTTACAGTTTTAAATGGGTAGATGTAACCATAAGGAGAAGAAAGGCAAAAGAAATATAGATAAAATTAAACTTCCCTAAAACTTGCAGTCCATTAACAAATACTTGAGACTGGCAGAATTGTCATTCCTCAAAGAACTTACAACTGGGTTAATGTTAATGCTTTGCTAGAGGCCAAAAGCAACTTTAGCTGGACAATAGCTGGGCCTTCAGGATCCCTAGGCCTTCTTTAGCATACCATAATCCTTTCGGAAACTTCCTTTGTCTTTATCTCTACTACCACCAACTTAAAAATTTATCATCAATAGCTCCTCGCAACCCCATTACAGCTCTTCCTGCCCACAGATCCTGACCCCACGCTTTAATAAAAACACCTTTTTACACTGAAAATGTCTCAAGAATTCTTTCTTGACAGGTCCCTCCTGGCCCGCATCACATCGGTAAGAGTATTCGACTAAGTTGGCAAACAGTATTATAATATTAAAGAGAGCTGGATTTACAATATTTTAAGATCAACAAGAGTTGTTTACGTACAGCACAGAGAAACGTTTTGCTTTATAGCCCACAAGTACATCCATTTGATATGCTTTAAAAAGTTAGGACTTATGGAGGGGCATCTAGGTGACTTGGTTGGTTAAGCATCCGACTCTTGATTTTGGCTCAGGTCATGAGCTCATGGTTCATGAGTTACATCCCCTTGTGGGGCTCTGCCCTGACAGCCTGGAGCCTGCTTGGGATTCTCTCTCTCTCCTCTCTCTGCCCCTCCCCCACTGCTCTCTCTCTCAAAATAAATAAACATTCTTTTTAAAGTTAGGAATTACAGAATATACAGTAAACATAATTTTCCCTATTCCTCCCACTAAGTACAACGAAAAACTCGGAACATTATATATAAAACAAGTGTAAGTGTAAAGAGACTAAAAGGTGAAGAGAAGAAGGCAGACTATCTAGGGACCCTAGGATTCAAGGAAAAACAAAGAGGTAAATTTCCTGGAGTGTGGTTTTTTATGCCTCCAATTCCCAGACCAGGAGCTTAAAGAAGCCAGCAACCCAGAAATGTCAAAAGACACAAACAGAACAATGCAAAACAAAAGACTAACAAAAGCCTGTTGTTCTCTCTACCCAAAAGTGCAAGCTAACAAGAAAGAATACTTTGAGACAACAACTGTCCTACCTCATCCAAACGTTCTCCTCACTCAAACCAGCAAAAGCCAAATAGTAACCTAGATCGTCACTTTCACCATCTTGTGATAAAGTGCCACAACCATCCCACCAAGATAATGTCAGAGAAGGCCCAGTAGGGAATTGGGACTTTCACGCCTTCCAGGTGGTAATGAACCCTGGCCACTTCCTGCGGCATCAGCAGAGACCATAGAGAACCTAATTCCCACCCCTACCCGGCAGTAAAAAGGCACCCTCCTCCTCACTCTCCCACTGGAGTGTTATCATAGGCCTAGTGAACAGGAGGACTTTCATCACCACCCAGAAATCAAGGGGCCACCCCACCCCCACTGTGTCATGTGAGGAGCAGCCAGGCACTTCTGATGAGGGAGCTTGAGGCAGGCTGAGGCAAAATACAAGCTAGCACAAACCCCCACAGGTGGGATGTGTGTGATAGTCCTCAGGCACTCCTGGCTGCCCAAAAACAAAGGAAAGGAAAGAAAACAAATGGCCAACTGATAGAGATCATAGACATACAGGACATGGGTCTCCATCAGTTTACAAATATCTTAGTAAACTGCAAGAACAAGGCAATCCTTTCAATAGCCTAATCTCCAGAAACCTATAGACTCGGTTCCCTGAAGCTCCAACATCACCCTTTCATAGTGACATGGGGAACAAAGGCAAGAAGGAAATGGCAGGTAAAATTAAATTTCCTTATAACCTGCAGCCCATTGACAGACACTTGAGGCAGGCAGAGTAAAAAGTTTCTCCAGGAACTCCCTACTGTCTTAATGTTAATGCCTTACTAGAGGGAAAACAACTTTAGCTTGATCATAGCAAGGCCTCAGGTATTTTAAGAGTCCTCCTTAGCATGTCAAAGACCCTCTAGAGGCCTCCCTTTTAACTTGACCTCTGTCTCTCAACTCCATAGTATATAACCAGTCACTCTTCACAATCCTAGTGCAGCAGCTCTTCTTCCTGCCCATGGGTCCTGTCCCCGTGCTTTAATAAAATCACCTTTTTGGACCAAAGATATCTTCAAGAATTCTTTCTTAGCCATCGGCTGTAGACCCTGTTAACCCTCCATCACCCCAAAATTTCATCACTTCTACCTCTTCCAGCCAGGAAAGTATCCCTGGAGGTCTCCTGGGAACCCAGAACTCCCACCCCCACCCAGCAGTAATGAGAAGGCCCCACCTCAGGTGTGAAGGAGGGTGAGTGGGGAACCTGTATTTTAACCCCCATGTGGCAGTAAGAGGGCAATGCTCCCCATGCCCCTGCTGGAGTGGTGTCAGAAAATGACAGCTAAAACAGATATAATTAAGATCCAGAATCTTACAACATACCATAACACCAAGATGTCCAGAATGCAATCAGAAATAGTTATGTTACCAAATATTAGGTAGATCTCAGACTCAATGAAAAAAGGCAGTCAATTGATACAAACACTGAGATGCCAGAAATGTTACATTATCTGACAAAGGTTTTAAAGTAGCCATGACAGAAATGCTTCAACAAGTAATTGTGAACACACTTGAAATAAATGGAAAAATATAGTCTCAACTAAGGCACAGAACACGTAAAGAAGAACCAAAAGGAAATTTTAGAATTGAAAAACACAAAAACCAAAATAAAATGCTCAGTAGCAGAATGGAAGAGGAAAAGGAAAGAACCTATGAACTAGAAGATAAAACAATAGAGATACCCAGTCTGAACAACAGAGACTAAACAGACTGAAAATAAAAATGAACAAAGACTAAGTGATCTGTGAGACTTTAACAAAACAATTTTATGTTCATTTTATCAGAGTTCTAGAAAGAGAGGAGAAACAAGGGTGAGGTGGGAAAAGTGTTCAAAACAATGGCTCAAAAACTTCTGAAATTTGGGAAGAAACCCACTGGGAAATTTGCAAAGGGTCAATTTATCAAAAAGATACTGTAAATGTAAAGAAGAAATCAAGACAATCTCAGGTAAAGGAAGAGTAAGATAACTTGTTGCCAGGAGACCTAGCCTAAAAGAATAGCTAGAAGAAGTTCTCTAAACAGAAAGGAAACAATAAAGGAAAGAATCTTAGAACATTAGGAAGGAGAAAAGAACACAGTAAGCAAAAATATAAGTAACACAATAGTCTTGCTTTCTCTTCTTAAATCTTCTAAATTGTGCTTAATGATTAAAACAAAAACTATGGCCACCTACTGGCTTTAAATGTATGTAAAGGAACTATTTAAAACAATTATAAATGGAGGAGGTTAAAAGCACACAAAAGGAGGTAAGGTGACAAATTGGTAAACTGAAAACAGCAGAAGACCATGGTAAGTTATGTGATACCCAAAGCAACCTTTAAAAAAACTGTATAAAGAGAGACATTTAAAAATACTATAGGTTAAAAAAATACCACAGGGAAATCAAAATGGAATTCTAAAAAATATTCAAGTAACCTATAGAAATACAAGAAAAAGAAAACAGAAGTGAAAAACAAAGAAAACAGACAGAAAATGAATAACAAAATAGCAGACTTAGACCCTAAAATATCACTAATTATACTAAATGTAAATGTTCTAAATACACCAATTAAAAGACAGATTGTCAAAGTCAATTTAAAACCATGATTCAACTATATACCATCTGCAAGAAGCTTACTTCAAATATAAAAATATAGGCAGGTTAAAAGTAAAAGGATGGAAAAAGACCTATCATCCAAACATTAATCAAAGGAGAGCAGTGATGGCTATATTAATTTCAAATAAGGTAGACTTCAGAGGAAAGAAAATTATTTGAGACAGAGAATGTTATATAATGATAAAAGGGTCAATTTACCAAGAAGACATAGCAACCTTGTATGTATAAGTCCAAAACAAAAAAACTGCAAAATATGCAAAGCAAAAACTCATAGAACTGAAAGGAAAAATGACAAAGCTCACAATTAGACATTTTAACATCTCTCTTTCAACAGCTGATAGAATAACTAGACAAAAAAACAGCAAAGATGTAGAATAACTCAACAATACCATTAATCAACAGGATGTAATTGACATGTGGGGCACCTGTTTGGCTCAGTTGGTAGATCTGTGACTCTTGATCTCAGGGTTGTGAGTACAAGCCCCATATTAGGCATAAAGCCTATTTAAAAAAATAAATAAAATAAAATAAATAAAACAGGATCTAATCAACATGTATAGAACACTATACCCAACAACAGTAGAATATACTTCTATTTTAAGTACCCACGGAAAATTGTCCAAAGTAGACCATATACCAGACCATAAAACAAACCTCAACAAATTTAAAATAATTTAAATCATATGTTTTCTGACCACAATGAAATCAAACTAGAAATAAATAACAAAAAGATAGCAGGAAAATCCGAACTATTTGGAAACTAAACAACACACTTCTAAATAATTCACGGGTCAAACAGGAAATTCTAGGGGAAATTGAAAAATACACTGAATGAAATTAAAATGAATAGAACATATCAAAATTTGTAAACACAGGTAAGCAGTGCTAAGAAGGAAATGTATAGTACTACATGCATACATTAAGAGAAAAGGAACACTCTCAAGTTAAAAGATAAAGAAGAGCAAAATAAACCCAAAGAAAGTAGAAAAGTGGGGCACCTGCCTGGCTCAATTGGTAGAGCATGTTACTCTTGATCTTGTTGTTGTAAGTTCAAGCCCATGCTGGGAGTAGAGTTTACTTAAAAATAAAATCTTAGGGGCACCTGTGTGGCTCTCAGTGGAGCCTCCAATTTCGGCTCAGGTCATGATCTTGCAGTTTGTGAGTTTGAGCCCCACATTGAGCTCGATCCTGCTTTGGATCCTCTGTCTCCCTCTCTGCTCCTTCTGCACTTATACTCTCTCTCTCTCTCAAAAATAAATAAACATGTAAAAAAATGAAAANAAAAAAAAAAAAAAAAAAAAAAAAAAAAGATAAAGTAGAAGAGAAGGAAATATAAAACAAGAGTAGAAATTAATAAAATTGAAACCAGGAAAAAAATAGAGAAATCAATAACCCAAAAGCTGGTTTTTTGAAAAGATCAATAAGATGACATGAAATACAGAGAAAACATGCAATTTACCAACATCAGGAATAAAACAGGAAATATCACTACAGACCCTACAGACATCAAAAGTATAAGGAAATATAATAAACAACTTTACACACATACATTTAACAATTTAGTGAAAAAAAAAATCCTAAAAAGTTACTTAGTGTACTCCATTTATTTAATTAACTGTTTTGGAAAGATGAAATTTTTAAAATGGAGAATAGATTAGTTGTTGAAGGGGTTAGAAACAGGAGGTATGATAGGAGGAGACTGATGGAGAGAAGAAAATGTGGGTATAACCAAAAAAGCTATAGGAAGAATCCTTGTGTTCTAGATCTTGACTGTGGTGGTGGATTCAAGAACCTACACATGTAATAATGTTATGTAGAATGAAATAGACAGGCACACAAATGTAAATGAGTATAAGCAAAACTGGGAAAATCCTAATAAGATTGGTGGATTGTATGAATGTCTACTTCCTGGTTGTGATAGTGTGGTATAGCTTGCAAGATGTTATCACTGAGGGAAACTGGGTAAAAGTACATGGGATTACTTTGCATTATGTCTTATAACTGCATGTAACTCTACCACTTGCTCAATAAAAATGTTTGCAATTAATAAAAAAGAAAAACCATGTATATCAAATTTATATATGCTGATTAAATATATAATAACTTCATAAATATGAGTAAAACCAGGACCAAATGTTTAAGGGAAATAAATTTGTTCAGTTATTTCAAGCTTACCAAAGTGGCTCTCATTTTCTGTAAAATATAGTACATATATAAATAAAATTACAATATTTATAAATTGAAATTTAAAACAATAAAAACTATAAATTTACATGTGTTACTTTTATAAACTAATATAACTTAAAAGCTAAATAACTATAACAAATGTTTTGTGATTCAAAAGCCACTCTCATGAAAAACTACATAAAACTACACGAAATTCAAAGAAAAAAACAGAAATGATTAAAGCACTTAGGGAAAATATGAAGACAGTGGCTTACATTGTAGATCCAACATATGGATTATTAGTACACCTGAGGAAGAAAAGAAAATTATTGGAACAAAAAAAAATTAAGTTGCAACAGTATTTTGTTAAAACAAAGGGAAACATAAAACTATAGATTAAAGTGGTTTACTGTGTTCCAGAAATAAATAGGTGATAGACAGATAGATAGATAGATCGATAGATAGATAGATAGATAGATAGATAGACAGATAGATAGACAGACAGACAAATGGCTAATACAGATCCTGGTAAAATCATCTTCTCTGGCCATAAGTAAAAGACAAATATGATTTAGGGATAAAAAAGGAAAAAAATCAAGTGGCTGCAGATTTCTCTAGCAACTCATTTGCCAGAAGAAAATGGAACAATATCTGTGGAAGTTTAAAGGGAAAATGTTAAGACCACAAAATTCTATAAACTGTGATGGTACCTGGAAGATGTTTTCAAACTTGGCAATGACTTTGTAGGTCTATCTCTCCCAGAAATTCTGCCAAGGGAAATGGAGTGTAAGGTGGCGACATAGGCAAAAACTGTTTATAGATAGTCTGTCATGTGTCCTGCAGAGCTTAAGTCTCAAGACTTTTGGAAAATCCGCAAATAACTAAAATTACATTCTTTAATGACCTAGTCAATTTATGCCAGAATAGACTGCCTGACTGGTCTTTTGGAGAGCCACCAGCTAATCACCTTAATTAGAAAAACAAAATTCTTTCTAGTCTAGCACCCTTTTCCCCCCTTCCCCTCTTCCCTTTTTTCTTATATAAATTCTCTTTTTGTTGTCTTTTCATTTCTTTTTTTTTTTTGTCTTTGTTCACTGATAAGAATCTCATGAGTGTCCTTGGTGTACTTGGTAGTTAGTTTTACAACTCACTAGATGGTTCTAAGTTATGCGTTTCCCTTCCTGGGAAGCTATCAAAAGACATAATGCAGACAAACAAGAGATGAATAAAAACAAGTGACTCACAGACTGGGATGTCATGAGAGAAAAGGCTTCATGATGAACATTTAACTTGGTTAAACATTTAATTAAATGAAATAATCACAGCAAGAAAATGGTATACAAATATTATAATTCTTGAAAGGAAGGCTATAGAATGTAAAAAAAAAAAAAGCAATTTTTTTATCACAACAGATTAAGACAGGAGCCCCAAAATGCATTCTAAACTGTGGAAGAAGGAGGAAGTGTATATAATTGACAAAGTCAATAAGTACTATTTTTTCCAAGTAACTGGCAGAGGCTGGGGACATTAGTTAATAAAGAAAACTGATTGTATAGCAAAATATAATACAAGGAGGAAAAGAAGCTTTAGAAGTAGAGGAAAAAAAGAAGTGATGGAAATAACCCTAAATAAAGCTTTTGTAGCAAAACCACAAATGGGATAGATTCAATTATATTATAAACATTGAAATTGATTCAAAGAGCAAAATATCATTCTATATTCTTTACCAAACTCACACCGAGGACAACTCTATGCAAATTCATTCAAGGATCTCATTGAAATAGTCAAAATACCACATGGAACTTAAGGGGGAAACACTCAAGACACCACATTCATTTCAGAGCAAGCCAGTGATATTCACCACTGTCTTTTTTGACCATTTCTTCTAGAGGGACTAGCAAAAGCAATTCGAGGAAAGAAAGAAAGAAAACCGGAAAAGGTGGGAAATTTGATGAGAGAGCCAATTATCATTGTTTGCAGAATATTTATTTATTTACTGAAAAATCCAAGATCAACGAAGAAACTCTTAATAAGCAAGAACTGTCCCCAGAAATGAAGACCATCTGGAGCAGAGGCAGTGGGAATGCTAGTAGAAGGGCAGAGAAAGGCAGGAGTGGGGAGGCTGGGGAGAAGCAGCCAGAAGAAGAAAGGAAGGAGAAATCCACAGAGTCCCTGCTCTACCTGATTGGCCTCCGTGTGTGCCATCCCTGTTGTGGAGGGTCCCCAACACAGCCCCGATCTCTCTGAAGCTGTTTGTTGTCCCTGGGTTCCCAGGGGACCACCACCTCAGCTTGCCAGAGTTCTAGCCCCCTTCTTAAAGGGCCAGAGTAACAGGAACCCAGATGGGGAAGGAGGGGGTGGGGGAAAGGTCTCACTGGTGGGCTGTAGGGCCCAGGCCTGTCCTCATCTCAGTCTCTAGGCTCCTGCCAGGGACTCCTTAACAGGATGTGACTGCATGTGTTTACACACTCACCCAAACCCACATCCGTTTTCTCTAGTTCAAGTGCCACCTCATATCAGGTCCTATTGTACAGCAGGACCTAGAAGACAGGAGGGAGAGATAAATAGTAAGACTCTGTAAAGGCAGGGGGATGGGCACCTGAATGGCTCAGTCAGTTAAACATCTGATTCCTAATTTCAGCTCAGGTCATGATCTTGAAGTTTATGGGTTTGAGAACCATGTTGGGCTCTGAGCCTGCTTGGGATTCTCTCTCTCCCTCTCTCTCTCCCCCCACCCCTGCTTTGTGCATACATGCTCTTGCTCATAAAATAAATAAATACACTTTTAAAAACTAACTTTGTAACGGGGCACCTGGGGGACTCAGTCGGTTGAGCATCCGACTTTTGGTTTCAGCTCAGGTCATGATATCATGGTTCATGAGTTCGAGCCCTGTGTAGGGCTCTGTGCTGACAGTGCGGAGCCTGCTTGGGATTCTTTTCTCTTCTTCTTCTTCTGCCCCTACCCTGCTCATGCTTTCTCTCTCAAAATAAATAAATAAACATTAAGAAAAAAAAAAAGACTTGATAACAGCATAGGAAGTGCCCGTGTTCAAAAGTTCAGCAAAAACACAGGGCACAAAACTGATGTTCTGGAATTTTAAAAAGACAACAGAAAAAAATATTGGAAGAAAACATACACAAATGTGGGCAGTGGTTGTCCCTGACTGGTTTTATTATGAGCTGTTTTGTTCTTTAGACTCCTGCACTTTTCACGCAAATTTTCTTAAAATATTTCTATAGAATATGTGTATTTCCATAATATATGTAGAAACATATGCTATTTTTATAAGCAGAGAAAACACATTTATTTTTTTAATCTTCCCAAATCATTCAAATAACACTACACGCAAATTTAGCAAAAGTTTTAAAACTTCACTCACCAGACATTTTTAAAATGACCCTCCCTTAATTGCAAAATCCACAGACTGCCAGCCGTCCCCAGTGTAGTTACCTTCAGCAGGATCTAATTAACAGGAGCGAAGGCAGTGGGAGATGCTTGGGCTCAGCATCCTCATCTACTGGGCTCCTACTGTTGGCCTGGCACTTTCCATGACATTACCATGTCATCTCCATTGAAATGCTAAGTAGTGGTTTCCACGCCCACTTTACAGACATGAAATTGGGACCCCAGTATTCAGTAAATGGCCCACCAATGATCTGCTATTAAACAACAAAGCTGGGACTCAAATCCCGAGGAATGGTCTCAAAGTTTGTGCTCTGTCCCTTATTCTGGTGATTTCCCAACACTCACCAGCTGTGGAACCCTCAGTCCAAACAAATGCCACCTGATGTCTTAGTTTGGTCAGCCTGCCATCACAAAATACTTCAGACTGGGTGGCTTCGACACAGAACTTTTTTTCCCCCCACAGTTCCAGGGGCTGAAAGTCCAAGATCAAGGTGCTGGCAGGGCGGGTTTCCTCTGAGATCCCTGCTTCTTCACATGGTTGTCCTTCTGTACATGTGCGCCCCCTGGTGTTTCTCTGTATGGCCAGATTTCCTTATTTTATAAGGACATCAGCCATATTGGATTAGGGCCCCCAACAGCCTCATGTAACCACTTCTTTAAAGGTCTTATCTCCAAATACAGTCACATTCTGAGGTACTGATGGTTAGGCCTTCAACGTATGAATTTTGAGTGAGCACAAATTAGCCCATAAGATCTAGACTGTAATGTGTAAATGTGTCCCATTGGGGCCTGGGAGGCCCAGAACCCAACTCTGCATTCACTCCCTAAAAGCCCTTATAGGCTCAAGGAAGAATAATTGGAAAATCACTACTTTTTACAGCTTTGAAAAGAGAAAAAAAATACTCAAAGAAACTCAGTAAAATAGAATTCCACACATGAGCCATTTCTGTGAAAATACAGATGGAGCCATCAGCTGATTTAATACGAAGACTGCCACATTTCATGTGATATTTTCCTCATCATCCCTCCACACTGGCCAGAAAAAAATTATTTTTTGCCTCACCCAGTTCTCAAACTGCAAGGATAGAAAACACCCCAGGAGGTAGTAAGCTTTGTTCTTATACATGTATATTCAAAGATGAAATATTAAGTATTTTGGTTTCATAACCAGCATATTGGGTGGTGGATAATCCACTCTGGGGAGTGGATTATTTTTAAACATCTTCTTCCTCTAAACAACCAAACTATTTTTGTTATCACACAGTAATCTGTAATAATCACTACTGTCTTGATTCATTCTTTAGCAACAATTAACATTAAAAAATAAATTTTAATTTAAAGATATTCAAATTCAGTAAAATATTTCATGCATGAACTAAAATTTGTTAACTTACCACACAAAAATATGCCAAACACTTTGTATTCTTTCATTGTTTTAAATCTTAAACACAAGTAAAACTCATAATTAAAATAACATAATTACTGTAACTCATGCTGTTTCTTTTGTATTTTTCAAAGTTTATTTATTTATTTTGGAGGGAGAGGGGCAGAAAGAGAGGGAAAGAGAGAATCCCAAGCAGGTGCTATGCTGTCAATGAAGAGCTTGACATGGGGCTTGATCCCAAGAACTACAAGGTCATGACCTGAGCTGAAATTAAGAGTTGGACGGAGCCACCCAAGCACTCCAACTTTTGTATTTATAATTGCTCTACTATCCTCTATGATTCTGAATCTACTGTTTAAACACAGGAGTATGGGGCACCTGGGTGGCTCAGTCAGTTGGGTGTCCAACTTTAGCTCAGGTCATGATCTCACAGTTGATGAGTTTGAGTCCGGCATCATCCTCTGTGCTGACAGCTCAGAGCCAGGAGCCTGCTTCCGGTTCTGTTTCCCTCTCTCTGCCCCTCCCTCAGGAGCTTTCTGTCCCTCTCTCTCTCAAAAATAAATAAACCTCAAAAAAATTTTTTAAACACAGGAGTATGTATTATACTGGTTGAAGACATGAATTGCATCTAAAATGAGCTTTAAATCCAAACTATTAAGAACTTCCTTTCAAAACGAATTTGACAGCCCACTATATCATTGTGAATTCCCTGAATTAGCTTCCAAGTACAAGGTTTGCTAAGAGGTAGTCATAAAGATGTTCCATTTGAAGCTTACATAACCACAGCCATTATTTTGAACATAGACCAATAAATTATTTTTTCAGAAAAGCATTTTATTGCCCACATGGTTTAGAATTGCCAGCACATGGTGATAATAAAAAGCAGACTGGATTTTATTATTTTGATATTATCTGTAGAAAAATACATCCCCCTGGGACACCTGGGTGGCTCAGTCAGTTAAGCGTCCGACTTCAGCTCAGCTCATGCTCTCACGGTTTGTGGGTTCGAGCCCTGCGGTGGGCTCTGTGTTGACAGCTCAGAGCCTGGATCCTGCTTCGGATTCTGTGTCTCCCTCTTCTCTCTTCCCCTCCCCGCCTCAAGCTCTGTCTCTCTCTGTCTCAAAAATAAATAAAACATTTTAAAATAAAAAGACAATGCATCCCCCTAAGCCTGCACCTGGACAGAGGGCCCCCTCTGCTGGTCCTCACTGGATTGGAATCAGAATGCAGGTCACGTTGAGAGGAGAAATCTGGAGGAGTCTGAGAGACATGAAATGGTAGAATCAACAGAACTTGCTGGCTCTTCTCTTTCAGTTTCCAAGATACTACAGGTTTCCGATTTCTTCCTTCCCACTAGTGGTGACTCTTTTTTCTTCTGGGCTCCATTTCTTCTAGTCAATCTGTAAAGGTCAGCATGCCTCAGGACTCCCCCCTGGCTCCAGCTCAAGTTTATTCCTCTCCTGGTTTCACCATCTTAGTAAATGGAGCAGTATCTACCCCATTGTTCCGAGCCAGTCATCCTTTATCCCTCCCTTTCCTTTCTACCTTACCCCAAGCCTTTGAGAACCTGTGCGTCTGTCTCCTGCATACATCTGGAAACTGGCCTCTTGTGACACCCACCTCCTATCTCTCCAAATTCCAGATTGAAGTCCTAATCCTTAAAACCTCAACATGTGACTGCATTGGGAGATAGGGCTTTTAAAAAGATGATGACATTAAAATCAGTAGGGTGGGCCCTAACCAGTATGCCAGTGTCCTTGGAAGAGAAATTTGGAAACAGACATTTTACCAGGTTAAGAAAATTTCCTTCTCGGCCTAGTTTATTCCTTGTATTAAATCATAAATGACTGTTGAATTTTATCACATGCCTTTTCTGCATCTATTGAAGACTTTGTGAAACAGTCTTTAATTTGTTAACCTGGGCAGGGCTGTCAATAGCCCGGATGGTACCTTTGTGTGATGAGAAGGTGCTCCTCCCGCCAGGTGGACATAAACCCATGCCAGGGCCCACAGCTTGGCAGCAAAGCTTGAACTGATTTTTAGCCCCATTCAACCCTTCACACAGATGGGTTGATGCCCACATATATGTTGCACCCTATGAGGAGTCCAGCTCCAGGCCAAATCGTATATGTGACCAGGCCTGACTACGGACAACTAAAAAGGCTTTTCTGGGTAGCCCTCATGGGGTAGTGGGAGTGGGGAAGCTGCCTTCCCAACAGACTTGATGCACGGCTTGTGCTCTGCGGTGTGGAGGGGGTTAGTCAAGGACTCAGCTCCCCAGCCCGCTCCACTGACCTTGCTTTTACATATCCCTGCAGTATCTACATCCCTAACCTAGGATCCTCCACTGAGGAGGCTGGGGGTCAGCTGAGACTACTCAGATTGCCTCTGCATCTGGCCCTTCTCGCTACACTCCCCTTGGTTTCCAGCTCCATAAAAGAGCAGGAGCAATTTGTTCTGGGCTCCCTGGACAGTGAGACAATTCCCTTCTCCACTTCATTGATTCAGCTAACCTTTATTCAGTGCTGTTTCATGGAGGGAAAATAGACCTTTAGGGAGCCAGCATCCTTTTTTTGTGTAGCCTCTTACTTATACTAATAAAGGCTTGCCTGTTGCTTCTGGTTTGCCTTCCAAGTCTTAATTTGTAATGTACTCGTCAGACTTTTGTAACTAGATCGTGCTGACCTCATGAGCTGGCACGTACTCCCTATTTTTCTATTCCTCACGAAGAGTTTGTGCAAAACTGTTATTTCTTCTTTAAATGGTCGGAAAAATTTGCCAGTGAAGATTTTGGCCTGGGGTTTTCTTTGTGAGGTTTTTAACACCAGATTCAACCTCTTCAATAGATATCAAACTATTCAGCTTTTCTATTTCTTGCTGTCAGTTTGGTAAGCTGTGTTTTTAAAAGTGCAAATTATTCCAGGGGCGCCTGGGTGGCTTGGTCGGTTAAGTGTTTAACTTTGGCTCAGGTCATGATCTCACAGTTTGTGGGTTCAACCTCCCACTGTCAGTGCAGAGCCTGCTTGGAATTCTCTCTCCCTCTTTCTCTGTCCCTTACCCTCTCCTGCTCTCTCTCTCTCTCTCTCTCTCTCAAAATAAACATATTCCTAACCTCTGTGGTGTAAATATGTGATCTGTAGTGATGTTCTTATAATACCTCTTCGACCGGTCTTAGGGGTTGACTTCGTTGAAGTTAACACACTCCTAACTTGCTGACCCAAGGCCTTTGATCTATAGCAGAACAAATTTACTTTCTTTTGAGACCTCCAGACCACTACACTTGAGGAGTAAAGGACCAAACTTTCCCAGGTCACAGAGGCCAGCAAATCTGAAGCTGCCTCAGTTTTCTGATTAGCCCAGTAATTCTTTAGCAAAATGTTTTGTTTTGTTTTTAGGACACACAAATGATCTTGCTGACCTCCCTTTGTGCATCTGTAGACCTTGCCCTCCTCTGCAGAAAGAACAGAATACTCTGCATATCATTAAAAGAGAACTAGACCCTGCAAATCACGAAAAAAGAACTGGACCCCTAGCACAACCCTGAAGCCCCCACGATAACCTTTGTGGCTGGCATCATCGAGTCTACAGGAAATCAAGAAACATTGTAGGCCACCGCACTCCCATTGCTGATTAACTACCCTAAACCCCTTTAAAACCTGGGCCACGCAGAAACCTCAGAGTGGGCTTCTAGACAAGAGTCTACCTTCTCCCTGGGTTTCTTTCCAGCCTCCTGCATAAAGCTCAAATTCCTTTCCAATCAAAACTCATCTCTTGAGTAATGACCTTTCAAGCAACGGGCGGCAGAGCTTGGGCTCAGTCACATTCTCATTCTTTCTTCATCAGTCTTGCTAGAGATTTCTCAACGTTGTTCATCTTGTCAAAGAACCAGATTTGGGGTTTGATAAATTTCTTTGTTGTACATTTGTTTTCTATTTCATCAATATCTGCGATGTTTATTTCCTCCTCTTAGTTGTTTACGTTTGATTTGCTATTTTCTCTAGATTCTTGAGATGGAAGCGGAGATTGCTGATTTTCAGCTTTCCTTTACTTCCAGTATGCATGTAAGGCTAAGCGCTGCTGTGGTGGTACCCCACAACTTTTAACACATCGTGTTGTTCATAATGTACTTGTACTAACTTTCTGATGCCTCTAGGATTTAGATCTCGGTATGAATCATTTTACCTGTTTGGAACCTGATTCCTGAATTTGAGAATTCATATCTCTCATTGGTTCTGGAAAACACTCACTGCTTTTTCTTTGAATATTGTCTCTCTTCCATTTTTAAACTCTCCTTCTGGGCATCGAGTTAGATATATGACAGACCTTTTCATTGCATTCTCTCTTTTCCTTCTCCTCCTCCTCCCTCCACCTCTTACCTAGTCTTTCTCTCATCTTTTCATCCCATAGCCTGCATTTGGGTAATTTCCTCAGTGCCATTGGTAGTCCAGTTATTCTTTTCTAAGATATATCAAATCTGCTGTTTAACCTATTCATTGAGATTTGATGAAGAAATGAATGAATATAGTTTTATTTTTAGAAATCCTATTTTCTTTTTAAAAAGTCTGCTTAGTCATTTTCACACTGTATTATTTCATTTTGATACCTTTTTATTCTTTTAAATTATTTAGTGTATTTTTACTTTCATAATTGGAAGCTGTGAATCGTTTTAGCTAACGTTCTGGGATCTAATCCTGCAATTTTCTGTGTTAGCTCTCAGTCATGGTGGATTGTTTCCTCGTAAATTTTGTAATTTGGGGCTGTAAGCCTATCTTCAACAGTTTAACTGTGCAGATTCTATAAGGCCTTAAGAGTTGTTTTGCCTTGGGGTGCCTGGGTGGTTCAGTCAGTTAAGTGTCCAACTTCGACTCAGGTCGTGATCTCATGGTTCGTGGGTTCGAGCCCTGCATCAGGCTCTGTGCTGACAGCTCAGAGCCTGGAGCCTTTTTCGGATTCTGTGTCTCCCTCTCTCTCTGACTCTTGCCTGTTCACGCTGTCTCTCTCCCTCAGAAATAAATAAAACATTAAAAAAAAAAAAAAAAGAGTTGTTTTGCTTTGGGGCGCCTGGGTGGCTCAGTCAGTGAAGCATCTGACTTCGGCTCAGGTCATGATCTCACAGTTCATGGGTTTGAGCCCCGCACCAGGCTCTGTGATGGCAGTTCAGAGCCTGGAGCCTGTTTCAGATTCTGTGTCACCACCTCTCTCTATCTCCCCCCAACTCGCACTCTGTCTCTCTCTCTTTCAGAAATAAACATTAAAAGAAAATTAAAAAAAAAAGGAAGAGTTGTTTTGCCTTTGCTTCTTCCAGGTGTCCACATATCAATAGCCTGGGGCCATATTTTAATTGTGGTAAAATGTACACACAGGACCACTTTTTTTATTTCTCATCTTGGTAGTTCTAATATACATGAGAAATGAAAAAAAAAAAAAATTAAACCCCAAACAGGTGTGAGCAGACCTGTGGGGCTAATTTCTCAGGTGGTACTTTTTTTTCCACCTGAGTCCAAGCCGGCATAGACCAGCTCGTTGTCATCTCCCTGTCCCAGAGGACAGCTTTCGTTCCTACCTCTCCCTTTTGGGGAGGATGTTGTACTTCGAGGGTCACAGTTTGATAGGGGAGCCTTGTTTCCAGCTCCCTGCTACACGGGCTTTTGGACTCATCTTTATCTCTGAGTGATTGTGACGCTCTGTGCCCTATGTTTCTATGCACCGCCTCTGAAGGCAGCCACAGTGTCAGCTTACCTCGGTTTAAGTTCTCTCTGTGTTCTTGGCCCTTAAGGGTTTCTCTTCTGTCTTGTGATCTCAGTTGTCCATAATTTTCTCCCAACTTTTCCTTTTGAAATATCTCAAACCCATAGAAAAATTTCACACAGAACAAATTGGACACACACATTTTTACTTCTTAAATTTTTGCTAAACCATTTGAAAATTAGTCGATACATCATTACATTTTACCTCTAAATACTTATGCATAATTCCCTACATAACATGATACAATTACAACACTCCGAAAATTTAACAACGGTGTAGTACTTTAATATACAGTCTAATTTCCCCACTTGCCCCAATAATGTGTTTTATAACTGTGTTTTTTTTGTCATGTCATTTACATGTCTTGTCTCTTTTGTGTCTTTTAGTCTAAAATAGCATACTTGCTTTTTGTCTTTCATGACATTGACATTTTAAAAGTCTAGAGGAGCTATTTTGTAGAATAATTCTGATTGTGGACTTGTCTGATTATTTTCCTAATGATTAGTTTCAAAGTAAACACTTTTTTGCCAAGAATTATACATGGGTAAATATTGTGTCCTTCTCAGTCCATATCAGGAGGAATATGTTGCCATTTTCTGCATTTGTGGTAATGCTGTTTCATTATTTGATTAATATCTACCTGGTTTTATATCTACCTGGTTTATCCAGTAAAAAGGCACTTTCCCTCATTTGCCATTAATAATCTAAGGGGTGATACTTTCAGACTGTTTGAATATCTCGGTTCTCAAAAACTTTCACTCAGTAGTGCCTAAATTAGCCATTGCCTGAACTAGTTTTGGGGTCATGGTTGCAAAATGGTAATTGTTCTAATTCTTTTATTCCTTTGGATATTTATTAGTTCTTCTCTAAGGAGAGCTTTCCTTTCTCCATCCCCCAGCCACGCCCCTCCCAGACTCACTCACTGTCATCATTGTGGTTAATATCAACATAAACTCAATAATTTTCAAATACAGTGTGTTAAAACACATTCCTCTCACTATTCATACTGATTCTCATATTGTTCTTGAGTTCCTTCAAGTTGGCTTCTGTGTCCCTTTGACATGTTCCCATTCGTTTTTGAACACTTACTTTCTGGAACAACAAGAGTCTAGGCTCCCCTTAAACTTTCTCTGACCCAGCCCTCAGACTCATTTATCCAAGGATCCCTGATTCCTATCACTGGGAAATTATATATATATAATTTTTATATTATAAAATTATATATAACATATAATTTTTATATTATAAAATTATATATAACATATAATTTTTATATTATAAAATTATATATAACATATAATTTTAAGTTTATTTATTTTGAGAGAGAGAGAAAATGCACACGTGAGCTGGGGGTGAGGGGAATTCTAAGCAGAGGGGTGGGAGAATTCTAAGCAGGCTCCGCATGTTGTCAGTGCAAAGCCTTATGTGGGGTTCAAACTTACAAACCGTGAGATCATGCCCTGAGCTGAAATCAAGAGTCAGACGCTTAACCAACTGAGCCACCCAGGTGTTCTCAGGAGATGATATTTTATTTTCTAAATTTTTAAATTTTTCAATGTTCATATAATTTTGGGAGAGAGAGAGAGAGACAGAGCACGAGCAAGGAAGGGGCAGAGAGAGAGGGAGACACCAAATCAGAAGCAGGCTCCAGGCTCCATGCTGTCAGCACAGAGCCTGGCATGGTGCTCAAACTCATAAACTGTAAGATCATGACCTGAGCTGAAGTTGGATGCTCAACTGACTGAGCCCCACCAAACAAAGTTTTTTAATTAAAAAAAAAAATCTTCTCCATAAATATTAGTAACTATGAAGTCCTTTGCCTTTGTGTGTTTGTGTGTATGTCCATATATACATGTTGTAAATGTGAGACATTTTTCTACCTCCAGATGGTATTGCTAAAATTAATTTGTAAAAGAACTCTGTTTAGCTGGTTTGAAGGCAAGAGCTTTTAAGGATTGGGCATTCTAAACGCTTAGGAAGATAGACATTAAGCCAAATGGTTTTCAAGTTCACACAATCTGGGGAAATATTCAATATAAAAATTAGTTTAAGGTTGATGGTTTAATTAGAACAGACACGTCTTTAGAATTATCAACATCAAATATAATACTTTTATTCTATCTGAGTTTATCAGGCAAATAGGTTCATATTATCTCTTACAAGATCTATGAACAAAGAAATAATAGCTTCGGACAATGGCTGACTGTGGTTAATGTATAATGAAGTTTGTGTAAGTAATCTAAACATATGGTTTTTAAAAAACTTTTTTTTAACGTTTATTTATTTTTGAGACAGAGACAGAGCAAGACAGAGCACGAGCTGGGGAGGGTCAGAGAGAGAGGGAGACACAGAATCTGAAACAGGCTCCAGGCTCTGAGCTGTTAGCACAGAGCCCAATGCGAGGCTTGAACCCACGGACCACGAGATCATGACCTGAGCCAAAGTCGTAGGCCCCTTAATAACTAAGTTTAGGGGCGCCTGGGTGGCTCAGTCGGTTAAGTATCTGCTTTGGTTCAGCACATGATCTCATGATTGATGGGTTTGAGCCCCAACCTGCATCATGCTCTGTACTGACAGCTCAGAGCCTGGACCCTGCTTTGGATTCTCTCTCTCTCTCTCTCTCTCTGCCCCTTCCCAGCTTGTCTTCTCTCTTTCAAAAATAAATAAATAAACTCAAAAAAGATATTTAAACATAGTTATTAAGAAAAAGTAAATTAAATAGATGTAAACAAGATAAAGGTTTATAAATAAACTTTTCAGCAATATTTAAAATCTACTTAAATTGTTTTCCCAAATCTTTTTGGTAACATAAAGCCTTAAAGTTTTGCCTTAAGTTAGGTTAAATGATGAGTTATATTAAATTCATTAACTATCTAGATCATTTCCAAATAAGATAAAATACTAAAGCATTAAATACTGAACAGAGGTTTATCTACTTTTGAATGTGTTAATGTTGTATTGGGAAATTTTAAATGGCATATCCTTCTGGAAATTATAGAATATATTTACAAGTTAAAAAAGAATATATTCATAAATTTGCAAGTCTAAAAGATGCTGGTATAATAGTTTACAGTTACTACTTAATATTCACTAAAAATGAAGCTTTCTAAGAGTTAAGAACTCTAGTAAGTGTAATTAAGACTACTGGAAATAATGAGAGAAATAACTCTGTATGTAAGTAAAGTAAGATGTATGTTTTTGGTAAGAGAAAATATAAGAAATAAAAACACATTCTTGTTAAGGGAAAAGAAATTAATCTGGTCCCAAAATGAGGCTAGATATTTAAAAAAGGGAAAACTTAGGACAAAATCTAAGTGTTAAAAAAAAAGTTGTCGAAGGTTTGTGGAAAAAGTCTTTGGAAAGAAATTTCAATGTCAATGGCTTTTATGCAAAGGGAGCAGCAGGATCTATGAAGATTGTGGCACATGCAGTAAAGCTCATTCTGCTTCTGCAAAAACGGCCGCCCACTGCCAGAGCCTGGCCATCCTGATGTCCTTATACCATGGGGACAGTCTACTCCTGGATCAGAGAAATTAAGGGGGGCAAACAATGGCTATAAATTACATGGACAGAGGGCCATGAGAACCCAAGATGGCCACTGGATTCTTCCCGGCTCCCTGACAATCTCCATGTATTGGTTTTTCCATCCCTTCACCCACTATAGGGCATTTAAGATGATTCAAATTATAAGTAGAGTGGGGAGACTTCTATAAAATTGCAAACACCTTCTACCAACAATGTCTGACTTGTCAGGTCCATAATCTTGAAAAAAAAAAAAAAAAGCTGTTCTTATTTCTAGAAGCCTTTGACCTCCTCTCTCTGCTACAGCTGGACTTCACTCAACTGCCACTTGATATTGATTACTGAAAGAGGAGCCCTACTACCTCCATATTGACCTCAAACTTTCTAATTGATTAAGTTCTTCTTTCCAGTTTATCTCTTAACTCAGGCAAAAGACCCTGGGAGCAAAGTGTCCCCTGAAGGGAACCAAAACTGCCCCCTCAAGCAATAAGGACTGCCCTGAGCCCAAAAGACTCTCCCCGTGATTGGCCCTGAGACAATGATCCACCTGACCTTTACTGTCCACCAGGGAGGACACACTGACCCTTGTCCCACATTCTCCTTACATAAACCTGCGAGTGTTTTCAGCATTTTGAAGACCTTCTTTGAAACACTAGTCTGCTGTCTTCCCAGTGTCGGCTTCACTGAAATAAATTCCTTTCTTGTTTTGCCAGGGCTCGTTCCTCTGCCCTTGGACTTTGTCAGTGGTGAGGGGCAGAACCTGGTCTGTTTGGGCCCCCAGATCCAAGTGCTCTTATGCCCCTGCGACCAGCTACATCCTCAGTATGCTCTTATGGTTGTGTTTTCTAGATTAGTTCACGTGTTCCCTTGCAATAAGGCTGATGCCCCTACAACAGCAAAAACAGTTAAAAATTATTTCCCATTTAGGGTATACCTCCATGATATTCAGTGACTGGGGCACCCATTTTCCTGGACAAATCGTATGAGCCTCAACGAAAAACTTTGCAGACTTCTTGGAATTCTATGAAAATACAACCTTCTGCCAATCTATTGACTCATGCTAGTATGATCTGCTAATAAAGCCTCTAGCATCTTATGTTCAAGCCCATCGTCAAGTTCCAAGGATCCTTCTGGTCACAGTTGAGAGCCCTGTGACTGAGTATTCTGAAAAGGTCATCATAGGAAAATTGCCCTTGAGCCCCATTGGAAAGGACTCTTCCAAGTACTCCTGACCACTAACACTGCTGATGTGGGGCCGAAAGTGAATGGTCAAAAAAGAATTCTTGAGATGCTTTTGGTGCAAACAGATGATTTTATTATAGCAACTGGTCAGGACCCGTGGGCAGAAAGAGCTGCCCTGGGATTGTGAGGAGTGACTGATTATACCCTTTTTAGTTAGTGGGGGTTAGGGATGGCGTAAGTCTCTAAGGAATTTGGAAGCAAAGCTTCCAGGACCTTGAGGGGCTAGCTGCTGTTACTACTGTCAATAAAACATTAGTCACGAATCCCTTCAGATAGATGTCAGTGGGCCATATGTTTGGAAGATGATTGCTAACATATACCTTGGGGAGGGCTGCTTATGGTTATCAGAGGGAAGTAACACTAACCAGAGCAGAGCTATAGTGGGAAAACATGAAGGGAAGTCCTTGAGGGAGCTGTAGGAGTGTTACAATCCGTATGTCTCAGGGATTTATCAGTGGGCTGCAAGCTGTAAGCAGATTTAATTTTAGCTGCATTTCTCTTGCCTTTGTTCTCCTCATCACTGCTATAAAGCTAACAGGTATTAAGCCTTGGGTACACACCACAGGCTAAAAAAGGTTCCACCTGACACCTCGTCTTGTACAGATGCTGGGACACCTCTAACTCAACTTGATGGAGCCGACATCAAGGAAAACTGCCTCCACCCACTTCATACTTTAAACATGAAACCCTTCCACCTTATTTTCCCTTTTCTTTTCTCTGGCATTGGCCTGGAAAGAAAACACCTTCATCTCTAGCTCCCAGGCCATTGCTGAGGGTTGTAACCTCTGGGATGTAAAATGATCTTTTAGGGGCACCTGGGTGGTTCAGTCAGTTAAGTATCCAACTTTGGCTCAGGTCATGACCTCATGGTTCGTGAGTTCGAGCCCCGCATTGGGCTCTGTGCTGACAGTTCGGAGCCTGGGGCCTGCTTTGGATTCTGTGTCTCCCTCTCTCTCTGCCCCTCCTCCACTCATGCTCTGTCTCTCTCAAAAATAAACATAAAAATAATAATAAAATAATCTTTTATTTCAGGCTAAAGAAAATCTAACTACGTCTCTAACTTCTCACAAGCAAAGTAAGACATCACATTAGTCAACACCTCTGAATTTACATGGTCAAGTTAAAAAGGACCTAGCAGGAGGCTTTCAGGAATCAAGATTCACTCCTTTTGGCAGATCCCTACATCCCTGGTTAGGAATAAATGCAAATGAAGCTAACATAATTTTTTAAATTTTTTAATGTTTATTTGTTTTTGAGAAAGATAGAGGGAGGAAGGGAGGAGTAGAGAGAAAGAGAGACACAGACTCCAAAGCAGGCTCCAGGCTCTGAGCTGTTAGCACAGAGCCTGACGCAGAGCTCGAACCCACGAACCGCTAGATCATGACCTGAGCCAAAGTCGGATGCTCAACCAACTGAGCCACCCAGGTGCCTCCTAACTTCTTAACTCTTAAAATTACTGTAGAATCTGCTGCTAAAGCAATAGTTGCATAGCAAAAATCCTTAGATTTTCTGCCCTAAGTTGTTCTTTTTTTTCTTTTTAAGAGAGAGAGCATGTGTGTAAGAGAGAAAGTAGGAGAGTGGTAGAGGAAGGGGAAGAGAGAGGAGAGAGAGAGAGAAAATCTTAAGAAAGCTTCATGCTCAGAATGGAGCACGGAGCTTGGAGCCTGATGTTGGGCTCAATCCCGTGACCCAGGGATCCTGACCGGAGCCGAAATCAAGAGGTAGTTGCTGTACCGAATGAGCCACCCAGGTACCCCCAAATTATTCTTGATAATAGGATAGGACAAACCCTTGGTTACCTTTTAGCTGAGTAGGGAGGTGTCTGTGTTATAGCCAATACCACCTGCTGGACCTGAATTAACACTTCTGGGGAAATTGAAACTCAATTACAACAAGCCTCTTAGCTTAAAAAGATGACTCCTTCGTTGGAGTCTTTGACTTATTTGATTTTGATTGCTTTTGGGTCTTGGGGAACATGGCTTCAATGTGCCCTCCAAACATGGGAATTATCTTGCTCATAGTAACCACAATAATCTCCCTGGTGTGTTGTATTTTCCCCAAAGCTTTAAATCATGTTCACGGCCACTAACCACTATGCAAATGATCTCCCTAAGAATGGGATGGTAGGGAAGGAACAAAGCGATGGCTGATTTAAAGAATGGAAACCTAAAGTCACAACCTGTAAATATCACAGAAATAAAACAAAACATCATAACCTGTGGGTACCACACAAAGGAACAATAAAAGCCGTGACAACTTTAAAGCAGTAGCTGAGAGTGGTGCTAATGCCTTGGATTTTCATCACATCTCTCAATGAAGCTGAGAGTCTGATCTAAAGGGAGGAACTGTTAAAAAGAAAAACATAGAGGGGAGCCTGGGTGACTCAGTCAGTTGTAGGTCCAACTCTTGATTTCAGCTCAGGTCATGATCTCATAGTTGTGGGATTGAGCTCTCACTGGGCTCTGCTCTGAGTGTGGAGTCTACTTAGTATTCTCTCTCTTCCTCTCTCAAAATAAATAAATAAACATATTTAAAAAACAAAGAAAGAAAGAAAGAAAGAAAGAAAGAAAGAAAGAAAGAAAGAAAGAAAGAAAGAAAGAAAGAAAGAAAAAGAAAACACCCAAAATGGCGTCATTTAGGTTAAAGGCCCAAGTTAGTAAACCAAGACTTAATACCTAACCTAACTATAGTCTCAACCCCCCAGGAATAGAATCTTGAACCAGTTAACATGGAGTTTCCTGGTCAATACCAGGAAATTTACTGTTAGACCCAGTCCACTCCCCTTAGGAGGACAGCCCTGCCCAAATAATGTATTCCTTGCTAATGAATCCTTTCTTCTTCTGTGTTTATGCCCTCTTTCTGCCTTTATTTTTTTTATGTAAGTAAACTCTATGCACAACATGGGGCTCAAACTTAGGACCCCAAGATCAAGAGTCACATACTCTACTGACTAAGACAGTCAGGCACCCCTCTTTCAGCATTTAAAGCCCTTTCCTCTGTTTAGCTCAGCAGAGCTCCCCTCTACTTGCTAGTTGGGATGCTGCCTGATTCATGAATTGTTCAATAAAGCCAATTAGATCTTCAAATTTACTCCACTGACTTTTGTTTTTTAACCCAGTGGTTAAGCTTTTTCATCTGATAAAGATTCAAACTAAAGTGTATATGGGGAAAATAGCATGATACCCTAGAATCTTTAAATATGTTGGGGAGGAAAAAAGTGAGAAACTGTAAATGAAGCAAATTTGAAAAAATGTTGATCGGGGGCACCTGGGTGGCTCAATGGGTTAACCATCCAACTTTGGCTCAGGTCATGTTCTCACAATCCATGGGTTCAGGCCCCGCACCAGACGCTATGCTAACAGCTCAGAGCCTGGAGCCTGCTTCAGATTCTGTGTCTCCCTCTCAATCTGTCCCTCCCCCATTCTCACTCTGTGTCTCTCTGTCTCTCAAAAATAAATAAACATTAAGAAGAATTTTTCTAAAGAAAAATGTTAATCATTATTGAAACTGAGTGACAGATACGTTGTTTTCCTAATATTAGAGTTGAAATGTTCCACAATAAGTTGATTTCTTCAAGACACAAAGTTATTCAAGACAATAAAAAGATGGGCAAGGGCAGTATTCTCTTTGTAGCTAGAACATCTTTACATTATTGAATGGGAAAAGACGGAGATAAGGAAGAGTTTTAGAATTTGTTAGAAGAAAGCTAAATCAATAAGCTAAAAATTTGAGAGTAACCATTGAAAGGGCAGAAATATAATCTATAGCTTCCAAATCATCACAGAAAAATAATAATGACATAAAAAATTCACCTAACACAAAGCACAAATGAAGAAAAATTGGTAAAGGACAGTAAATGTAAAACTGTACCTTTTTCGCTTTATTGAAGATATGAAGCAAAACAAAAGAAAAAAAGACAGGAAGAATGTATAATAATTAGAAACAAAAGATGATCACATGACCCAACCCAGCCCACCCTTGAAAGTGAATTTGCAACAGACTACAAATGTTTAAGAAGTCACTGAAAATTATAAATTTTTCATGAAAATCTAGACTCTCATTTACATACTTTAAAATGTCTTTACATTATTTATTAGTCAATATTTGACTATGTAGATCTTAGTATTTGTTTTTAATCTGAAGCCTATCAGCAAAACCAGGGGGACACAGAGACAAAGAGGTAAAGGAAAGCATGTGACACTTCATTGCCATACAAACACTGCTTAAAACAAACCAAAATGCAGAGTCGGCTTTACCAGTTAGGATATTCAACACTATCACCCACCAACAAGAATGAGAATTCCACAAATGAACAAAGAAAACACAGGGTCCTAGGATGGATCTCCTGGAAACAAGGCTTTACTAAGGGTCTGAGAGCTTATGTGTGTTGAAATGACTCTTTACCAACCACCCTTTATGCCTGTCACATAGTTTAACTCATCTATTCCACGTAGCAATGTTAGGAAGACATACTATCATCATTTGCATTTTATAGATGGAAACGTTAAAATACAGAGAAGTGATGTGATTTGCCCAAGGGCACACAGCTAATAAATGGCAGAGCCAGCACTCAAACCCCATGGTCTCCTCCTCCACAAGCCCCAGTTTAACTCCCCTGGAAAGGAGAGGAGGCAACAGAGTGGGCACAGAAGATGCCTGTGGCTCCTCGGAGAGCTCGGTGGCTCCCGGAACTCTGTTGGCTCTGTGCTGACAGCTCTACAGCCATCTTTCCAGTGTCCAGTGCCTAGCCTGGCCCCCAGCATGCTTTCTAATCAATCCTTCTAGTGCTTTGTGATCAGAAACATGAAACTTAGGATAAGAGAAGGATAAAGCATGCTTCAAGGTTTTTGTTTTTTTTCCAGGCAAAGACAAGGGATTAAATAGTTTCTAGAGTCAGTTAACAAACTAGGTCCTGAGCCCAAGCAGGGAGACTGGAAGCAGGGGAACTGGGGACAGGGTGTGGAGGGTGGAGACTGGGTGGGGACATCTAGCTTCACAGAGGTGCAGCCAGAGTTTAAGCCCTTGGAGGACTTGAACTCAAAGCCCCCAGCAGCTCTCAGTTCCACGTGGGCTCCTCCTCACTGCTCAGTTTGCTTCTGGGTTACCGTGCCTGCTGTGGGGAGAAGCAGATGGCCTGGGGTACAGGAAAGGCCCTCCCAAAGTCACCAAGCCTCCTGCAGTCTGGGCACAGCGCTTTGCAATCTCCGTCCTTCAGGAGAGAGTTAAAACCCCAGGCTTTCTCAACACCATCCCCCTCACTTCAGTGAGGACTGACAGCAAGCCAGGCTCTTATTGCTCAAGAAGCCCCAGACCCTCAAGGGGCTGGAATATTCCCCAGAGCTCCCTCGTCCCCTTCTCCTGGGAGCTTTCCACCAGGTCCTGGGTCAGGCTGCCCCCATCCCCTAACAGGCCCAGCTCATGGAACCCAAACGATGGCCCAGCCACTTGGGGAAAACAGCCCTGATTCCAGAGGGGACAGTTGGGAGACCTCTACCTTCAGGATAGCTTTCATTGTGTAGCACTTGGTACTTTCAGAAAACTTTAACAGAGCTCCCATTTCCTTGCTGGTATTCAGCACTTCTGGTTTTAGGTTGGCTAAATAGAAAGAATGACTTCCTTGGGTCTTTTCTTCACAAAGAAAGATTCTGCAAAGGCAAGTGCCTTGTGTTAAATCACACCTCCAGGTAATGATAGAGTCAGAACTCAGATGCCTTGTCTCCTGACCGCACTGGGTCATGCTGGCCCATTCCTGTACACATGGGAAGCCAGTGCACCATTGCCCCTGAGTGAAAATGAGGGTAGCTCCAAACCCCCCCCCCCCACCAGTGACAACAGACACAAATCCCTGCCCATGGAAGAGCCAGGCTGGGGACACACATCTGTCCTGTGTACAGAAAAGGGAAATCCCCACATAAACATAAGAAGGAGGCAGGTCCTAAGTAATTTATTAAATAGCTGAAAAAAAATAGACATTCCCTCCCCAAACTCCTTTTTATCCCGTTGTCCCAGCATACTGGTTACGAGGGCATGTGTTAGGGTCACACTATACTGGTGGGGCTACTTGTTAGCTGTGTGATCTTGGGCAAATGGCTTAACCATCTGTCTCTATTTTAGTTTCTATGTCTGCGAAATAGGGATAATACTACTTTTGGTCTCACTGAGTAACCAACATTGAATAATGAGATAAGCCACATAAAAATGCATCTAGCACAGGGTGTGGCACATAAAGACCGGTAGAGATGGGACTGGGGACCCCCTGACCATCATGTAGCTCTCTGACGTGCAGGTGAGGCATTCTGGGAGCTCCAGCTCTGAAAGAGCCAGAGCAAAGCCTTTTCTGATCTCCTCTAGCTATGGACCCAGGGTCCAAGGCCACAAAATCACAGGTCTGGCTGCTGTCTCTAGGTCATGCCATCCAAAACAATTTCTAGACAAAAGTAGAAGGGGCCACTCCATCCCATTTACCCAACCTCTCCCCTATGGTGTAGGGGAAGGATGTCATAATGTTAACTTAGTGACCATGGGTCCTGGCTGAGCAAGGGCCACAAAGAACCTGGCTCTGGGGGCCCTCAGCCTGCTCCCTGCTTGGCACTGGGAAAAGTTACTCCACATACAGAGCTTGCCACAGAAATGTGACCTCCAGCCACACTTCAGGTCCACTTAGCCTACCAGCACTACGAGCATGCCTCCTGCTATGGCATTCCCACATACCATGGTCCTCTTCTCTTACCTGCTTATTGATTCATTCCTAGAAGTACCCCCAGGGACTGGGTGGCCAACTAAACGGCATGGCACCAGGTTCCTGGTTTGTTGTTGGTCCCTCATGCACAGGATGACCTTAGGAAAGTGACTTCCCTTCTGAGCCTTATCTTGGAACTCTGGACTGAAAGGTTGATTAACTTAAAGTTCTGACTATCAAACCTACCCTCTGATGGTTTTACCCCTATGTCCACCCGATTATCCTTTCCCTGTCACCACTGCCATCACCACCACCACCACCACGATCACCACCACCACCACTACAACTAACATCATCACCATTATCACCACTACAACTACCATTATCATCACTACCACCATCACACCACCACCACCACTATCATCACCACCACCATCACCACTACAAGTTCCACCATCATCACTACCACCATCACACCACCACCACTACAACCACCATCATTACCACCACCACGACAACTATCATCACTACCAGCATCATGACCACCCCTACCACAACTACCATCATTACTACCATCACCAGTACAACTACCACTACAACTACCCCCAACACCACTACAACTACCACCAATTACCACCGATACCATCTACAACTACCACCAATTACCACCAACACTATCGTCACTATCACTACCACCATCACCCACTACCAACTCAGTCACCAACCACCACCATCATCACTACCATCCACTACCACCCATCCCCTGCAGTAAACTCAGTTTGCAGACTACACCCCAGCAGCAATGAAGGAAAGAGGCCGTTAGGCAGAACCACCTCCTGGCTAAATTATAAAGTTTTTTTTTATCAATGCCTCAATTCACTTCTTTCTCCATCCTGTCCGCTTACACACACAGACCCTTTCCTTCAAGTCATCCTGTCCACTTTCTCTGTCTTTAGTCATTTACCCTGTAGTGTAAATATAACACAGTGCATTGCCTCTCCAAAGAATATTTGCATATAAAGCTTATGTGTTAGCTGTGGCATAACAGACTTTGACTCCCTTCAAGGATTTGAGGAAGTAGAAAAGATATTTTTGATCAAGGGCTATAGGCCTTGTCCGGCAAGACTCTGGGGTGAGGACTGCCTTGATGTCATGTAATGAAAACTGGTTGCAGCAATAAAAGGGAAAACTCAGGGATAGTCTTGTGATTTAGAGTCCAGAAACAGGATACCAAAATGTAGATCCCACAGGGCATCCCCAACACTGCAGAGGTGATCATAACTTAAGCCTCTCGAGGCTCTTGGCCTCCCAGACTCCACATGCAAGTTCCATGGCTCACCTTATAACATCCTGCTTCAGCCACCTGTTCAGAGCATATGGGAGGGCAGGAGGTGAACTTCTCCAGGAACAACGCCCTCTTAACTGAGGACCCTCCTCCAGGCTCGCTGCCAACTCATCCTCTAGGACCAGGGGATCTGGTTAGGGAAGGGGGGCCTCCACTGCAGGAAGCCCTCTCCTTCATGTCCCTGCGCTAGGACACAGCTCATCGCTGAAGATGACCATCTCCACCACAGCTGAGAGGCCCTGGGGCAGCAGCAACAGCCCAGGAGTGAGATGAAAGCCTGGCGGAACTCCCCGTTAAATGCATACACCACAGGAGAGGGCTGAGTTAGCCCAGCCACACCACCCAAAGACGCTGATGGTGTCTCCCCAACAAGCAGGGCAGGACACCAGACAGTCGTGAATGAGCCAGTAGCACACAAAGCCCCCCAAGGTGATAGACAAGGTCTTTACCACTTTGGTCTCCTGGTGCAAGGGGGGTGTGTGTGGAAGAGGGCACAGGACAGGTGCTGCTAAGGGCCCCATGGCCCTCCCCCCCTTACAGCCACGTGCGCTCACCAGCTGCAGCACAGAATAACGGGCGAGTGGAAAATGTGACTGTAGGTGACCTGCATAACTAGCACAGAGATATAGAAGCGGGCCAGCGAGGAGACCACCACATAGGTGTATCTGAGGCTGGAGTTGCATCTTTGAATCTACGTAGGAGGCTCTGACTGGATAGATGAGGCTCCACCCTGTGCCGCCTGCCTCATCTGCCGATGCCAGAGCGCAGGCAGATAGCGATGAAGGAGATAAGAACTGACAGCAGCCAGGCTCAAGCAATGGACATTAGAGAAGCCCTGGGGGTCCCGTGCTGCTGGTGGGAGAAGGGGCCAGCCATGGCCAGATAGTGCTTTAGGCAGACTGAGGCGCAGGTGCAGGATGGAGGCAGTGAAACAAATGTCAAAGACCACCCAGATGTCACAGAAATCACCAAAAGTAGCCACCTGCCTGGGCTGCCACTTTCAAGGCATCACCAGGAAACCCACCAGACGGTCCAAGATGACCAGGCAGAAAACAAGGACACTGGTGACTTTGGAGTACAGGTAGCAAAAGTTCAGGGTGGCAGCACACATACGGAATATTTCTCAGCAAAATGAAAGCAATGGGGAGCCAAAGGAGCCCTTCTCACCCCGCCCCCTGCCTCACCCCGGCCCTACCCTCTGCTGAACGGGGACCTCAGTCACCTCTGGCACCGCCCTGAAGACTTAATTGCTGGGAGTTCTGGAGACTCTGGAACAAAGTTGAATTGGGACAAGGGTCAGGTGGTGCGGTGGTGAGGTCAGGATAGAGGCACCAGCCTTCCAAACCAGCCAGATACCCGCTGGCTGCCTGCGGGGGTCTTTCACCTGGCGCTGAAGAGGTGTCAGGGGCAGGATCCCGCCACTGAAAGAGGGGACGGGTCCCCGTACAGGGCAAAAATTGGATGTCCCAGACTTGATCCTGTGAAGCTAACGGGAAGGTTTCCGTCAGCGGCTCCCGGGCTCCTCCCAGCGTCGGAAAAGGGCGACGGACAGGCCACAAACAGTGCACAGGAAGGGCCCAGTGTCTGCCTGTGGACGGAGGTGAAGACACGAAGGATCTGGGAGCCAGAAAACGGCTGGAGAGAAAAGCGTTGTCTGGGACGCGTGGAGGCAGAGGCCCAGCCAAGAGGCGCAGAAATCCTGTAAGCGAGCAGACGTGGCGTCCTCCGGAGGCTTTACCGCCCGACGGCTCTCCGCGCCTGGTACCCCGCATTCCCGGCTCCAAAGCCCTGCGGCCCGGAGTCCACCCGCCGGCTTCCCCGAGCACAGTAGTTCCTCTCACCTCCTTCTCCCGGGGGCGCCGACACTGTGCTCCCAGAGGCCGTACCTTCGCTCCCAGCCGGCGTAGACACAGTCCCAGAAAAAGCGCTAATAGGAGCCAGAACCGTCTCTCCCCGANCAAGCTGGAGCCCCGCCCCCTCCGAGCCCCTCCCCTCCTAGCCCCGCCCCTTCAAGAATCCTGTGCAAAGGAGGCAGCTGAGGCCTGCACCACCCACTCTCAACAGCATCTCTCTCTGAAAGCTTTCCTTCTCAAGGATCACTTTTTCCCTCCACATCCCCTCGCTGGCTTCGGAAGGACCAGAAGAAATGTACTCCTTGCCACAGTAGTGTTTCTGAGATGATGGAGGCATCTGCAGAGGCCTGACACCTGAGAGCCTTGTGAGCATTATTTGCCAGCGAATTAGAACTATGCTATAAGGACTCTCACCTCAGCCCCTGTCGTCCTCTCGTTTGTGGCCAGGATGATGCCCGCTCCTCACTTCCNCCCTTTAAGCTCTAGTAAATGCTCATGGTAAATAGAAAACAAAAACAAATTCCGTTCTGGTTTCTGGAAGTTTCTCTTCCAGTGCTCTCCTAATCAAAGGGACTTATTCATAGGAAATCTGAACAAAAGCTGCAGTCAACTTGCAAGAGTAGAGACTGTATGTGTTTGAGTTTCATAAATTGGTAAGATGATCAGGGTGAGAGCCAAACTTATCCTAGCTGGGATAAGAACAGAAAGAGAGGAAAAGTAAAAGAAAAATGCAAAAATTAGATTTACCTAACCGAAGCCTTTTTCCATCGTTAAGAAGGGTTCTACCCCCAATTCCACTGTGTGGGGGTTTGGGGGAGGGTTCCTCACACCATTAAGCAATTCTTGGACACCAGCTGGGTGTTGTACAATTCAAGTCAGTTCTGACACTACCTAGCTGGAAGTAGCATCGGATTCCACAGGTTAAAACCTTGATCCAGCAAGAGTGATCCCCCATCTGCCACCCTACTTCAGTTCCCTCTATTTCTTTTTTTTTTAATTTTTAATGTTTATTTTTATTTTTGAGAGAGACACAGAGCATGAGTGAGGGAAGGGCAGAGAGAGAGGGAGACACAGAATTCAAAGCAGGCTCCAGGCTTTGAGCTGTTAGCACAAAGCCCGATGCTCTGTGAGATCATGAACTGTGAGATCATGACCTGAGCCGAGGTCAGATGCTTAACTGACTGAGGCACCCAGGCACCCCCAGTTGCCTCTATTTCTGACCAGCAGGCTTTAAATTAGAAGTTTCCATCTTGGATTTGATTAATTTGCTAGGGTGGCTCACAGAACTCAGGAAACCCTTTTACTCACTATACTATCAGTTTATTACAAAGGATATCAAAGGACACAAATTCAGAGTCAGGGCAAGGTCCTGAACAAAGTCGCTTCTAGCCTTGTGGAGTTTAGGGCCCAGCATGGTGACGTGTGGAGGCATTCTGGTTCCCCAAGCTTTTGTGGAGCCTTAATTCCATAGGTATGATTGGTTAAACCATTGGCCATTGGTGATTGCATTCAGTCTTCAGGTCCACTCCCTTCTCTGGAGGTAGGAGGTCAGGGTAAGGACTGAAAGTTTCAACCCTCTAATCACAAGGTTGGTCCTTCTGGTATCTACCCCCCATCCTTAGGTGCTTTCCAAAAGTCATCTCACTAACATAAACTCAGGTGTGGCTAAAAGGGGTTTGTTGAGACCCTCTTACTACTCTCAACACTTAGGAAATTCCAAGGGTTTTGGGATCTCTGTGCTAGGAACAGGGATTAAGACTAATTATTTATGTCTTATAAATTGCAGTATCACAATCATCCATGGGTAACCTTGGACAAATTATTTACCATTTCTAAGTCTCCATTAACTCATTTGTGAAATAACTGTGCCCATCTCATTGGAAGATTAAGTCCATTCAAAGGGCCTAGCACAGCAGTGTCTGGGTGGCTCAATCGGTTAAGTGTCGGACTTTGGCTCAGGTCATGATCTCGTAGTTTGTGGGTTCGAGTTCCACATCAGACTCTGTGCCGACAGCTCAGAGTCTGGAGCCTGCTTTGGATTCTGTGTCTCCCTCTCTCTCTGCCCCTCCCCTGCTCACACTCTGTCTCTGTCTCTCAAAAGTAAATAAATGTTAAAAAAAATTTTTTAAAAATAGAAGAACTTTAGGAAAAACAAAACAAAACAAAGAGCCTAGCACAATGTGGTACAATGTGGTAGTCATGGAGATGCACTGCCCAGGCCTCCCTTTAAGGTTTGATACCCAGCTGCAGGGAGTGTGGTCAACCCTCAGCCAGCCAGCTGTCAGCTCCTTCAGGGGCTGTCCCAGCTACAGAGAGCCATCCTAGCTGAGGTCACTCCCTTTCCAGAGGAATCTGATAACTGAGGGAGAGGGGTGGCAATGGATGAAGTCCTGGCCATTTCTGCCTGACATGGGACATTAATGGGCAATACTTATTCTAGAATTCCCTTCCACAGTGACCAAGGCTTTTGGGGAGGCTGCATTATAGATTGACTTCTTCCTCTCCTTAATCTTCTTTCTCCCTTTTCCCTTCATGAGTGGTGATCCTTGGTACCCCAAACTCTTTTTCCAGGTCTGCTTCTGGAGAACCCAGTCCGTAATACGTAGTGTCCAGAAGACCATAGGTACCCAATAAATGGTGGCTATTGCTTTTTGTTATTGTTGTTGCATTAAGATAAGAGCTAGAGTCTAAGATCGGGCGTTCTGTTCCTGACCCATCCAACCCCTGCTCTATAAATGCTTAGGGCTGTATTAATCCTTCATTATGCTAACATTTTGGAATTACTCTTCATTAGGTACTGAATGTTTGTGTCTTCCTGAAAATTCCTTTGTCAGAATCCTAACCCCCATTATACTGGTACTATGAGGTGAGGGGGTGCGGAGGCTTTGGCAGGTAATCAGGTCATAAGGGTGAAGCCCGCATGGATGGGATTAGTGCCCTTATAAGAGAGACACCAGGCAGTTCCTTTGCCCTCTTTCCACCAAGTGAGGCCACAAAGTGGCCATCTGCAACCAGAAGAGGGCGCTCACCAGAACCAGCCCATGCAGGCACTCTGATCTTGGTGTTCTAGCTTCCAGAACTGGAAGTGATAATTTCTGTTGTTTATAAGCCATTGAGCCAGTGGGATTTTTTTGTTGTTGTTGTAGCATTATCTGAACTAAGACACTCTTCCTCTGTCCCTATACTAAGTTACTCTTTAAGTACCTGCAGGGCATGGAACCCATCTAAAACTTCCTTCTTTCCTCCACTAAATTTGTTAGCTCACACCTAATGGGCACACCCTTTCAATTTGTTGATTTTTAACTTTCTTGGATTAAGGACTTCAGCGTGATATTTTTTAATAGCTAAATTCTCTTTCAACATGTATAATTTAAAGAAGTCTCTGTTAGGGGCGCCTGGGTGGCTCAGTCAGTTAAGCATCTGACTTCAGCTCAGGTCATGATCTCATGGTTCATGGGTTCAAGCCCTGCATCGGGCTCCCTGGAGCCTGCTTCAGATTCTGTGTCTGCCTCTCTCTCTGCCTCTCCCCTGTTCATGCTGTCTCTCAAAAATAAACAAACATTAAAAAATTAAAAAAAAAAAAGAAGTTTCTATTATCCTAGGGTACCTTGCTATGTGCTAACCCAGTAAGCCAGCTTCCATTCATTATACTGTTTACAGGGATAAAAATCCACTAGCTGAGGTTAGATCCACACTGCAGTTCACACGGTACTTTCGGGGGTACCCAGTCACCTAATTGCATTGGTTATCCTGCAAGGATTCTAAGTCCGCTCCTTCAGAAAGTGCAGTGCAGCCCATGGCTGGGATTTGTCTTCTGTACAGTTTGATGTGCTTGCTACAAAATACAGGTCAAAAGAGGTACCTGCGTGGTCAGTATCAGCAGAGAAACAATGTGAAGACTATCCTTGGTTTCCTTAAAAATTGGAAACTGGCGAGCTGGTATCTCTTGAGAGGCAACTTTCCATCCATAGTAGTCTGTATAATTGTAGCCCTTAGAACTGGAGGAAGTTTGTCTGCCAACACAAAGCGCTAACACACACCAACCCTCAAACCGAGGAAGTCAGTGAAGTCAGACTTCAGTTCGCTATCACTGTGATAGCAGCCTGACTTCACTGTGACTTCACTCTGACTTCAGAACCCACCCAGGTCCCAGGGCACAGGCTAAGAGCCCTTTCAGGGAGGCCCAGGAGAGGCTGAGGCTGAGCCGGGCTCTTGTCCTCCCTCCTCCCTAAATGCATACTCTTTCCCCTCTCCACACACCTGCTCTCCCTCTGCACACTGCAACCCTGTCGCCCAGCTGGCAGTGACTGGGAACCATCCAGCCACATGTCTAGGCTTCGCTTTGCTGTAGCTCTGCTCTGACCCCTGTCACAAAGCAGCAGGTATGCAGGAGAAAGTAGCAGGCCATACACAAGGAGACTAAGACAATCAGAATTTCAGGAGCCATCTGGTCTGTCTGCTCCACTCTACAGATAAGAAATGAGAGGCTCATGGGTCCAAAGCCATACAACTAGTTTGTGGCTGAGGCAAGAACCGGAACCAGGTTTCCTAATTCTGTCAGGACCAGTCACTACCTAGTTGGTATTTTCTCTCCCAACTTGATCTCAGCGGAATGATGGGTAATTACTAAACTCATAGATTGCTTTACAAGATTTTGAACACCCTAGGAGATTCAAGGGAAATGAAAGCTTGAATGTTCCCTCTTCAGTCAAGCCCTCCGTGAGTCTACCAACTTGAAGTATTTATTCTGAGAACTTCCTCAGCCCTTCACCTATACCCTGAAGGGTATTCTACTTTCAACAGGGCAGTATCTGAGCCTGGTTCATCTGGGTGGGACATAGCTCCACATATAAGAAAACTCACCAGTTCCCTTAAGAAACCAAGTCCATTCCTCCAAGAGGAGAGAATCCTGATGTAAGACTTAGGCCCCCATGGGGACCTCATGCAGAAATGCAGCTACTGCCAGCCCATGGCTCCTTGTTTTCACTCTGGCCAACCCAGACTCAACATCTTGTCATTTCTGCAGCACAGCAAGGGACCAGGCTAAAACATATAAACAAGGACTCCTCAGCACTCAGGCCCTTAGGAGAAAGAGTAACATGAGACCGAGTAGGAAGAGTTGTACAAAGTCCAGGTCACTCAGTTTGGCCGGGGGTTCCCTATGACATGCCTCCCTCTGGAAACTTGGCCTTATCTTCCCTGTGTTCTCTGTCCAAGCTGTTTCTGCTCTGGGCTTGTTGACTCACCCACAGCTGCAAACCCAGTGCTGTGGTAGGCCACCTAGCCTGTTCCTAGCTCTGCACTCAGCCTCAAAGCCTGTGTCCCCTTCCCTGCCCCCCCCTCCCCCCCTCCCAAATCAGGGCTGTGGCAAACACCAGGCATGTAACAGGCACCGGGCTAAAATACAATACAATTCATAGGCAGAGGAATTAGGTCAGTGAAAGAGAACAGGCAATGGAAAATAACGGCTAACATGATGGCACAGTCCCCGAACGCAGGCCGTTCAAGCAACATCTCCTCCCCCAGAACGGAGTCGGTGTGAGAACCATCAGGCCGCCTGCCCAGCTTCCTGCGAGCGCCGCAGCTACTGCGCATCCTCCTGCAGCCCGCAGCAGGTGCCTCTGTGGGAGGTGGGCGCAGGGAGGCGCCACAGCACAAGAAACTTCATACGGGCGAAGAAGAGACAAGGACAAGCACTCGGATTTTTTCTTTTAATTATTTACCAGATAAAAAAGAAAAAAATAGCGATTGTTTCTCTTCACCCCCAACATTTCAGTTTACCAAGGTCAAGTAGGAGAGAAAATGCTGAACAGGAATTCATGCCCCTGGAGCCCCCGGAGCAAATTCCCTCGGCTCTACAGCACCTCAGGGAGGAGGGACAGGGCAAAGGGCTCCAGGCAGAAATACTTGTACTGCAGCAGCAGAGTGGCAGCACGGCTGTCCTTTCTCCTCCCCGTCGCCACAGCTTTCAGACCTTCCTGTCTGCCCCCCTGCACCGTCCACCCCAATCCATCAGAGGAAGGAGGAAGATAGGACTTCAGGAGGTGGGATGGGCGGAGCACAGGCCCAGGGAAGCACACAGCAGACACAGCAGAAGGCCACAATCTTCTGCCGCTATTGCACATCCTGGCTCAGATCCCCTGCCCTGAGCAGTGGGCTGCAAAGTGAAATGCTCCTGAAGTTCAAACCAAGAACCCGTGGTTGTGTGCCAGGCTCAAGAAGGGGAGGTGTGTGGTTGTGTGGTTTGTTGTGACACACACATTTAAGTTATATGTAAGTTACTCCAGGATGGGGGCGAGGCAAAGATCATGCCTCGTTAAGAAAAAAAAAAAAAACATATGGAGTTTGGACACCTGGGGCCCTACAGTTGCCTGGGCTTCTCCCCCTCAAGTTCAAAAGACCAAGAATAACTCTCCAATCAGCAGATCTTCTGCATAAGACGGAAGAGGCAGCAGCGACCACCAACTACACAAACCCCCTCTCCAGTTGTCATGACTCTGACACTGAGGGGTGACCTCTTTTTCTGAACACCTGGAGAATCTGGCCAGTGACCCCACGGGACAACAACCTCTTACACTGTAGGTTTTTCCACAAAGTGGCAGCTGTTTCATTCTCATTCCTCCCAATACCAAGGAAACCAGAGTAGGACCGAACACGTGGTTCACCCGACCTTACAGACAGAATAGAGTCCTCAAGAAAACAGTGGGGCGGGGAGAAGGGGCTGGTTTTGATTTGGCAAGGCTGCAACTCTTTCACCTTCATTGGCTGGAACAAAGCTGGTGGGTGAAGACAAACCTAACGGAGCCAATGGCAAGAACTGCAGGCTATGAGAGACGACAGGTCAAACACAGAACTGTATAAATTGTGGCACTATAAAGATGAGAAGGCAGTTCCATGACATCAGCTGGGAGCACGCCTTGGGAGCACGCTTCCAGAAATTACATCTGTCCGTAGTAAGTGGTAGCATCCAGATAAATCAGAGTAGTTCTCCTTCCTCCTCTTCAAACAATTTCTGAGTTTCTCATTTAAATAACTATGTACACACACACAAGCCTGGTCTCTCTTTTACATGAGGGTCCTTCACTTGAGGGTCCTAGAATGGCTTTAGAGAGTCGGTTCCAATTGCCTTTTTGGAGATTTACTGCTTGGGACCAAACCTGTAAGGAGAAGAAATGCCTGAATATTCTACCAGGTGGATCTTTAAGGTGAAAGCATCCCAGTGTTTAATGGATTGAGTCTTAATATAAATAATGAGCCCACAACTCCCTTATGGGGTTTGGTACCCTGGCAAATTGAGTAACTGGGCTGGGACTCGTCAGCCCCATGCCTGGTTACCGTCAGCCAGAGGGCCACATGCCCTCTAACAATCCTGGGAATAGAGCTCCCTACCTCCCTCTGATAAGGACAGTTTCTCAAGTTCGGCTTCAAGTTCAGCGTCCGAGATCCTAGGGTTAGGCACACTGTTGGTATAAAATGTCTCAGGGTGGTTGTCAAGCAGATTCGAAGGTTCTTTGGTGGTATCCTGAAGAAGGATGTCCAATTCCTTCTCCAGTTCCTCACTGTCAAAATCTGGAAAGAAAAGATGACATGAGAACACATGAAGTCGAGGGAGGAAATGCATCAGTGAGTCAAGGATTGAGTCAAGGCAAAACTAAGCTCAGCTTTACAAAAATGTCTGGGCCTCCTTGTAGGTCAAAAAAAAATCATGTGAGTTGGGAGGAAGAGGGTGCCTTCAAGCAAATACTCTTTTCCCACACACAGAGCTAAGTCACCTAGGGCGTATATTTTGCTATACCACGGAACTAACCCTGCTTCCCCTTGCCCTTGAAGAAGGATCTTCCAGTCACAAGTCTAATGAGTCAAGATCACTGCAGCCCAGAGGGGCCAACAGTACAGCCTCCCAAGGGAGATGACAATTCCTTCTAACTACTGCCATGAAAAAGCTCCAGAGAGGGGAGCGTGCTGCCTGCACCAGGAAAAGTGGATCTGTGATCAAAACTATAACAGCACAAAGAAGTAAAGGCCTCTTCGGAAGGAAGGAAGGAAAGAACTGCCATGTCAACTCACCTAAGCCATTGGTCACCCCACCCGCCAGAGTCTGAGAAACTTCATCCTGGGTGTCACACAGCTGTAAGAGAAAAGGATAAGGCCTTGAGCACTGAACGGTGTCTTGAGGGTCTGTCTTCTGGTCTCAGTGTTCAGGATTACCAAGTAATCTGCCCCATCTGAGAATCAAGAAAATCTTCCTCAAATTCATAAGGTACAGAGTCACATTTGGGAAAAGATAAAGTACAGCAAAGTCACACCTGCCCTCAGTAACTTCCTCCTGTGATTTTCCTCCCTGGCCCCTTCCTGTACCTCTTGGATCTGATCCACAAGGCTCTCTGCCTTCTCCACTGTGACATCCTTCATGGAGAGTTTTAGTGCTCCTACCCCGGCCTGATAGGCATTGAAAACCTAAACAGAAGGCAAAGTTAACAGTGCAAATGAAGAACGCTGGGCAAAATACATACAATACTGTTTCATCTCCAAAAGAAAATTTGGGGTTTGGTTTGTTTTAACCACCCACACTTGATGCATCCCATGTTCACCGAGGCCAAACCTTCCCAAGAGAAGAAGCAAAATCCCAACCATATCCTGAAAAACACCCAGGCCTCCTCCAAACACCAAAGCCACAGTGGAGGGAACAAGGAACATATGCCGGATGGACCACCCAGGTACTGGAGCAGAGGGGCAGTGGCTACCATCTGATCTGTCTGGGAGGCATAGATCCGGTCCAGGATGCCTTGAACAGTGTCCAGCTTGGCATGAAGGGCTTCGATGCGCTTCTCTGTCCGTTGCTTGGCCTTGAGAGATCTCAGTGCCTGGGTGGGGGATTGGGGGAGAAGGAGTGGTCAGGGTCAGCTAGGCAGGCCAGAGGGCCAGACAAAGCAAGGCTTTCCAACATGGTAAGAGCATCTCAGGCCTCCTCCTCTCTCATTTGTAAAACAAGCTGTAGTACCTGGACCACCTGCNCCGCCCCCCTCCCCCCCCCCCCCCCCCCCCCCCCAGAGGCCCCAAGCTCCTCTCTGAACTGCTGGGGCACCACCTCCCACCACCAGCCCAGGGCACAGGCACACAGCTGGAGGTGAAAAGAATAAACTCACGAGTTGCTTCTTTCCTGCTCGGCATGCCCGGCGGGCTTCTTCTTTACACCTGTGAAACAGAGCAAGATGACCATGGCATAGGATGGGGGTGGCAGTGTCCTGAAAAGTCTCCATGAGCCCCACTTAGGTAAGGTACTTTCAAATCTGAAAATCAAATCTATTCCACCCAAAGGCCAGAAAAATAACGCCCAACAGCCCACTGGCACACTCCTGCAAGTTGAGACATAAACTTGAACATATGCGTGCGAGAAAGGCGAACTAAGGAGAGGCTGTTTCAGCCCACGGGGAGAGAGAATGTGCCAATAAGGCACCTTAACAACCGATTCCCATTTCGGGAGCTAGGAGATAAGGAATCAATTCCTAACGCCAACAATGACCTCGAACATAGTCCCTGGGTTTCCCACCATGTTGGGTTTCTCCTTCTGTAAGAAGGATAGAGCATTTTAATTCAATGTCCATTTATCCTACTTTTTGGAGAAGTGTTCATGTGCCTTTAGCAGGGATGCCTTGTAAGGCCAGCCATCTGGGGAAAAGCAGGAATTCCGTAGAAGGACCCTGGATGGCAGAGACCTGTCTTGTTCAACTGTATTTCCAAGTCCCTAGGATAAGGTCAGGCTCAATGAACACTGGTTAAATGGATACTGGCATGGAAATGCATAAACATAATGCTAACAGATGTCATCTCCGGGGGAAGAATAAAAATTCAGTTTTTCTCCTTTATGATATTCTGTATTTTGCATGATTGCTGCATGGAGCACTTAGTACTTTGTAATTAGTTAAAAAAAAAAAAAGCAAAAACCCCACCGATTAAAAAAAAAAAAAAGTGCCCACAGAAACTTTGCTTTGCTGGCTCTGAGGGCCAGACAGTGGCGGGAGTCGGAGGGTGCTCAGCTCAGGGGTAGTTACCTCTCTGCCTCCTGGGATAAGGACTCCACTTTGCGCGAGAGCAGCTGTTCACTCTGCATCAGCTGGTATACGCCAACATCTACGTCGTTGACAGGAGAGACCTTGGCATGTGGCCCTCGGGCAAACTTCACAATCTGAGGGACAGGGACAAATTACTGGGGCCCCTCCCACGAATGCGGACAAATCCCCAGGCAGGAATGCTGGTGGGCACGTCAGTATACACTTAATAGGTCCCCGGTGAGTCAGTGAATGGACAGCTGGACTTCCATACCTTTTCCCCATTCTGCTCGAGAACCGTGACTCTCTTCTCTTTCTGCAGCTGCAGCAACACCAAGTAGAAGGTCCTCTCATCCGGGAAGGAGCCCGCACACAGGGTGCTCAGCTCTGACAGGGCCACCACAGGGTGGGAGGAGAGAGGGGAGTTCTGATACAGACGATACACTTCCTCGGCCTTCTCCTGCAGGGAAGGCGAATGTGCTTATGGGCCTGGCCACTCCCCGCGGAGCCCAGAGAGCCCCGACCCTGTGTTTCCAAACTGTGACCATGCGGGACGAGAGCAGGGAACACTGGCCCTGCCCTCCTTAAAGTAGCAGCTTTGGGAAAGGAAAAAGGATTTGTGTTTTTCAAACCCTGGAGGAAGTTTGGTGTATGCAGATGAAATGAGGTACGTGATATCTCTGGAGCCAGCTCTGGGCTTGCATGTCTCTTTGGGACTTTAGGTTTCTGTGTCTCCTGGCCCAAGAAGGAGGAGGCAGTGTGGTGCAGTGGCAAGGCCATGACCGAGAGCTGAGGAGTGGTTTTTGGCCCCACCTATGTCCCCGGCAGTCAGTCTCACTGGTCCTCAGCATCCCTCTCACAAACTGACGGTGGATGAGATGACATCTATATTCTCTTCCAATGCTAGTCACTTCATTTTTATGCCAACTGCTGACACTGCCAACAAGAGCATTACTGAGTCTATAATGAGTCGCAAGATAGAAGTATGTGACAACGAGGTAGGATAGGGTTTTTGTGAGAAGTCTTAGAGACAGAAGTTTCAAGCAACGATGCCACTGTGTTCCTCCTGCATGGAAATTACTCTCAGTCTTCTGCAAACAAGAAATATTTACTGAATTAGGTACAAAGTGCTAAGAAAATCTAGGGAAGGAATACCCAGGAGTTCAGAGACTGCTTGGGGGAGAAAATGGTCATTGAGCAGAATTCTGAAGGATGCATAAGTCCCTAGGTGAAGTAGGTGGGAAGGGCATCTCAGGAAGAGGGACGGTCATGAGCAAGGGCAGAGAGTATGAGTCAATAAGGTGTTTATGGGAGGGGCCAGGAAGGGGAGAGAGAGAACAGAAGCACTTGTCTCCTATAGAAGGTGTAGCAGCTTCTTTGCTGTCCTTTATCTGCATGCAGATGGTGGTAGTCATGGAAGGGGAACAGCAAGGCTGGATTAACAGACCTAGTTGACAAGGGGGAAAGGATGGATTATAGGAGCTAGGGTTAGAGGCAGGAAGACTGTTTAGGCAAGAGACTAGGAGAGACTGAAGAGGGCAATGCCTGTAGGGAAGAGAAGGGATGGGTTCAAGAATTCAGAAGATAAAACAAGCAGTCCATGGTAACTGGGCATGGGGTGGAAGGGGAAAGAGGAGTCTGGCATGACTCCTGGGCTCTGGCTTGAGTAACGAGGTGGATGTGATGCTATTAATTAACAGCAAGAACATGGAAGGAAAAGAGTATATTTTACAGGAAAGACAAAACATTCCATTTGGTCGTGTTTTTTGGGATGCTTGAGGTGCATTCAAGAAGACACACACAGCAGATACTTGGGTATACAAATATGAAGCTCAAGGGAGATACTGGAACAGGACATATAATTGGGAAAGTCCTCCAGCATAGAGAAGGTAATTAAAATCCCAAGTGTAAATGAGGAATTCAGAGAGCAAAGTAATACACTGAAGGAAGATCAATGTTTAAGAGATGAAGGAACTCATAAGAGATCCAGAGCACCACTCAGGGAGAACCAAGAAGAACCCATAGTGTAATGACAAGAAAATCAAACAAATGGGAAATTTTAAGAAGCAAGTAGTCAATAGTGTCAAATGCAGCAGAAGAGTCTAATAAGATAGAAACTAAAGTTTTCATTTGATTTACCTGCCCTGCCAAACAATAATGCTTACTATAAAGCTAGCTACGTATTAAGAACAGTGTGGTATCCACACCAACAGAATAATGGTAAACAACATTAATAAATGTTAAAACATCTTCTAGGGGCGCCTGGGTGGCTCAGTCAGTTGGGCATCTGACTTTGGTTCAGGTCATGATCTCGCAGCTCATGAGTTCGGGCCCCGCATTGGGCTCTGTGCTGACAGCTCAGAGCCTGGAACCTGCTTTGGATTCTGTATCTCCCTTGCTCTCTGCCCCTTCCCACTGGTACTCTGTCTCTTTCTCTCAAAAATAAATAAAATATTTTTTAAAAAAATTAAAATTTTTTAATGTTTTTTTTATTTATTTCTGAGAGAGAGAGAGAGAGAGAGACAGCATGAGCAGGGGAGGGTCAGAGAGAGAGGGAGACACAGAATCCAAAACAGACTCCCGGCTCTGAGCTAGCTGTCAGCTCATAGCCTGATGCTGGGCTCAAACCCACGAACTGTGAGATCATAACCTGAGCCAAAGTCGGCCGCTTAACCGACTGAGCCACCCAGGCGCCCCCAAAAAATTAAAAAAAAAAAAACAAAAAACTGGTTATCCATGTGGAAGAAAATAGTTTTTCCTCACCAGATGTACAAAAACAAATGCCAAATTACTGAAATTTAAATTAAGGAAGTATTTTAAAAATCTAATTAACCTTGAAGTAGAGGATGCCTTTGTAAGCAAGACCAGAAATTCAGTAGCCAGACAGGAAAATTTTAGAGATCTGACTACAGAAATATGGAAACTTCTATATGGTAAATGACATAAGAAATAAAAATGTAAAAGCCATGATAAATAAAAGTGAAAAGCAAACAAGAGACTGGAAAACAATATCTACATCCCTAATGCTAAATATATTATATCTCCTTCCAATACATAAAAAATCTCCTATAAATATAAACGACAAACGATCCAATATAAAAACAAGCAAAGGATAAAAACAGGCAATGTACAGAAGGAGATACATAAATGGCCAACAGATAGGGGAAAAGATGCTCAAATCCGAAACAGGGAATACCATTTTTGTTTGTTGTGCTGTCAAAATGTGAAAGACTCATGTTATCCAGTGCTGGCAAGGAGGTGGGGCACCTGAACACTTGAATGAAAGTGTGAATTAGCGCAAACTTTTGAAAAGTAATTTGGCAATTTCTGGACATAGCAATTCTAGAAATTAATCCATAAAAATAAAAATGGAAGTACTGTATACAGATGTACACACAAGGCTGTCAAAGAAGTATTTTTTTTTTGTAACAGAGAAATTGGAACGACTTAAATGTCCATCTCTGTGGCAACTATTGCATAAACTGTGCATTTCTATAGACTTTTATGCAGCCATCCAAAGGAATGAAGTACATCTATATTGTGTAGGGTCCTGGAAAGATACTCATAATATACTAAAGTGTAAAGAAAAAAAAAAGGCAGGTTGCAGACCAATAAATAAAGGTGCTATTTCTGGAAAAAAATGGAGTATACGTACATACATATTTTTGTATGTATGTGCATATTCATTTATTTATTCAACATATGTTTACTGACTTTCTACTATGTTGGAGGCACTGTTCCCAGAGTTCCAGGGCCAATGGAACATCTCCCTTCTGGTAGGAGAGACAGATTGTAAACAAGTAAACAGTATTTTTAGAAAGCATTAAATACTAACAACAGAATAAAACAGAAAATAACATTGTGGGGGGCGCCTGGGTGGTTCAGTAGGTTAAGTGTCCGACTTTGGCTCAGGTCATGATCTTACGTTTATGGATTCCAGCCCTGCGTCAGGCTCTGTGCTGATAGCTCGGAGCCTGGAGACTGCTTTGCATTTTATGTCTCCCTCTCTCTCTGCCCCTCCCCTGCTTGTGCTCTGTCTCTCTCCTTCTCTCTCTCTCTCAAAAATAAATCAGAATTAAAAATTTTTTTTAAAAAAAGAAAGAAAGTAACAGTGTGGGACAGGACCAGTAAGAAAATATGTGAACACACAAACACACACATGTGCGCACACGTGAACAAAAATGAATGTACCCAAAGACATGGAAATGGGATGAACATAAAAGAGATGTTCATTTCTTTGTATAATTATTATTTTTTTNAGCCCGACGCGGGGCTCGAACCCACGAACCGCGAGATCATGACCTGAGCGAAAGTCGGACGCTTAACCGACTAAGCCACCCGGGCGCCCCTAATTATTATTTGTTTAAAATGCTTATTATTTTTGAGAGAGAGAGAGCACGAGCTGGAGAGGGGCAGAGAGAGTGGGAGGCACAGAATCCAAAGCAGGCTCCAGACTCCGAGCTGTCAGCACAGAGCCCGACACCGGGCTTGAACTCACAAGCTGTGAGATCATGACCTGAGTTAAAGTCAGACGCCCAACCGACTAAGCCACCCAGGCACCCCTATATAATTATTTTAAATAGCACAACTTACAAGCAATTTTTACTTTTTTCTATTTTTTCAAATAAAATAAAAAGTTGCTGGCTTTCTGTATCTAGACTTGGGAAAAATCAATTTACCTCAGAAGTAGGGGTTTGTTTTTAAAAAATATCCAGGTAAGACCCCTCAGTTTCACACATGGAAACAAAATTCCATCCCAGGAAAAGACAGTGAAGTCACCCTATATGTCACGGAATGAGCTTCAGCGTTGAGTGCTCTGTTTAGTGATGTAAACTGGGCATAGATTTAACAGAACCATGCCGCTGTGGAGCTAGATTTATTTTTTCACTTAAATAAGATTAAACTACACTGCAGTTAAAAATAGTTGCTGGTTCTTGGAAGATCTAGGTTATTAATTCCACCACTGCCCCCTTTTCTGCTGTTGCTCTCAAAACACTATGAATCCCAAACCACAACTGTGGGGATGAACGGGTATACCTCCTTTCACTCCAGCTGGAAAACACTTGAGGTAAGAGACTGCAAAGAGGAATGGAGCTTAGCCCAGGACACGCAAACCATCCTGTAGTTTCTGCGTGTCCTTGGCTAAGTCCCAGAGGTCAGGGTGCTGGGTGGGAGGATAGCCATGTGGGTGAGGAAGGAGAAAGAGCCCTTCCTTTGAAGGATGCTCTCAAATTATGAAGGACAAGGACAGGTGGTAAATTTTGGAGACCTCCACCTCAGTCTGAGGCAGAGAGGGCTGGGGGTCTGTCAAGGTGACGAGAAACTGGAGCTTCTCTTGGGGTGAGGGATGAAGAGCCTGAGCTGGCTCTTCTGGGGCTATGCAAGGGTCCTGAGGTTGGGCTTGGTCTGTGAGTTTCAAAAGTAAATACTGTCTATTTCTGCTACCCGGTTTTCAGTCAGTTTCGGTGGCATGGTGGGGCTGAAGCAGGCTTGCGCTAGGTTAAAGAGCATGTGGAAGGTGAGAAAGTGGTGACAAAGCTGGGTCATGGAGAGAAAAAGCACTAACTAGGGAGTTGCCGGACCCCACAAAGGAGCCATTCTGTGATCAGAAAAACCTGTGCGGGTTTCAAGGCTGAGGAAGGAGAAGGATATGGGAGATGGAATATTACAGATCAAGAGGCTAGCTGATGGGACAAGGGCACAGCAGGGTAGGGGCAGACTCAAGAGCACATATGGAAGAGAGGATGGATACTTCATCCTCTAAGCCTGGAGAGAAAGAAAGGCTTAGAAGACTGTTAACCGGATGTAGAAGGACAGAAGGCTGAAGGCCTGACAGCATATGCTACCTTCTCAATGAACTGTCAGCAGAGCTGCAGAAGGGGAGAATGGAAGGCAAGTAAGACAGGGCCTAGAAAGGACAAGAAAACTGGGCTAAAGAGTGGCTGTGAAGGCCCTCTGAGAGCTGGGAACCATGAAGGGGACCCCAGTCTTGGAGACGAGGTGATTTTCTCTAGCAGGGGTGGCAGACCGTGGGGTTGGTCTCACGCAGAGGAGCTGGGGTCTCTCGGGTGGACCGAAGGAGCTGCAAGGAATCTGGATGCATGCTGTAGGGAAGATAGTCCAGGAGGAAGCTGGCGGACCAGGAGGGCATGAAGGGACCACAGGCCTGGTGGTCTCTTCAGCGACAGTAAGGCCATCAGTAAGCTGGAAGGGGAAAGGGTTACAGTCACAGAGGAGGAAATCTGAACCTGGTTTGCCGATTTAAGGGAAGGAAGACCTGAAGTCACAAGGTCCTCAGGAATCCTGAGAAACTTGCCAGGAAACTACAGAAGACAAAGAATGTTCTAAACTTGAGCTTATCACTAATTTCTACACATACAGAAAATAATCAGCTATATGTTGTGGACAATTCCTAGACAGAGGCTCACCCTGGAAATCCACAAGTCCAACTAACAACTAAATAATGTTATGAAAGGTCAGTTACATGCTCTTTTTCTAAGGATGCACACAGGATGACATCGGTCGTCACCTCAGATGGTACCCCAACCCCTCCCTTCTGAGCACCCACCTTCAGCAGCTCCACAGCCACGAGCACCTCCTCAGCAGGAACCTTATTGTCCCCTAGCATGTTGGAAAGAGTCCACTTGAGGGGCTTCAGCAGGAAGACTCCAACCCCCCAAGAGATCCAGCTGCTGTCTACACTGGCCATGAAGTCTGACTCCCGCTGCAGCTCCCCTCGGCTGCAGGCAAAGAAAGAAAAAGGGCATGTAGTAGGCTCGATGTAATGGCCCATTCCGGTCCCCAGCTACCCTCTGCTCCCGAGAGAGAAATGTGACCATCACCATCACAAATACCATTATCAGGTACCTACTCTGTGCCAGCTATTATGATCATCCCTGTTTTCTGCTCCAGCTATCAGCCCCATGACAACTCTGTGAGACGGACATCGTTGTCAGCATTTTAGTTAATGAGAAAATCGAGGGACCAAGGTGAGAGAGGCCAACTCTAAACTATAATTTGGCTCCAAAGTGCAAGTTCTCCACTGAGGCTGGGACCTACGTTGAGACCTTCATTTACAAATGAAGCTCAATACGATAAAAGGGAAATAACAGTAATGGATTACTGTCAATGCAAGACATGAGGAAATACACAAAGATGTCCAGAGAAAAGGTTTTCTGCTATTCCTAAGCTAGGGTGGAGATAGGGCATAAGCATTCAATGGTACTGGTAACAAGCAGCTACATATACTGGGCGCTTATCATGGGCAATCACTATGCTAAGGGCACCGTAAGGAACGTGTTTTCAAATCCTCACAAGAAACCTAACTACCAATATCATCACCATCTTATACTTGGTCAAACGGAAGCTTAAATAGAGGGGCACATCATTTAGCAAGTGGTAGAGCCAGGATTTGAGCCCAGAACGCTTGGCCCTCAAGCGAAGCTGTTAATTACTATGTTACGCTGCTACTGTGAAGAGTTATCTTCCTCAAAAATTCTCTGAGCACCAGACCTCATTAAGCACCCAGAAGCGTCAGCAGAGTGCCAGTAGTCAGGGGAGGGGAAATCAAGGTCTTCAAGGTCTCTGGATGGGAAGAGGTGGGGACCAGGCCTACTGCACTGAAGAAGCCCAGACTGTTCCCGCCCCTTACCAACTTAAGCTATGGTCTCCACCGTACCCCACTTCAGGCAGGAACTAAAACTTTGCACAGCAGACTTTCTCAGAACAAAGAAGTTTCAGAAACGGCTTGTCCCATCAGTGTCAGCCGATGGAGAGGTACCGGGGAGATAGAGAAGACCTCTTAATCAGGAAGTGCAGCAAACTCAAAGCAACGTATGGAAATGGACTTTCTTCTTCATTTGCTGAAGGAGGTACTACGCTAGCTAGGCTGCTCTCCGTATATGTACCATGTGATGTGCAAATGATTTCGAATCAGGAGAGCAGGGGTCCAGTCCTGGCATTACGTCTGAGTAGCTGTGTAAACCCGAGGGAGTTGCTCGACCTCAGTCTCAGCCTCCCCTTCTGTCTGCTGAGGATAATTCTATCACCTCGCCCGCAGGACCGCTGAGGAGGTCAGGTGAAACGGGGGTGGTATGCACAGTATCTGCATACTTTTCAGTGAGGTACTTTAGATATCCATGCTCAGGTACCTCCAAAACTGCGCCTGTCGCACAGGTCGCACCTACTGGACCTTCTCAGGGCACTAAGGTACTCAGTAAAGCCCTCAACCTCCTTCACGTCCTCTGCCACACACAGCCCGTGCCAAGGACAAGCCAAGCCTGACCAGACACATGACCTGTGCTGGGGGCTGCTGGCAAGATCCCCACCGGCCTCTTCCCCACGACTGCCTTCTTCTTAGCCCTGACCTTAGTTCAATAAATCCTATCTCACAGACCTTCTGTTCCGGGGTAATTCAAATTTGGGAGCCCTTTACGAAATAACTACAGCACGGGATTCCACCACAGACAAGTCATTGTCACCTCTGCCAGGCAGGTGTCTCCTCCTACCGTCTGGATCTGATCTAATCGCACTATCCTGGACCCGCAATTTGCCAGATGCCCGTCTCCCTCTCCCTCCACACCCCTAACACAGCCTCCTCGTCCTCCTTCGCCTACTCTACACACACAGACCCGCTTCTGCGGGCCAGACCCTGGGCTGGGCGCGGTACCCTCAGGGAGCCGCCCCCGCCCCCGGCCCGGGCCCGCCCTCACCGTAATAGGTCCTGCAGCACGGTGGCCAGCCCCAGTGGGACGCTGCCCTTGCGCTGAAAGGCCTCCTGCAAGTCCCGCAGACGCAGGCGCACCACCCCCTGGCGGCGGCTGTGGCTCAGCACCAACGGAGCCCAGAAGCCCATCTTGCTGTCCCAGTCGGTGCTGTTCACCTCGCGACTCCTTTTGAAGGCGGAGAACAGAAAGGACATGCGCTCCTCATCCTCCTCCCACTCGGGGGGCAGCAGGCCCGCCGGGTCGCCCCCGGCTGGGGCCTCGGCCTCCCGCTCCGGGGACCACATCGGAACCCCAGCCCCGCCAAGGCTCCGAACACAACCCCGGCCCTGGTCCCCTTCCGCCCTAGTTCCCTCCCGGCTTCCGTTCCTTGACTACCTCCTCCTCCGTCATTACGTCATCGCCACCCCTAGCGTGAAATAAGTCCCGCGCCTTCTCAAGCGCCTGCGTCTCTCTGCCCTCTCTGCGCCAAGAGGCGGGAGGATGACCCTTATTTTCTGAGAGGCTCAAAGCGCTTGCGCCGACCACTTCTCCCACAGTCTTTGTGCGGAAAGAAGGGCTTCGCGCGTGCGCGACGGGTATGTGAGCGTCCCGACCCCTGCTGATCATAGAGTTCGGCGAAACATTATAGAGAGGCTAACGCTTCTGCGCCTAAATTGTGGTTTCAGGTAGTGGGACCGTAGAGTCCCGCTAAGGGGCGCCAGAGGCGCCAGGATCTCTGGTGAATCAGTACGGCGCTCCACAACCAGCTTCTACTTCAGACACTTAAACTTCCAAGATCGCTTCCTTTTATGGTGATATCAGCGGATACACAACTGTCGGTTACTCAAGCTCTGTGACAATGTATATACTGAGTTTGAAAGACATATGAGCTTCTATTACTCTTGCTTCCCATCTTCTGCCCTGGAGTGCGCCTCATTTCTCTGTTACACTCTCCTGCTGATCCTCAAGATGGAGCTCAATTCTAATCTTCCTTGAAGCCTTCTCCAGCTGTCCTGACTCATTCTTGATCTGTTTCCTGAACTACACAGTTAGCATTTACTATTATGTAGCCTGTTCCCTAGTTCTCTCAGGATAGGTGCAATGGCTTAAATATGGTGCTACGATTCATAGCGGTGCTGAAGAAATACTTAATAAAATGGAAGGTGCACAGCTTGACCTTTGCCCTTCTAATATCTTAGAATCTTGTTAGAATGAATGAGAGCTCACATGCATGACATGATTCTTACAAAAAAAAAATCTTTTGAGCAATGAACATGTCTAGTGTGTTAAGAATAAATAGATTTTCTTTTTAATTGAACGGTTTAAAAGATGAAAGGAGTTTCTTGTTTAATGGAACTGGTGACAGTCGCCAGAGTTGAGTATGAATCTGATCTCTGCCACTCGCTGTGTGACTGTGGTCGAGTACCTAACTTTTCTGTTTGAAGAAAATGTTAACGATGTAGGTAAAGTACCTAGCACATAGTACATATAGTAGGTGTTAACACCAAATGGCAAGATGTTTAGTAGTCGGAACTCAGTTGTGAGGAAGAAATTTAATAAGCATTTTGAAGGAAGGGAAGGGATATGATTGGTTATATGAATGAATGTGTCAACTGATATTGATGTGCTGTGTTACATTTCTTCAAGCATGTCAGGTCAGTATCTCATTTGATATTTATAACAACTAACAAGAAGTCTCTCCCTGACCACCCTCTAGATGGGTTCTTCTGAACCCTCTTCTTGACTAGGCCTGTCACCCTTGGTCTACAAAGACCTCAGCAAACATAGTTTCTAACAGCTCCAGGCCACATCCCTAGGATAACCCTAGCCCCCCTCAAAGTGCTGCCTCAGAAAACTCAAGGTTGTCAAAAATTTTGACTGTCTGACCCAGCCAGTCTCCCAGCCTCTGCGGAAGAGGAAGACTCTAATTTCTACAAGTCAGTTGGCAACCCCAGATGGGTTTCCCCTTCTAGCTTTTTGTAATTTATCACTGCCCTGACCCTACTGAGACCCCCTCCCTCTCTTGCCTGCTCCCTTATTTTCCCTTTGAAAAGCCTCATCACTTCTATATAAGGAAGTTGAGTAAAATCTGCACTGGACACTTTCCATATTGTAATAATACTGATTAAAATCTATCCTTACCCCTTTGACTAGTGCCCAGCTGTACCCGAAGAAGCACATTTCTGCCCTGCATCGTGCGCAGGAAAATGGCTGGTTGGTTTGTGTCATGAGAGAAACCAGGTTGTTTCCTCAGCTATGTCTCCGGGTCTGAGTCAAAATAATCCTGCTCCTAAGCATTTTCGGGAGAGCAACATTACGTACCTGTGGCCACCTGCACCTGAAAGTGCTGCTGGGTTCCCAACACCTGTAAGCAGAGGGGTCTCTACTTCTGCCTTCTGGAGATGGGAGGAGCTATTGGGAATAGTGGAGAACAGAAAGGAAAGCTGTGCAGATCCTGAGAGGGGTGACTGGGTATATGGCAAGCTCTTTCTCATCTCAGGGCCTCCAGCTGCTACACTCTCCTTTACTCGGCACGAATGGCCCCTTTTCATCCTTTAGGTCACAGCTTAAAAGTCCCTTTCTCAGGCCTCGTCTGAACAACCTGTCTAACATAGCACCCTTGGAATTTTAGAATGGATGGTCAGTTCCACACCACCTGCTGATTAACCGTAACATCCCAGAAGGACAACCAGACATTACATGCCTCCTGAAGTAACATGATAACAAGTACATAGAGCCACCTGTGAAGTATTTTTGTCAAAAAATGGAACCTGAATGTGATCAAGCTGCTAGATCTAAGTATTATTTTATGGAGGTTAAAAAAAAAATCAGAAGGTGGATGCACATGTTAAATGAAAACGAAGGTTGCAATCAGCAAAATCTAGACTGGGGAATTCTACTAGCTAAAGACCTTATTTCCTCAGCAAGTAATGATAACAAAGAGACTTTTATTGTATAATGTTATCAATCCAGTTTGGATCCAATTTGCCTAAATAATCATAAAAATTCATCTATGATAACTAGACACTTCCAATATTAACTGGATATTTGGTGGTATTTAGCAAATGGAGGAATAATATGTGGGTTTTATTAAAAGTATATTTTGAAGATATATCTAAAGTATTTATGAGTGAAACTGTATATTTGTGGCAGGAGGTTGGGTGGGAGAAAGTAGGGACATATCAATGAGTATAAATTTCATACCCTGCACCCAGCACATAGCCTGGCACTTAGATATCATTTAATTTTTTTAATGACTAAATAAATGACCTAGACCTGCATCCCAGTTTAATCTCAGTAAATAGTTAAATGACCTCAGACAAGCAGGCTTCCTTCCAGATTCCTCCTCTGTGAATTAAAGGTTCTACACTCTGATCTTGAGGAAAGTGCCCACTTTCCGATTCTAAATGTAATATCTGCTATAGATATGTGAGTGATTGCAGAAGCTCTTTAGTTCTGGAAAGTCTGAAGAACAAAATGCCACCAAAACATCACCACATCATCTCATGGTAGTGAAATTTATTTCCTGATGCCCCGATGTGTTTTTCATCAGATGCCGAAGCAACCTCACTCCTGCTATAACGCACAAACATCGCAGAGGCTTCAAACACTGCAACACTTCTATAAACCTGCAAGATGTCAGCCTCCATGTCACCTCTCCTGCTTGTTTGAGGACACCTTGTTATTTCTGTAGAAATATGCATGCCTTCTTACATTATCCAGTTATTTCTAGTTCTCATCTCTTGAATTCACAGCCTTTAGAACTTGGCTAAAAGAGGAATAAAAAATACATTATTCATAGTCTATGAGATTTAGAGGAGGAGAAGCGAGGCTTGTTAATATTCTGTTCAGGCACCACTATGTTCTAGAAGCCTTTCTTGATCTCTGTCTTTCCTCTTCCTTCCTTTCTGCTCCATGCTGTATTGGGTATCTTTTCTTATCTTTCTATAGCCTATATACCTGTCTATCATTTCAGGTCCCACATTGTTTTCTAAGTTTCCATTTATGTGCCTGTCTCTCTAACTAAGGTTAAGTGCCTTGCTGGCAGGGACTGTTTTTAATTATGTTTGTTTCTACCACAGTGTGTGTGCATCTTAAGGGCTGTTTGTTGAATGAATAAATGACTGTAATCAAGTCATGAGTTTGAAGAAACAATATCATCAAGTCCTATCCTTTATATCAAAAGAACATTTATCCAAATATAACATACTAATACAGTAGTTGAACCTTTTATGTATTGGAACGACTTATTTGTTTTTTAGCTAGTTTGAACTGAAATGCCTCTAAATTTAATTTCCAAAATGCTCAGACAGAGTGGGTAGAGCAATTACCCCTGTGGGAACTCCCCTTGCTTCTCTCTTCAAAACATGCAAATCACAGGAGACTGTTGCTATCTACCCGTTCATAACTGATCTTCTACAATGCCATAGTGACCATTTGTGCAACTGTTCGATTTCACTCCAAATAATTTATCCCTTTTTAAGTTCATTGTCTTCTCTCCCAGTCTTTCATTTTATTTATTTATAAAAAATACTTTAAGTTTATTTATTTTTGAGAGAGAGAGAGAACACGAACAAGTTGGGGAAGGGCAGAGAGAGAAAATCCCAAGCAGGCTTCGCAACAATAGTCACAACACAGGGCAACACAGGGCTCGATGCCACAAACCAAACCGTGAGATCATGACCTGAGCTGAAATCAAGAGTTGGATGCTTTACCAACTGAGCCACCCAGGTGCCCCAAGCTTTGCTCTTCTTTTTCAAGATTGCTTTGGCTACTTGGGGTCTTTTGTGGTTCCATACAAATTTTAGGATTATTTGTTCTATTTCAGTGGAAAATGCTATGGCATTTTGATAGGGATTGCATTAAATGTGTATATTGCTTTGGGCAATAAAGACATTTTAACAGTATTTGTTCTTCCAATCCATTAGCATGGAATGTCTTTGCATTTCTTTGTGTCATCTTCAATTTCTTTCTTCAGTGTTTTATAGTTTTATAGAGGTCTTTCACATCTTTGATTAGGTTTATTCCTAGGTATCTTATTTTTGGTGCAATTGTAAATGGGATTGTTTTCTTAGTTTCTCTTTCCACTGTTTCATTATTCAGTGTATAGAATTGTAACAAGATTTCTGTACATCGATTTTGTATCTTGTGACTTTACTGAATTTATCAGTTCTAGCAGTTTTTTGGTAGTCTTTAGGGTTTTCTATATATAGTATCATGTCATCTGCAAATAATGAAAATTTTACTCTGTTACTGATTTGGATACCTTTTGTTTCTTTTTGTTTTCGGATTGCTGTGGCAAGGACTTCCAGTACTATGTTGAGTAGAAGTGGTGAGAGTGGAATCCTTGTCTTGTTCCTGACCTTAGGGGAAAAGCTCTCAGATTTTCCCCATTGAAAATGATGTTAGCTGTGGGTTTTTCATATATGGTCTTTATTATGTTAAGGTATATTCTCTCTAAACCTACGCCATTGAGGTTTTTACCATGAATGGATGTTGTACTTTGTCAAGTGCTTTAAAAAAAATTTTTTTTAATGTTTATTTACTTTTGAGAGAGAGAGTGCAAGTGGGGAAGGGGCAGAGAGAGAAGGAGATGCAGAATCTGAAGCAGGCTCCAGGCACTGAGCTGTCAGTGCAGAGCCTGACGCGGGGCTCAAACCCACAGACCACAAGATCATGACCTGAGCTGAAGCTGGAATCTTAACCGACTGAGCCATCCAGGCACCTCATCAAATGCTTTTTCTATGTCTGTTATAATGATCATATGGTTCTTATCCTTTCTCTTATTGATGTGATGTGTCATGTTGATGATTATTGAATATTGAACCACTCTTCAGCCCAAGAATAAATCCCACTTGATTGTGGTGAATGATTTTTTTTTTAACGTATTGCTGGATTTACTTTGCTACTATTTTGCTGAGACTTTTTGCATCTATGTTCATCAGAGATATTGGCCTTTATTTCTCTCTCTCTCTCTCTCTTTGTAGTGTCTTTATTTGGTTTTGGTATCAGGGTAATGCTGACCTCATAGAATGAATTTGGAAGTTTTCCTTCCTTTTCTAATTTTTGGAATAGTTTGAGAAAAATAGGTATTAGCTCTTTCCTGAATGTTGGTTAGAATTCACCTGTGAAACAATCTAGACCTGGACTTTTGTTTGTTAGGAGGTTTGTTTTTTTTTTTTTAACGTTTATTTATTTATCTTTGAGAGACAGAAAGAGACAGAGCATGAGTAGGGTAGGGGCAGAGAGAGAGGGAGACATAGAATCTGAAGCAGGCTCCAGGCTCTGAGATGTCAGCACAGAGCCTAATGTGGGGATCAAACCCATGGACCACGAGATCATGACCTGAGCTGAAGTCAGACGCTTAACCGACTGAGCCACCCAGGCGCCCCAGGAGTTTTTTGATTACTGATTCAATTTCTTTGCTGATTATTGGTCTGTTCAAAGTTTTTTATTTCTTCCTGTTTCAGTTTTGGTAGGTTATACATTTCTAGGAATTTATACATTTTTCCAGGTTTTTCAGTTTGTTGACATATAGTTTTTCTCTTATATTCTTTTATAATTATTTGTATTTCTATATTTTTGTATTTTTCCTCTGTCATTTGTGACTTTATCTGAGTCATTTCTCTTTTTTTCATGACAAGTCTGGCTAGAGGTTTATCAAATTTATTGCTTTTTTTTTTAAGAACCAGCTCCTGGTTTCATTGATCTATTCTATTGGTTTTTTAGTTTCTATACCATTTATTTGTGATTTAATCTTTATTATTTTCTTCTTTCTACTAGTTTTAGGTTTTGTTGGTTGTTCATTTTGTAGCTCCTTTAGGTGTAAGTGTAGGTTGTTTATTTGAGATTTTTCTTACTTCTTGAGGTAGGCCTGTATTGCTGTAAACTTCCCTCTTAGAACCACCTTTGCTGCATTCCAAATGTTTTGGACCATTGTGTTTTCATTTTCATTTGTTTCCATGTACTTTTTAATTTCTTCTTATGGTTCCCTGTTGACCCATTCACTGTTTAGCAACATATTATTTAACTTTCATGTGTGTTTGTGGTTTTCCTGTATTTTTTTCTTATAGTCGACTTCTAGTTTCATAGCACTGTGGTATAACCTTTATCTTCTTGAATTTGTTGAGGCTTATTTTGTGGCCTAATATGTGATTTATTCTGGAGAATGTTCTATGTGCACTTGAAAAGAATGTGTATTTTGCTCTTTGGGTATGGAATGTTCTCAATATATCTGTTAAGTCCATCTAGTCCAGTGTGTCATTCAAAGCCATTATTTCCTTGTTGATTTCCTTTTTAGATGATCTGTTCATTGGATTGTTGAAGTCCCTTCATATTATTGTATTATTATTGATTACTTCCTTTATATTTGTTAATGACTGTTTTTATGTATTTCTGTGCTTTCATGTTGGGTGCCTAAATATTTAAGATCATTATATTTTCTTGTTGGATTGTCCCTCCCCCCCCGTTTTTAACAGCGATTTTGCTTTTTAAAAAAATTTTTAATGTTTATTTATTTTTGAGAAACAGAGAGATACAGAGCATGAATGGGGGAGGAGCAGAGAGAGAGGGAGACACAGAACTGAAGCAGGCTCCAGGCTCCGAGCTGTCAGCACAGAGCCCGATGCAGGGCTCGAACCCACGAACCGAGAGATCTTGACCTGTGCCGAAGTCAGACACTTAACCGACTGAGCCACCCAGGTGCCCCTGTTTTGCTTTTAATAAGGTAAATGTAATGACACTGAAGAATAGGAAGGTGACAAACACTCAATATATATTTTTCTTTTGACCAGCCTCTTCTTTTGCTGCACCTGGGTCAACAATCATGCCACTTCTGTTCTACTATTGCAGAAACACGTTTTTCATATTCCTACTTGTTCTCCTGATACAGCTGAGCAGCCTGGCTGTTTAGTGGGCTATTGGGATTGGGTTCTTCCAATAGAGACTGCATGGATGTTAAAATAGAAGACATGTCATAGGCTGGAATCCAACAGTTCTGAAGTATGTCCAGACATATACTATCATTTGCATATACATTTGGACGGAACATCTTTGAGACAAATCTAACCATAGGTGGCTTATTTGAATATTATTATATAGTCCTTTTTGTCTCTTTGTTTTAAAATCTGTTTTGTCCAATATAAGTATCGTTTCTCCAGCTTTCTTTTGACATCTGTTTGCATGATTGATGTTTTTCCATCCCGTCACTTTCAATCTGCAGGTGTCCTTAGGTGTAAAATGAGTCTCTTGTAGGCAGCACATAGATGGGTCTTTTATTTTTTTTAAATCCATTCTGTCATCCTATGCCTTTTGATTGGAGTGGTTAGTTCATTTACATTCAAAGTAATTATTGAGGGATACATATTTATTGCTATTTTATTACTTGTTTCGTGATTGTTTCTGAAGATTTTCTCTGGTCCTTTCTTGTCCTTCTCTCTTTCATGGTTTACTGGTTTTCTTTAATGATATATTTGTATTTCTTTCTCTTATTCTTTACACATTTATTAGTGGTTTCTGATTTGTGATTACTATTTGGTATAGCATCTTCTGCAAATAGCAGTCTATATTAACTTTATAGTCATTTTAGTTTGAATTCTTTCTTTACTCCTCTCCACCTCATGTTTTAGATATATGTTGTCATATTTTAAATCCTTTTATTCTATGAGTTCCTTGACTGATTTTTTTATAGAAATATTCATTTTTACTACTTTTATGTTCCCTATCTTGATACTGTTACTTGGGTCTTTCCACTCAAAGCTTCCCCTTTGATATTTCTACAGGGCTGGTTTGGTAGTCATGAACTCTCAGTTTTTGTTCATCTAGAAAACTGTAGTTTTCCTTCCTTTCTGAGTGATAGCCTTGCTGAATAGAGTATTCTTGGCTGCACATTTTTCCCATTCAGTACTTTAAATAAATCGGGTCACTCCCTTCTGGCTTAGAATGTTTTTGCTGAAAAATCCACTGATAGTCTTATGGGGTTTCCCTTGTATGTTACTGTCCTCTTTTCTCTTGCTGCTTTAAAATTTTTTTTAAAATTTTGCCAACTTAATTATAATCTGTCTTGGTAAGGATATTCTTTTGTTGATTTGGTTGGGGATTCTCTGTGCCTCTTGAATCCAGATATGTTTCTTTCCCCAGATTAGGCAAATTTTCAGCTATTATTCTTTCAAGTATATTTTCTGCCCCCTTTTCTCTCTCTTCTTCTGGGACTCCTAAAACACCAGTGTTATTACATTTGATAGAGTCACTGAGTTCCCTATGTCTGTTCTCATTTTGCATATTTTTTCTCTTCTTTGTTCAGTTTAATTACTTTCCATTGCTCTGTCTTCTAGATTATTATTCATTCCTCTGTTTCTTCCAGCCTGCTTTTCATTACATCAAGTGTGTTTCTAAACTAGTTTATTGTACTCTTCATCTCTGATTGGTTCTTTTTTATTTCTGTGTTAAGGGTCTCACTGTTGTCTTCCACTCTTTTCTCAAGTCCAGTGAGTATTCTTATGATCATTGCTTTAAGTACTCCATAAGGCATTTTACTTATATCTGTTTCACTTAGATCTCTGGCCATGGCCTTGTCCTCTTCAGTCCCTCTTGGGAATGATTTCTCTGTCTTCCCATTTTGTCTAAGTCTCTGTGCCTGTTTTTCTATGTTAGGAAAATCAGCTACATCTCCTGTTCTTGAGGATAATGGTCTTAAGAAGAGGACCCGAGGTGCCCTGCTGTGTAGTGACCCCTGTTTCCTAGGGCCTAGTGCTTCAGGGAGTGTCTCCAGTGTGTGCTGCATGTGCTGTGCTGTTGTGTCTTGGCCACTTTATCCTTCAGGCCAGTTGTCTGCAGAGGCTTTCTTTAAAAATTTGTTTTCTTAATGTTTATTCATTGGGGGGGGGGTAGAGAGAGGGAGACACGGAACTCAAAGCAGGCTCCAGGCTCTGAGCTATCAGCACAGAGCCAACGCGTGGCTCAAACTCATGAACCATGAGATCATGACCTGAGTGAGTCAGACAGTCAACCAACTGAGCCACCCATGCGCCCCTGTAAAGGCTCTCTGCTCTTGTGGGCAGTGTTTGGTCCCTGGCCTGAATTTGGCAGATTTTAACTAGGTGTGTTCTAGTCTGCTTGTGAGATGAAACCTGTCACCCCTGCTACCAGAACTGAAGCCCTGCAAAACTTCTGGGTCAGGAAATGTGTTGTGGCAGGGATTGGGGCTGGTCTTTGGAGGAAGAAACCTGCTGCACTGGGACAAGGCAAGCATAACTGGGAAGGGCAGTTCCACCAGCATGCAGGGAGGCAGGGCTTGGTGTAAGCAAGGTTGGTAGTGAGTGTCTTCTCTGCACTAGTTTCTGNGAGGAGGGGAATGGTGCCTGTCAGTTCCTTTGTTCCTGGAGGGGCTTCTCTGTAAATGCTACCTCTCAGGGACTTGCTCTGAGATGAGCAAATAACTGACCCATTGTGTCCCCAAGTGCTCTTCAGATTGCTGTTTCCATGCTGAGTGTTCACAGACTCTGTCCTGCCTTCTTCTCCAAGAGCAGTCCCAGTGCCCGATGGGCCCTATCTGAGCCAAGCCTCCTGACCCTTAAAGCTCCAGGCTTTAAGCCGTGCTGGTTGTAAGAACTTGTGAAATTTAGCCCTTCTCACTTTACAAGCCAATTACTATGCGTATTTGTTTTTCCTGTGCACTCCTTTGTGTGCCAGTCAGTCACTTGCCCTTCTCCATAACCATGTTTCCCTCCCTGTTGCGGTGGCCGTGATCTATTTCTCTCCCAAACTGTGTCTCTGCACTTCCTACCTTCTTAGATGTGGTCTCTTCTCTACCTTTAGTTGTGGAGCTTGTTCTGCCAGTCTTCAGGTCAATTTCTGGGGTATTTAAGATGATTTGATAATTATCTAGGGGTCCTGTTACTCTGCTGCTTTATATTTTCAATCAGCATGTAAGTAGCTTGGAAGTCATCACTATATCCTAACAACAGGTTAAAAGCTGAATAAACTAAAAATCAACAACTCTTCTTAGATCCATCAGAGAGTTGAAAGCAAAGGACAAACTACTGCAACAAAGTTTGAAGAGATGGACAGACAGAAAAAGAAAATAACAACATAGTGGAGCAGAGACCTACAAGCAAAAATTTCCTTGGGAACCAGTACCAGAGTAGGCATTTGAGTGAGTTGTTATTCTCTTCTGTTGCTTTCTGAAGCACTTCTTTCTTGTGTTTTACCCTCTAAGCAAGCTGCTTCAAGACTTGAGCTTCATGGGACTTGCATCTTTTTTCTACACCTTCTAATTTCTTCTGAATTCCCTCCAGGGAAAGATTATTCTTCTTTGGAAGGAAAAGAGGATATTTTAGGTGAATTCTTTTGATCAATTCCTCACCTGAGGCACACTTCTCCAGTACTTACACCTGGATATCACAAAAAGTCATAGTGAACAGAAGATAAGAGAATGATAGTATATTCTACACAGTTCACTGGCAAAAAAACCCTCCTGCTTTGTCGATGTCCATCATGGTGGAAAACAAAATGGCCAAGCTAATATTCATCAATAATTCTGAACTCCTTTTGTTCCTGGGATTTAAGCTCCTGTCCAACAGTGGGCAAGATCAATTAATTTTACAAACCTCTAGACTTTAGATTATAATATTTGTTGCCTTATGTCATGAAAAACTATATATCCTTTCCTGAATTTTTAGGGTCATGATTCTTGTAGACCCGAAGATAGTACCAAAACCATAGGCCTACATGTTCACAACAGCTGGAAATTAAAATTAGAGGCAGTGGAATGGTCTAATCCCAGCAAAACATTAGATGCAGTACCAAGCCCAGGATAGGCATGGCCCTACCCTAGGCTGGGAAAGTTGGGTAGAGTCCCTACCCCCTGTCCAAGTATGCCTTGTGCTCTGGCCCCACCCCTTCCCTCCTGATTTTATTGGCTCTCCCCAAACTGTCAATACCCTAGAACCAGCCACAGTTAGAGAAAGTATTTTCCCAGAACCTAATCTATTGGGGTTTTTATTAGCATCTAACTGACTGTGGGGAAATAAAATACCCAACTTCTTCTTCCTCTAGCCATCCTGTCCCAACGAAGTCTGGGAAGGGGGATACTGAGGAGCACTTGTGAAGTTTATAAAACTGAGATCTAATCATAGGTTTATAGAACAGTTTCTTCTCCCCCCATACCTTACCACTACGTTACTAAGGCCTATTTACCATACTTTCTTTTACCCAGTACATTATGTCTTGCTTTCAACAAAAAATTATAAGGTATGCTGAAAGGCAACCTAATAAAACCCAAAACAAAAACACAGTTTAAAGAGACAGAGCAAGTATCAGAATCAGAGTCAGACCATCAATTTAAAATAACTAAAAATTCTAGTAGAAAAAAAACAGACAACATGCAAAAACAGGTAGGTAATATAAGCAAAGAGATGGAAATTATAAGAAAGAATAAAAAGGAAATGTTAGCGACCAAAAACATTATTAATATAAATGAAGAATGGCTTTGATGAGCTCATTAGTACACTAGGTATGGCTGAGGGAAGAATACTTGAGTTTGAGGATATGTCAATAGAAACTTCAAAAACTGAAAAGCAGAAAGAAAACAAAGACAAAAAAAAAAGGGAACAAAATATCCAAAAACCATGGGACAACTACAATAGGTGTAATATACATGCAATGGGATGTGAGAAGGGGAATAAAGGGAGAAAGTAATAGAAGAAATATTTGGAGTAATAAAGACTGATTTTCCCAAAATCAATGTCAAATACCAAACCACAGATCCAAGACTCTCAGAGAACACTAAGGATATATGCCAAAGTAACACTACAACTAGGCATATCATATTCAAACGGTAGAAGGACAAAGATGAAGAAAAGATCTTGCCTATAGAGGAGCAAAGATAAGAATTACACCTGACTTCTCAGAAAGCATTCAAAGAAAAAGAGTGGAATAAAATATTGAACATTTTGAGAGGAAAAATAACTATACAAACATAGAATTTTATGATGTTTATTTATTCTTGAGAGAGAAGGAGAGACAGAGAGTGAGTGTGGGGTGGGGGTGGGGGGTGCAGAGAGAGAGGGAGACACAGAATCCTAAGCAGGCCCCAGGCTTTAGGCTGTCAGCACAGAGCCCGATGCAGGGCTTGAACCCACAAACCACGAGATCATGACCTGAGCCAAAGTTGGATGCTTAACTGAGTGAGCCACCCCGGCGCCCCCCCAACCTAGAATTTTATACCCACAAAAATTATCCTTCAGAAGTGAAGGAGAATAAATCTTTCTCAGGTGAACAGAAACTTGAGGGTATTTGTTGACAATAGACCTGCCTGCAAGAAATGTTAAAAGTTGTTCGGAAAGGAGGAAAATGACATAGATCAGAAACTCAGATTTGCATTAAAAAAAAGGAAGAACATTAGAGAAGGAAGAAATGAAGGTAAAATTTTTAAAAATTATTTTTCTTATTCACTTAGATTTTATTTTTAAGTAATCTCTACACCCAACATGAGACTTAACTCACAACCCTGATATCAAGAGTCACATGCTCCACTGACTGAGCCAGTCAGGTGCCCCTATTTTTCTTATTCTTAACTATTTAATAGGTAGCAGTTTGTTCAAAACAGTAGATTCAGTGACTGCAGCTTATGTATAAGTGAAATGAATGAGAGCAATGATATAAGGGACAGGATTAAGAATTAGAAATACTGTTATTATAAGGTATTTTCACCACCTGTGAAGTGGTATAGTGTTATTTGCAAGTGGATTTAAATTAGTTGTAAATGTATCCTGCAAATTTTAGGGTGACCACGAAAAAAGCAAAAAAGAAGTATAATTGATATACTAAGAAAAGAGAGTAAGTGGGATAATATAAAAATAATTGAAAGCACAAACAGAAAAAAAGTGTAAGACAAAAATAGAAACAACAATGACAATGAGTAGAAAACAGTAACAAAGATGGTAGGTATTAATCTAACTGTATCAATAAACATCGATAGTCTAATACACTAATTAAAAGCTAGAGACTGTCACAGTGGATTCAAATACAAGACCCAACTATTTGTTGTCTACAAGAAACCAACTTTAAATATAAGGACACATATAGACTAAAGAGAAAGGAATAAAGACATAACATGTTAACATTAATAAGAAAGCAAGAGTAGCAATATTTCAGACAGACCAGACTTCAGAGCAAGAAAAATGATCAGGGATAAGAAGGAGCATTACATGATGACAAAGGGCTCAATTCTTGAAAATGACATAACGATCTATAATGTGTTTGCACCTAATAACAGTGTCAACATATGTGAGGCAAAAACCAATAGAAATGCAAGAAGAAATAGATAAATCTGCTATTATAGCTGAATAATTCAACAACCCTGTATCAGTAATGGACAGATCCACTAGGCAGAAAATCAGTAAGGAAGGCAACAAATACCATCAATCAACTGATGTCTATTATGAATAGATATATTGACTATTTTATCACCAACAGCAGAGTAAACATTCTTCTCAAGCTCAGATGGAACATTCACCACGTTAGACATGGCCTGGCTGTAAAACACACCTTAACAACAACAAAAACACTCCTCAAAAAGTTTAAAAGAATAGATACAATATCTGCTCTCAGACTCAATGGACTTAAAATAGGAATCTATAAGGGAAAGATACCTGGAAAATCCCCAGATACTTTTGAGATCAACAACATACTTCTAATTAACATATGAGTCAAAGAAAGGATCTCAAGAGAAATTTTAAAATATTTTTAACTAAATGAAAATGAAAAAAAAAAACCAACTTACCAAAGTTTGTGGGATGAAGCAAAAGCCATGCATGGAGAGAAATTTATAGCATGAAATGCATATATTAGAAAAGAAAAAAATCTAAAATTAATTCTCTAAGATTTCATCTTGGGAAACTAGAAAAAGAAGAGCAAATTCAAAGTAAGCACAAGAAAAAAAAATAGAGCAAAAATCAGTGAATCTGAAAACAAGATATCAATCTCAAACATCAACAAAACCAAAAGCTGGTTCTTTGAAAAGGTAAGTGAAATCAATAAATCTCAAACCAAACTAAGAAAAAGAGAAGACACAAACTATTAATATCAGAAATAATAGAAGGAATATCATTACAGATCCCATGGATATTAAAAGAATAATGAGTGGCTGCTATGAAAAACCATATGTTCATAAATTGGGTGATTTAGATTAAATGGATCAATTCCTTCAAAGAAACAATCTGCCAAAACACACACAAGAAGAAATAGACAATCTAAATAGGCCTAGACCGGTTTTATTTAAAAAAAATTTTTTTTAAGTTTATTTATTTTGATGGAGGAAGGGTAGAGAATCCCAAGCAAGCTCCCCACTGTCAGCACAAAGCACAACACAGAGCTCGATCTCACAAACCATGAGAGATGAACTGAGCTGAAATCAAAAGTCACTTAACCAACTGAGCCACCCAGGCGCCCCAGGCCTAGATCTCTTTTAAAAATCGAATCAAGGGGCGCCTGGGTGGCTCAGTCAGTTAAGCGTCCGACTTCGGTTCAGGTCATGATCTCACAGTTCATGAGTTCAAGCCCTGCATCAGGCCCTGTGCTGACAGCTAGCTCAGAGCCTGGAGCCTGCTTCAGATCCTGTATCTCCCTCTCTCTCTGACCCTCCCCTGCTCACACTGTGTGTGTGTCTCTCTCTCTCAGAAATAAATAAAACATTTTAAAAAATTTTTAAAAATCGAATCAAAATTAACAACTTTGAAAAGCATAAAGCACCAGATCCAGTTGGGTTTACTGGTGAATTCCACCAAACATTTAAAGAAAAATGTATACCAATTCTCTGCAGGCTCTTGTAGGAGATAGAAGCAGAGAGGATACTTCCTAACTCATTCTATGTGGCCAACATTAGTATCAAAACCAGACAAGAAATTATAAGAAAGACAACTACAGACAATTATCTCACAAAAGATGCAGAAACTCCCAACAAAATATTAGCAAATCTAATCAAGCAATACATAAAAAGAATCACACCACAGTCAAGTGGGATTTATCCCAAATATGCAAGGCTGGTTCAATATTTGAAAATTATTTAACATAATCCACCATCCCAACATGGTAAAGAAAAATAAAATCATATGATTATATCACGTGATCCAGAAAATGATTTTATGAGATTCAGCACCTAGATAACCTTAGGGATGTGATAGCTTTTTAGATACAACACCAATTCATGATACAAAATAATAAGCTGGATATCATTAAAATAAAAAACTATTGATCTGTGAAAGACAGTCAAGAAAATAAGACAATAGGCCACAGACTAGGAGAAAATATTTTTAAAAGACACCTGTGAAAAAGAACTGTTATCAAAATATACAAAGAATTCTTAAAACTTAGCCATAGGAAAACAAATAATACAGTTAAAACATGGGTAATATATCTGGACAGACACCTCACCAAAAGAGATATATAGATGATTAAATAAGTATCTGAAAAGCTGTTTAATATAGTATGCTATTAGTGAATTTCACATAAAAGTAACAATGAGATTTCACTCCACATCTGTTAGAATGGTGAACATCCAAAATACTAGTGACACAAAATGCTGGTGAGGATGTGGAGCCACAGGAACTGTTATTCATTGGTGATGGGAATACAAAAATAGTACAGCCATTTTGGAAGACAGTTTGACAGTTTCACATAATACTCAACATTCTCTTACACAACCCTGCAATTACACTTCTTGGCATTTACTCAAATGAGTTGAAAATGTATGTCCCTACAAACACCTGCACATAGTTGTTTATAGCAGCCTTATTCATAATTGCCAAAGTTTAAATGCAACCAAAATGTCCTTCAGTAGGCACATAGATAAATAAACTGTGGTACATCCAGACAATGGAATATTATTCAGCAATATAAAAATGAGCTATCAAGCCATGGAAAGACATGGAGGAAAAAATTTTTTAAAGTAAGCTCTACATGGGCAACTGGGTGACTTGGTTGACTTCAGCTCAGGTTATGATCTCACCATTCTTGAGTTCAAACCCCATATCAGTTTCTCTGCTGTCAGTGGCAAAAGCCACTTTGGATCCTCTGTCCCCCTCTCTCTGCCCCTCTCCCACAGGCTCTCACTCTCTCTGTCTCAAAAATAAACAAAATATTAAATATTAAAAATAAATATAAGTAAGCTCTACACCCAATATGAGGTTTGAACTCAAATGCCAAGATCAAGAGTTGCATGCTCTACTGACTGAGCCAGCCAGGTGCCCCAGCATGGAGGAAATTTACATGGCATATTACTAACTGAAAGAAGCCAGTCTGAAAAGGCTACATAATGTATGAGTCCAACGATAGGACATTTTAGAAAAGACAACACAATGGAGACAGTAAAAAGATCCGTGGTTGCCAAGAGTTGGGAGGGAGGGAGGAATAAATAGGAGCACAGGAATTTTAGGGCAGTGAAATTATTCTGTATAATATTACGGTGGATACATGTCATTATATATATGCCCAAACCCGTAGAAGTACAACACCAAGAACAAACCTTAATGTAAACTATGGACTTTGGTTGATAATTATGTGTTGATGTAGA
>NW_027530408.1:1829325-1844478 GCF_008692635.1 Crocuta crocuta | reverse complement strand
CTTGCCCTCGGGGGGGGGGGGTATATGGGAACTCTGTACCTTCACTCAATTTTGTTGTGAAGCTAAAACTGCTCTGTTCTAGGAGAAATCATTTATTTCCTATAATTCAGTGCTCAGGAAGATGAACAGGTAATTTCCCGCAATCATTTTATTGGCTAAAAACGTTCAGTGTGATTCACTGCTGTGTGGAATTACAAAGAGTCAGAACCATAAAATCACCTCCTCAAGCAAGGTACAGACAAGTAGAATATAAACAGGAAAAGTAAGTATCTCTGAAAAAGTCTTGAACCACCCTTATGCCACCTTACCAAAAACAATCACCCAACAACAGATACCCATCCAACACATGAACCCTGATGGAATTTTTTGCCTCAAACCTGAAATTGCCAATGAGTTCTCTCCATTTGGACTATATTCATCCTTTGAGAAGTGAGAAAATTAACCTTTAAAAAGTGAGGAATGGATTGGCGTGGGAGGAGAGAAGAGAGAAGTATCCACCAACATAAAAGCTGGTCCTAGTCATCACCACATGTTCTGTGACTGTCTGGGAATGTCTTTCCATATTTCAAGAAGTTGGATCCTTGTGTCTTGGTCTAAATTGCTAATGGTTTGTACACCAGACCTCTAAGGAACAGGTCCAGGTCCAGGTGTGACATCTTACAATCTTCAGCTTTTTTGCATACTTTATTTTGGGTTTAGCTGTGTTATTTATTTTCTTTGTATTCTACTTTTTAGTTGCAGCAGGCTCAGAGAAAATGTAAGCAACTGCACATGGTACAATGCCAGCAATCAGCTTGATTCATGATATGGCTTTTTCTAAAGTGGACGCTGTCAGTCTACTCTGGCTACTATAAACAGAGTATTACTGGGTGGCTGTGTGGCTTAAGCAACAAACATTGATTTCTTAACTCTGTTGGAGGCTAGGAGTTCCAGGATCAAAGTGCTAACAGATTTGGGTCTTCAGGAGGGTCCTCTTCCTGACTCATAAACAGCTACCTTCTCACTCTATGCTCACCTGGTCTTTCCTTGGTGTGTGCAAATAGAGAAAGGGAGCTCTGGTGTCTCGTCACTAATCGCATTACAAGGGCTCTGCCCTCATGACTATCTAAACCTGATCACCTCCCAAAGGCCCCACCTCCTAATACCACCACATCGTGGGTAGGGCTTCAACATACGAATTTGGAGAAGGGACACAAACATCCACTCCATAACTTTGCTGGCAAGATAAGAAGCTTTACATATTTATATACAGTATTTATTCATTCTCATGGAAATATTTTTTTTCTTAAGACAATAGAATTTTATTCTTTCATTTGGGGGGCTAGAAGCCTGACGTTGAGATAGTGGTAAGGCCAGGCTCCCTCTGAAGAGCCTCTAAGGGATGATCCATCCTTGCCTCTTCCAGTTTCTGGTGGCCCCAGGTGTTCCTAGGCTTACAGTAGCACAACTCCGATCTCTGCCTCCATTTTCATGTCACATTCTCCCTATATTCTGTCTTCATAAGGATGGCTTCTTAAAAGGACACTGGTCATCTTCGATTAGAAGTGCAACCTACTCCTGTATGAGCTCATCTTTTTTTTTTAATTGTAAAATGCACACAAATGAAGTTTAACATTTTAACCATTTTTTTAAATGTTTTATTTATTTCTAGGAGAGAGAGAGAGAGAGACAGCGTGAGCAGGGGAGGGTCAGAGAGAGAGGGAGATACAGACTCCGAAACAGGCTCCAGGCTCTGAGCTGGCAGTCAGCACAGAGCCCGACGCGGGGCTCGAACCCACGAATCGCGAGATCATGACCTAAGCGAAAGTCGGACGCTTAACTGACTAAGCCACCCAGGCGCCCCCATTTTAACCATTTTTAAATGTACATTTCAGTGGCATTAAGTACATTTACATTGTTGTGCCACCAGTGCCTTCATTGATCTTCAGAACTATGTTCATCCTCCATGTTGAAGCTTTATATTCATTAAGCAGTAACTACCCATGTTTCCCTCCCACATCCGTGATACCAATGTCCTACTTTCTGTCTATAGAATTTGACTACTTTAAGTATCTCATATAAGTGGAATCCTACAGTATTTGTCTTTCTGCCAATGGTTTATTAATTTAGCATAATGTCTCCCAAGTTTCTTCCACATTGTAGCATGTGTCAGAATTCATTCCTTTTTAAGGCTAAATAACATCCTAGCATGTGTTTTTGTTTATACATTCATTTGTTCATGGATATTTGAAACCCTTCTACCTTTTTGCTTCTGTGAGTAATACTGCTATGAACATGGGTGTACTAGTATCAGTTCAGTTCCTGCTTTTAATTCTTTTAGGTGTATACCTAGAAGTGGAATTGCTATATCATATGATAATTCTCTTTAAAAATTTTTTCAGGAACTGCCACATTATTTTCTATAGTGTCTACAACCATTTTACATTCTCATCAAGAGTATACACATGTTCCAGTTTCTCCACGTTTGCCAACATTGTTATTTTGTTTTGTTTGTTTTAAATAATAGCAATCCTAATAGATATGAAATGGTATATTGTTATGGTTTTTGATTTGCATTTTATTAATAATCAGTGATACTGGGCTTTTTCATGTGTTTATTGGCCTTTGTGTTTCTCTTTTGGAGAAATGTGTATTCAAGTTCTTTATCTATTTGGGGGGTTACCTGATTGGCTCAGTTGGTAGAGTGTGTGATTCTTGATCTTAGGGTTGTGAGTTTGAACCTCCTGTTGGGCATGGAGCCTACTTAAAAAGAATAAACAAATTTAAAAATTGTTTTTAATGTTTTTTATCCACTTTTAAAATTGAGTATTTTTTAATTGTTGAGATATAGGAGTTTTTAATTTTTAAAAATATATTCTGGATATTAGCCTCTTACTTGATATATGATTTGCAAATCTGTATTTTCCCATTCAGTGAATGGCATTTCATTCTGTTGATGGTGTCCTTTGCTGCAAGCCTGTTTTAATTATGATAAGGTCTAATTTATTTGTTTTTTCATTTGCTATCTGTGTTTTTGATGCCGTATCCAAGAAGTCATTATCAAATCCAGTGTTATTAAGTTTTTCCCAGTCTTAGTTTTTATGTTTAGGGCTTTGATCAATTTTGAGTTAATTTTTATATATGGTATAAGGTAAGGGTCCAGCTTCATTCTTTTACACTTAGATATCTACTTTTCTCAGCACCATTTTAAAAAATGTTTTATTTATTTCTGAGAGAGAGAGAGAGAGAGAGAGAGAGACAGCGTTAGCAGGGGAGGGTCAGAGAGAGACGAAGATACAGAATCTGAAACAGGCTCCAGGCTCTGAGCTGGCTGTCAGCACAGAGCCCAACGTGGGGCTCAAACTCACAAACCATGAGATCATGACCTGAGCTGAAGTCAGACTCTTAACCGACTGAGCCACCCAGGCGCCCCATCTCAGCACCATTTATTGAAAAGTCTGTCCTTTCCTCATTGAGTGATCATAGGACTTATGTTGAAATTATTTTACCATGTAAATGATTGTTTATTTGGGGGGCTTGATACATTGTTCCATTGGTCCATATGTCTTTTTTTGCCAGTACCACCCTGTTCTGATTACTGTAGTTTTGTGGTAATTTTTGAAATCAGAAACTGTGAGTCTTCCCATTTTGTTCTTCTTTTTCAAGATTATTTTGGTTATTTGGGGCCCCTTGAAATCTCATCCGTTTTAGGGTGGGTTATCTATTTCCGTGAAAAACATTATTGGGATTTTGATAACAATCAATGGAATCTGTAGATTGCCTTGAGTGTTAGAATTAAGTAGTAAAACCATGTGGTCCAGGTCCTTTCTTTGTTGGAGATTTTGGTTACTAATTCAATCTCCTTACCAGTTATGTTTATTTAATTTTTCTATTTTTTTAAATAAATTAATGTTTGAAGGTTTTGTGTTTCTAGTAATTTGTCCATTTTACCTATGTATCCAATTAGTCAGTGTACCATTTTTCATAGTACTCATATTTCTTTTTATGTCTTTATAATCTAATGTCCCCACTTTCATTCTAATTTTGGTAGAGTCTTCTCTCTCTCTTTTTAGTCAGTCTAGCTAAATTATCCACTTTGTTGATCTTTCGAAAGAATCAGTTTTGGGTTTCATTGATTTGGGGGTTTATTTGTTTATTGTTTCCCTATTTTCTACTCTTATTCTTTGTNTTATTGTTTCACTATTTTCTACTCTGCTTCTTTGTGGGGAGCTTAATTTCTTCTTCCTTCTGTAATTTGTTAAGGTGTAAAGTTAGAAAATTGATTTTAGATCTTTTAAATGTTTATAGTAATGGTAACTTTACTATAAACTTACTACAGTAACTTTAAATTTACTATAAATTTTTTCTACATTTACAGTAAATTATAGTAAAAATATTTTACTATAAACATTTACCACTATAAATTTTCCTCTTAGCACTTTCTCTGCATCCCATGAGTTTGACACATTGTGCTTTTTATTTAATTTGTCTCAAGATATTTTCTAATTTTCCTTGTGATTTCTTCTTTGATTGTTTAAAATTGTGTTGTTTAATTTTCATTTATTTGTGGATTTTACAATTTTCCTTCTGCTATTGATTTCTAATGCCCTTCCAAGTGATCATAAAAAATATTTTGTGTAATTTCAACCTTTAAAATGTATTAAGACTTGTTCTGTGGCCTAACATATAGTCTATCATGGAGAATGTATCTTGTGTCTTTCAGTATTCTTCTGTATATAGTGGAGTGTTTTGTGTATGTCTTTTGGTACAATGGGCTTATAGTGTTGTTCAAGTGCTCCGTTTTCTTACTGATCTTTTTATAATTTCTGTTTATTTGTAAATATTTTTATTTTGTTCATGTATTGATTTCCTGATTTCTTTTAGATCTTTGTGTTTTCTGAATTGGAAACAACTGATATCTTGGCAATATGGAGTCTACCTATCCATGCACATAGAATATCTCTCCATTAATTTGGCTTCTATATTTTTTTCATCAGACTTTTTTAGGTTCACTCATGTAGATCACACTGTTTTTTAAAGATGTATACATAAGTATTTCATTTTAGGGGGGTTTGCTAGTATAAATGTTGTATTTTTTATTAAAAATTTTAAAAATATTTACTCATTTTTTTAAAGAGACAGAGACAGAGTGTGAGTAGGGTAGGAGCAGAGAGAGAGAGAGGGAGACACAGAATCTGAAGCAGGATCCAGGCTCTGAGCTGTCAGCAGAGAACGTGATGCAGGGCTCGAACTCACAAACCACAAGATCATGCCTGAGCTGAAGTCAGGCGCTTAATCTACTGATCTACTGAGGTGCTCCAGTGGTATTGTGTCTTTAATTCGCATTCCATGTATTCACTGTTGGTATCTAAGAAGACAATTGACTTTTAATATTAACCTTATGTCTACCACCTTTTTGGAATCAATTACTGTTCTTGGAATTCTTTTGTTGATTCTCTTGATTTGTTCAGATTTTCTATGTAGGCAATCATGTCATCTGTAAACAAAGAAAATTTTATTTTTTTCCTTCTCAATATGTATACCTTTCAATTCCTTTCATTGTCTTACTGCAATAATTAGGATTTCTAGTACCATGTTGAATATAAGTGAACATTTTTGCATTGTTCCTGATTTTAGTGGGAAAGTATCTAGTTTTTCACCATTAATTCTGATGTTAGCTATAGGTTGGTTGATGTTTTTTGTCAAGTTCTTCTCTATTCCTATTTTGCTGAGAGTTTTTGTGGTTTTTTTTTAATCATGAACTTGTTTTGGATTTTGTCAAATGTTTTTTTCTGAACTATTTATGGGATGATAGGATTTTCCTTCTTTAGCGTGCTGATGTGACAGATTATACTAATTGATTTTCAAATGTTGTACCAGCCTTGTATACCTGGAATAAATTCCCCTTTGTCATGGTGTACAATTCTTTTTATAAGCTTATGAACTCAATTTGCTAATATTTTTTGAAAAATTTTGCATCTGTGTTCATGAGAAATTTCTTTCTAGTAACATGTTTGTTTGGTTTTGATAGTAGGGTAATGTTGCCTTCATAGAATGAGTTAAGAAGTATTCTTGGTGCTTCTCTCTTCTGCAGGAGATTGTAGAGAATTGGTAGAAGTTTTTCCTTAAATGTTTGGTAGAATTCACCAATGAACCCATCTGGGCCTGTTGCTTTCTGTTTTTGAAGATTATTAATTATTGATCCAATTTCTTTAGTAGAAATAGGCTTATTTTGACTTTCTATTTTTCCTGTTGTGAGTTCTGGTAGATTTTGCCTTTCAAGAAGTTGGTCCATTTTATCAAGGTTACCAAACTTATGGACATAGAGTTGTTCAAAATATTCTTTTATTTTGTTAATGTTTCTGGGATCAGTAGTAATGGCTCTTCTTTCTTTTTTGATGTTTATAGTTTGTGTCTTCTTTCTCTCTCCCTCTTTCTTCCCACCCTCCCAACCTCCCCCTCTTTTCCATAGGTTAGTGTGGCTAGAAGTTTGTCAATTTTCTTAATCTTTTCAAAGAACCAGCTTTGGTTTTGTTGATATATTTTATTGACATTATACTTTATTTTTTAAAAAATTGATTATTTATTTATTTATTTTCAGAATATGAGAGAGAGAGAGAGAGTGGGAGGGAAGGAGAGAATTCCAACAGGCTCCTTTGGCAGAGCAGAGCCTGCCCAAGAGCAGAGCCTGACACAGAGCTCGATCTCATGAACTGGGAGACCATGACTTGAGCCAAAATCAAGGCTTAACTGACTGGCCCCTATTGATGTCCTATTTTCAATTATATTCATTTCTGCTCTGATTTTTATTCTTTTCTTTTTACTTTGAATTTGCTTCTCTTTTTCTCATTTCCTAAGGTGGAATCTTAGACTATTGATTTTAGATCTTTTTCCTTTTAAATCTGTAGTCATTGCTATAAATTTCCCTCTGTGGATTGCTTTTGCTGCATACCACAAATTTTAATACATTTTATTTCATTTACAATGAGTTCAAACTACTCAATTTCTGTTATTCATTTTTTATCAACCATGTGTTATTTAGAAGTTATCGTTTAATTTCCAAGTATTTGGGGGGTTTCCATCTATCTGTAATGGATTTCTAGTTACATTTTTTGTTGTCCAAAAACAAATATGTATGATTTTTACTCTTTCAGATTTACTAAAGGGTGTTTTATGGCCCAGAATGTTGTCTATCATGGTGAATTTCCTTGTGAGCTTGATAAAAATGTATGTTCTGCTGCTGTTGGATCAAGTAGTCTATAGATATCAGTTAGATGAAGTTTATTCATGTTACGGAGTTCAACTATGTCCTTACTGATTTTCCATTACTGTGAGAGGGCTGTTGAAAAATTCAACTGTAATAGTGGCTTCATCTATTTTTTCTTGCATTTCTATTAGTTTTTGCCTCAAATATATTATTACATTGTTGTTAGGTGCATACACATTAAAGATTGTTGTTGTCTTCTTGGAAAATTGACCCTTTTTCATCATATATTGCCCCTTTGTAACACTCATAATTTTCTTTACCTTGGAGTCTGGTTTGTCTGAAATTAATAAAGGTATTCCACTTTCTAGTATTAGTGTTAGCATGATGTATTTTTCTCTATGCAGTTATTTTTTTCCTGTCTAAATTGCCTTTCTCTCTCTCTCTCTCTCTCTCTCTTTTGAAGACATCATTTAGTTGGGTATTATATGTGTTTACCCACTGATAGTCTCCTTTAGCTGGTGTATTTAGACCACTGATGTTTTCAATTATTGTTTATATGCTTGGATTAACATGTACTATATTTGTTATGTTCTCTATTAATTGACTTTGTTCTTTGTTTCTTGTTTTTGACTTCCACTCTTTTCCTGGCTTCTGTGAGTTTCACTGAGCATTTTATGTGATTTCATTTTTTATCCTCTGTTAGGATATGTTTTACTTACTTTTTAACTTTTTTTAGTAGATGCACTTAAGTTTATAATATTCACTTAAAATTAGTCCAAGTTTTTCAAATAACACTTTGTCACTTCACAGGTAGGGCAAGTATCTTATAGCAGTGTAGTACCATTTCCTCCCTCCCATCCTTCATAATGTTGCCTTCATTTATTTCACTCATTAAAAAGTTATTATTACTGCTGAACTTTTTTTTTAATAAAGAGTTTTTTAAATGTTTATTTATCAGAGAGAGAGAGTGTGTGTGCATATGCAAGTTGCGGAGAGGCAGAGAGAGAGAGAGAATCCAAAGCAGGCTCTGCACTGACAGCAGAGAACCTGATTTGGGGCTGGAACTCACGAACTGGGAGATGATGACCTGAGCCGAAGTTGGACACTTGACTAACTGAGGCACCCAGGTCCCCATTACAGCTGAATTTCTGACTTAAGTCATTTTTGCTTTTTCTGAAGAATTTTTTAAAACATAGCTTGCAAGTCAGTACTATTGACAACAAGTTCCCTCAATTTTTGTTTATCTGAGAAAGTATTTTTCATTTCTTTCAAAGGATAATTTTGCTGATACTGAATTCTAGGTTGGTGGGTTTTTCCCTTTCACACTTTATATTTTCTAATATTTTAAAAATATTTATTTTTGAAAGAGAGAGACAGAGTGTAAATGGGAGATGGGCAGAGAGAGGGAGACAGAATCTGAAGCAGGCACCAGGCTCTGAGCAGTCAGCATGGTGCTCGATGTGGGCCTCCAACCCGCAAACCATGAGATTATGACCTGAGCCGAAGTTGGATGCTCAACTAACTGAGTCACCCAGGTTCCCCATTTCCTTTCACACTTTAAATATTCTACTCCATGTTCTTTTCCTTGCATGGTTACTGAAGAGAAGCTTGTTATAATTCTTATCCTTCCTCCACTATAGGTTAAATAATTTCCCCTCAGGCTTCTGTAAATATATATATTTTTTATNNNNATTCTCTGAGTTTATTAGATATGTGGTTTGTTGTCTATCATTAATTTGGGAAAACTTGCAGTTATTATTGCTTCAAATATTTCTTCTGTTCCTTCTCCTTTTCTTCTACTTCTGGTATTTCCATTATGTGTATGTTACTCTGTTTTTAATTGTCCCACAATTCTTCAGTATTCCATTCTGCCCTTTTTGTTCTATTTTCTCTTTGTGCTTTGGTTTTAAAAGCTTCTATTGACTTTTCTTCAACCTTACTGATTCATCCCTTGGTCATGTCCAGTCTATTCATGAGCCCATGAAAGGCATTCTTCATTTCTATAACAGTATTTCTTATTTTTAATTTTTTTTCTCGGCTTCCATCTCCCTGATTACATTTCCCATCTGTTTTTGCAATTTGTCCAATTTTCTCCTAGAATCATTAGCATATTATTCATAGTTTTAAATTCCTGTCGTGGTAATTCCAACATCTCTGCCATATTGTTCTCTCATTCTGGTGCTAGCTCTATCTCTTCAAACTCTTGGGTTTTTGTCTTTTAATATGCTATCTTTGATTTTTTGTTGTTGTTGAAAATTGAACATGACATACTGGGTAAAAGGAACTGAGCTAAATAAGCCTTTAGTGTGAGGTTTTGTTTTTATCTGGCTAGGAATTAGAATGTGTTTACTGTTTGCTATAGCTTTTGGTGTCAGAGGCTATAATTTTCTCTCTTATCTTTATCTTTCTACCCTCTGTTTCTTTGGGTTTCTCTTAAGACTTTTTTATTTTAGAGAGTGGAGGAATAGGGGAGAGGTGGCGGGGGAGAGAGAGAGAGAGAGAGAGAGAGAGGAGAGGGAATTTTAAGCAGGCTCCATGCTCAGCACAGAGCCAGATGTGGGACTCAATCCTACAACCCTAGGATTGTGACCTGAAATGAAATCAGGAGTCCAGTGCTCAACCGCCTGAGCTACCCAAGCACCCCCCTTTAAGATTTCTTTATAAATAAAGTGTGAGACATTCCTGTGCTCATTTTTCTTCCCTTCTCCTTTCCCTCATTCTTCTTCCTGATTATCCTACCTTTGTTTCTCCAAAAAAAAAAAAAAAAAAAGAAAGAAAAGAAAAGAAAGAAAAAGTCTTGGGTGATATGAGCATTTTTAATATGTCATGTTAATACCACATTTTATTATAGTTATTTTACTGTCTTTTTACTAGATTCCAAGTCCCTTGGAGCAAGTACACCATATTTTCATCTTTGTATTATGCCTGGTACAAAATCAATGCTTAATGAATATTTATAAAATTATTATATGCAAGTACTATAAACATTTAGCATTGCCTACTATTGATATTCTCCATTATATATCTCTTCCTTCCAGACTGAGTTTATGCCTATCCAATGGTTCTTAACTCTGATTCATAATAGAATCTCTTTTAGCAAGAGATTTTATTTTATTTTATTTTTAAGTTTATTTATTTATTTTGAGAGAGAGAGAGAGAGCAAGAGAGAGAAGGGGAGGACAGAGAGAGGGAGAGACAGAATCCTAAGCAGGCTCCATGCAGTCAACAAGGAGCCCATCATGGGGCTCAGACTCACAAACTATGAGATCATGACCTGAGCCGAGATAAAGAGTTGGATACTCAATCAACTGAGTCACCCAGGTGCCCCTAGGAAGAAATTTTAAAATATATATTCTGTCTATAGAAAAGATTGTCAAAATGATTAGAAAATGGGATATCTCAGCACAGAAATGGTAAGTATAAAACAAGCACCAAAAGAAAGTTTTAGAATTGATAATTCCATTATCTGAAATGAAAAATTCAGTTGAATGTTATTAACAGTTTGAACATTACAGAAGAAAGAATGACTGGTCTTGAAGAGAGATCAATAGAAACCATTCAATCTGAAGAACAGAGGCAAAAATTGAAACATAATAAGGAACAGAGTTTTGGTGACCTGCTGGGCAATATCATGCAATATATGTGAAGTTGGAGACTTAGAAGAAATGGCTGAGCAAATCAGAAAAAATTAGTTGCAATTTTATCAAATGTAGTGAAAAACATCAACTTACATATTCAAATAGCTCAGAAAACCCCAAAGAAAGATAAATATAAAGAAAATAACACCTGTGCACATCATAGTCAATAACAAAGAGAAAATTTTGTGCATGAAATTTTTTTTTTGCATTCAAAAGAATGAAAACTGACTAAAAACATATTGAATCCCAGAATCTTCAAAGTGGTTAAAAAAAAAAAACAAAGCAAAGCAAAGCAAAACAAAACCCTATTGCCCCATTATTCATTTATGTCCAGTGAAAATATTCTTTAAGAAAAAGGCAACGGACCCCTGGGTGGCTCAGTTGGTTAGCATCAGACTCTTGATTTCAGCTCAAGTCATGATCTTACTGTCATGAGATCAAGCCCCATGTCAGGCTCTGCCCTAGGCATGGAACCTGCTCAATTTTCTCTTTCCTTCTCTCTCTGCCCTTTTCCTGCTTGCACATGCTCTCTCTCACTCTCACTAATATATATATATATATTTTTCCAAATATGGCCACAACAATAAATGTAACTAGAATAAATACTCTAATTACATGACTGAGGTTCTCTGACTGAAAATAAATAAGCAAGCTGAAATGATAAGCTGTCTAAAACATATGCACTTTAAATACAAAGTCCCAGATAGAGTGAAAGTAAAAAATGGAAAATGATATGCAATGCAACCAGTAAGCATAAGAAAGTTTGGTGTGGCTGTCTTAGTGCCAAAAAATAACAGATTCAATATAGGGCCTATATTAGCAAAGATAAAGAGGGATAAATACTCATAAAAGGGTCAATTCATCAGAATGACATAATACTCAATAGGTGTGTACTTAAGAGAGTTAAGACATGAAGCAGAAATTGACAGAATTAGTGGCAGAAACAGACAAACCTACAATCAGAGAGATTTTTAACACCTTGCACAATAATTCATAAAACAACTTGTCAGAAAAAAATCAGTAAAGTCATAGATGTGAAGAATTCATCAACCACCTTGATCTAATTAGCATTTATGGAGCAATATATCCAACAACTGTAGAATGTTTATTCTTTTTGAATGCACATAGTACGCTCACTAAGGTACACCATATTTAGACTATAAAGCAAGTCTCAATAAATTTAAAAGAATTAAAATTATACCACAGTATGTTCTCTGATTGCAATGAAACTGAATTAGAAATCAATAGCACTAAGATATAAATAAAAGACTAGCATATTTGGGGTTTAAAGAGCACACTTTGAAATAATCCATGGGTCAAAGAAGAAACTACATGGAAATTAGAAGGTATTTTCAACTGAATAATAATGACAGTGTAATATATTAAAATTTATAGGAAGCAGCTAGAGCAAGTCTTATAGAGAGTGAATGTTAAATTAGTAAAGAAAGGAATACAGTTATCTAGTTTGCTACTTAAAAGGCTAGAAAAAGAAAAGCAAAGTAAGCCTAAAATAAGTAGAAGAAAAGTAATAAAAAGAAGAAATCTATAAAGTAGAAAACAGAACAAATCGAAAAACAGAAAATTAACATAGATAGCATAGTTATTTGAAAAGATTAAAAAAATTTATAAATCTCTAGAAAAATTCATCGAGAGAAAAACACAAATTACAAAATCAGAATAAAAAAGAGGATATCACTATGATCAGTAATGGTTAACAAGGGAATAGTGTGAACAACTTTTTGCCAATATACTTGACAACTTAGATAAGAGACAAATTCCTTTAAAAACTTCACTTGTCAAAATAGACACATAAAGAAATAGAAGATCTGAATAGCACCACATCTATTAAAGTATTTGAATTAATTATTAAAAACTTACCCCCACCCTTTCTCACACACACACGCCTCCAAACAAAAACAACAAATAACATGTAGGTTCAGCTGGTGGCATTCCTCAAACATTTAAAGAAGAAAAAAAAGCAAGAAAGAAATAATACCAATCTTATACAACTCTCAAGAAAATTGAGCTTATTTTATAAGGCCAACATAATTCAGATACCTAAACCTTACAAAGATGTTACAGAAAGAGAAAATTATAGACCAATATCCCTCACAATATATACACAAAAAAAAATCCTTAGGAAAGTGTCAGAAAATCAAATCTATGTATAAATAGATTATAGTATACAATATGTATAAAGTATACTACATCATGGCAAGTGAAATTTATCACAGGAATTCAAGGTAGGTTTAACATTGTAAAGTCCTTCAATTTTTATTTTATTCTATTTTATCTATCTTATCTTAATTCCAGTATAGTTAACATACAGTGTTATGTTAGTGTCAGGTGTACAGTATAGTGATTCAACAATTCCACACATACCAGTGCTCATCATGACAAGTGCACTCCTTAATCCCCATCACCTGTTTCATCCATCACCCATCATCTACCTCCCCACTGGTAACCATCAGTTTGTTCTCTATAATTGAGTCTGTTTCTTGGTTTGTCTGTCTCTCTCTTTTCCTTTGCTTGTTTGTTTTCTTTCTTAAATTCCACACATGAGTGAAATCATATGGTATTTGTCTTTCTCTGACTTATTTTGCTTAGCATCATACTCTCTAGCTCTGTCCATGTCATTGCAAATGGCAAGATTTCATTCTTTTTTATGGCCAAATAATATTTCATTGTATATATATACACCACATCTTCTTTATTCACTCATCCATTGATGTAAGTCCATCAATTTGATTTATCATTTTAGTAAAGGACAAAAGCCATATAATTAGCTAGATTAAGAAAAATATCTGACAGTACTTAAGACAATGCTATATTAATACACATAATAGATCAGTGGAACAGAATACAGAGTTCAGGAATGGACCATATAGATGGTCAGTTGAACTTCAACAAAAGTGGTAAGACTTCAATGGGGAAAGAAAGTTTTTCAATAAATGATGCTGGAACAACTGGATAAATGTATGAAGAAAAATGCACTTGAACTACTAATATCCTTGGACACACAAAACTAATACAACAGGTGGAGCTGGAAGCTCCTTTGGGTTTCCTTCTACCCCCTGCCTAGCCTTTAAATCACTCTGTGAGCATTACAAAAGCAGGATCTAGATTTGTGTGGCTTTGGGAATACTGGACCCCTCCACCCATACCAACTTGGGCCCAGCAGAGCACTGAGTGAGTAGGGACAACTGGAAGAGCCTGATCCACAAGTGGACTCCCCTTCTTGGCCCACTGAGTTTTATCCAAGAGCTTTAAACAGTCTAACAGGGAAGGAAAATTCAGAAGAAAGGCTGAAGTGTGTTCCTCTAGTTTGTCTAAGCAGGTACTGTAGGGGTGAGATGAGAACATGAAAACCTGAGAGACAGATGATGGACTCGGAATTACCCAGATATGCAAAGTGGTGACTGGGGAGATGTGGAGGCCTACTGGCCATCTGCATTCCCGACCCAACAGTCATTGCCTCTGTGTCCATATCAACCACCCATCTGCTTCGTGCCAGGCAACTGTTATTGAGATACTAAGATCAAGCCTCTGACTAAGAAACCTCACACGGGGACAGAGCTGCAAAGTTCCTCTGGATGAGTGACATCCATGCACCTGGTCAATGAGGAGCAGAAGCTGAGAGTGAGCAGAAAATGGTAGAGGAAGGGAGGAAGTTCAGGGTTTATGAAAAGGTGAGGCTTTGGCCCTAGGAAGGGACTTAGGGTCAGGAAGAGCCTTGAATGCTGACCCTGAGCCTAATTTCTCTGCTTAGACCAGATGGTGCAGCACCTTCAACTGACTCTGCACTGGCTGGGTAATATCAACTGGCGTGAAAGTAGGTGAGGCCAATGGACTCCTGGCATTCACACAAAACCCATGGAGAGCAGTGCATGGAGATAGGATAGAGGCAGCTCCTGACTGCCAGGTGCCTGGTGGCTGGGTGGCTCTGACAAGGAGAACTCCCTAAAGGCTTGGAGCAGTGGGGACAGAGCACAGATGGTAGCCTCAGACACCCAAGGAAAGGCGAGCTCCAGATGCCATGCCAACTAGGGGATTGGGGGGGAAGACCTCCACTTTGGGGCTCCAGGACCCTTGTCTTCCTCTTTGTCAGTGTCCTGCTGCCAGTGAGTCCCCACCATGGTTCCTGGCCCAGGAAGGTGGGCATGGTGGCCAGGAGCAGGCGGGGGGGTGGGGGACATAGTGATGGTGGCAGTGCTGGCCCTGGTCACCAGTGGCAGAGGTGAGTCATGGCAGGACCAACAGTGGGCAGACCCTGAGGAACAGCCTTCTGGGCAGCAGAACCTACCCAGACCCAAGAGAGAGAAGAACTTC
>NW_027530408.1:1807830-1829073 GCF_008692635.1 Crocuta crocuta | reverse complement strand
AATCCCAAGCAGGTCTGGCTGCCCCAGAAATGAATTCCAGGATCAAGAAAGACTCCTCTGTGTGAAAGGTGAAATAAAATGGAGTCCCTTATCTCAACTCCAACTCTTAAAATGGAGTTGGAAGGCCATTTAAGAGCGGCACCTCCTCATAGTCCTTACTAGGTGGAACCATGAATTTTTGAATTGGAACAAATTGCAAAAATTCCAAGGATTCTGCAAGAACACCTACAATTTGTTACAGTAGAAGACTTTTGCTTATTGATAGCCCTAACAACCAATTATGTTTAGCCAAGATTAGCTTTCTGGCACCAACACTGTAGCTGTGACCCAAGGGTGCAAGATTCAGCCACTCCCTGCTGACAGAATCCAAAGGCAGAGAGACCAGGTGTGGTGAAACAAGAATTTATTTCAATGAGACCAACACCAGGAAGGTAGTGGACTAGTGTCCCCAAAACAGTCTCCAAAATGCTGAAAATTCACCTAGGTTTATATAAAGAAAATATGGGACAAAGTTTGGTGGGTATGTTCACCCCAGTGATAAAGGTCAGGTCTGTCATTGTCTTGGGGTCAATCACATGGAGTCTTTTTGGCTTGAGGGGTAGATTCATTTTTGTCATGGGATGCTTAGCTCATGGGGTCTTTTTGCTGAGTTAGAAGATAAGCTGGGGCAAAAAAAAGATAAGCTGGAAAGAACTTAATCAATTAGAAAGTACAGACAGAGGTCAAAATGGAGCTATGGAAGTCCTTTTTCCACACAATAAAAATTCTTGTAAACAACATATACAACTTTTTCTTTTTGTCTTTAGAAATCCCGGATTTTTGCTCACTAGTGGGACATTATTGGTTTATTACCCAAATCTGTGTACCCCAGATGGCAATTCTTTGATCCTAAATAAATTCTTTTGCTTAAATTATTGCCTCCTGACAATTTTAGGTTGACACTTAGGAAGCCTTGATGTGACCTTTCTCTTCCTTTCCCTTTCCTTTCTTTTTTATGCCTCTGTTATGAAAATTAATATAGGGGAACCTCACTAAAATGGAGCAAGAGGTTCAGCCAAAGGAATTCTATGCCCTACCACTCCTCCTCAACCGCAGACCCATCAGAAAGAGACAGACCTTGCAGGGGGTACTAGTTCAGTATTCCAGCACGGATGAAAGGCTGCCCACCAGCCTAGCCAATGAGAGACAGCCACAACTGATGGACAGCCACTATACTTCCAGCTCCCAGTTTATTCCAATAGTCTTTTCATTTATAAGAGCTTCCCCAACTTCCTGCTTTCTTCTATAAAAGAGCATTCTTCTCCTTTGTTGGGGGAAACTGCCTGTGGTTTTACCGTAGCTTGTTTGTTCTGGATTGCAATTCTCCGCTATTCTCAAATAAACCCAACTTTTGCTGGTAAAATGACTAGCAGTTTTATTTTTAAGGTTAACAGTTTAAATTCTAAAACATAATGTGTCTATTTTTCCCATCGATTTTTTGCAGAAAAGCAACTTTCCCACTTCCCTTTGATTCAGTACCCCTGAGTGGCTACTGTGAGCAATTTACCAATTTTTTTTCCAGTTACTTCCATCCATAGAAATGCGTACAGGGCTCACAAGGTAAAACCACCAATAATTATACAATAGGATCCAAGATCTATCTTTAGTTTAGGAGGCTGGTGTGAAGCTCTTGTTTTGATTTTGATTTTGATTTTGAGATTGAAACTGGTAAGGGTGTGCATCCTGAAGACACTTATTATGGAAATATATGCATACTTGGAATTACTTTCCAGGCTAATGGAAGCTCCAGCCAATTACCCTTTTCAAGGTTACTTTTATGTTAAAAAACAAAAAACAAAAAAACCCCTCCAGAATAGATCACATGTTAAGTCACAGAATGAATCTCAATTTTTAAAAAATGAATGCATAATTGTGCATATTTCCTTTTACTCTTGTTACACTACACTTTCATTCCTTGCTAGTCTTAAGAGGTAAAAAACGATGCACTATAGTTGTGGTTTTGGTTCCTTGGTGCTAACAAAGGTTTTCAAGGATCCATGAGATTTCTGGGAGTAGAGGTGGCAGGGGAGTGGAATCCCAGCTATTCACCTGAACTATGTCACGTGGGGACAGTTACTGGCCACAGTTCTACCTGTAATGAGATATCATCCATGTCCTTGGGCTGTTGGAAGGATTACATCAGATGAGACCCAATGCTGAGCTCTTTCCTAACCCTAGGTCCTTACTCTGCATGTGCTAGAATGGTCCCGGTTTTATACTAGGTCTTTCCCTTCCAGCTCACTCTTGCTGTGACAGTAGGAATTGTGAGCTTCAGAGGCTCAGAAGCTGAGGTTGTATGGGTTCTGTTATTGGAGCTAGACACAGTGGCCCTGCTCTGCCCCCTTCCAGCTTTGGGACCCTGGTGTGGCCCTGCTTCTTCATGTGTTAAATGGGGAGGAGGAGAAAGCCTGCAGGGCCCTTTGTAAACTGCTGAGGGCTGTGTGGGCACCTCTGTGAGGCTGTGTGGGAAGACAAATCACATCCTCAGGGTGGTGTCAGTCACTATGATGTTGAGAGGGTCACAGGGCACATGGTTTCTGCCCTGACAGTATCTCCCACTTGCTTTTGGCCCCTTGGTATGGGCTTTCTGAGGGGGAGACAGGAGCTTCTGAAAAGCTTCTGAGGGCTGCAGATGGCTGGTTACCAATTATGGCAGCTTAAAAGTCTCACAATTTGATGGCAGTTAGCTAGAGAACCAGGAAGGAGGGGGTCTAATTGAAGCTCTGAGAACCCGAGGAGCCAATATATAGATTCTAGGTTTTTTTTTTTAATAGTTTATTGTCAAATTAGTTTCCACATAACACTCAGTGCTCATCCCCACAAGTGTCCTCCTCCATGCCCATCCCCCCTCCCCCCACATCCATCAGTCCTCAGTTTTTGTCAGCATTCAAGAGTCTCTCATGGTTTGCTTCTCTCCCTTTCCCCCACCATTTCCGCCCTTCTTCTCCCCCTTGTTCCTCCGTCAAGTTCCTCCTAATCCTCCTATACGTGCAAACATATGATATTTGTCCTTCTCTGCCTGACTTATTTCGCTCAGCATAACACCCTCAAGGTCCATCCATGTTGCTACACATGGCCAGATTTCATTGTTTCTCATTGCCATGTAGTATTCCATGGTATAGATAAACCACATCTTCTTGATCCATTCATCTGTTGATGGACACTTAGGCTCTTTCCATGTTTTAGCTATTGTGGAGAGTGCTGCTATGAACATTGGGGTACATGTGCTCCTATGCATCAGCATTTCTGTATCCCTTGGGTAAATTCCTAGCAGTGCTATTGCTGGGTCATAGGGGAGTTCTATTGTTAGTTTCCTGAGGAACCTCCACACTGTTTTCCAGAGGGGCTGTACCAGTTTACATTCCCACCAACAGTGTAGGAGGGTGCCCGTTTCTCCACATCCTCGCCAGCATCTAGAGTTCTCTGATTTGCTCATTTTAGCCACTCTGACTGGCGTGAGGTGGTATATAGATTCTAGTTTAGACTGAAGGCCCTGAGGACTAGAAGTTCCAAGGTCAGGAGAAGATGGACACCACAGCTTTAGCAATCAGGAAGGAAGGGCTGAGTCCTCCCTTTCTCTACCTTTTCGTTCCATTCAGGCCCTCAAAAGATTACATGATGCTCACACACTTTCAGAGGGCAAACTGCTTTACTGAGCCCACCAATTCAAATGTCAGTTTCCTATGAAAACACGCTCACAGACACACAGAGAAATGATATTTAGCCAAATATCTGGGCACAGAGTGATCTAGTCAAGATGACACATAAAATTAACCATCAGGGTGTGGTTTTCTTTATATTGCAGTTGGTTGGATTTCTTAGACCTTTGGCTTTATAATTTATATCCAATTTGGAAGATTTTTTACCATTATTTCTTCAAATATTTTGTCAGTTTGTTCTTTTTAATGGGCCTCCAACGCATGTATATTAAATCGTTGATACTCTTTCAGAGCTAATATAGGATCTGTGCATTTTTCCCTTCTTTTTTCTCTTTGTTTCACTTTGGGTTGTACCTGTTGCTCTGTCTGCAAGCTCATTGATATTATGCAGTATCTAATTTACTGTTAATTGCATTCAGTGTATTTTTCATTACAGACATTGTACTTTTTTTAATATCTAGAAGTTTCATTGGTGTTTTTAATATCATCCATTCTCTCCTGATCATATACANCAAGTAAGAAACTGCTGCGGTGGAAGTCAAAGAGGTTGTTTCCTGCTTTCTCCTCTAGGGTGTTGATAGTTTCCTGTCTCACGTTCAGGTCCTTTACCCATTTTGAGTTTATTTTTGTGTATGGTGTGAGAAAATGATCTAGTTTCATTCTTCTGCGTGTTGCTGTCCAGTTCTCCCAGCATCATCTGTTAAAGAGGCTGTCTTTTTTCCATTGGATACTCTTTCCTGTTTTGTCAAAGATTAGTTGGCTGTATACCATATACATGTTTTCTTATACATTTTTCAGTGTGTTAAAAGATTTAGATTAGTTGTTTTAAGTTCTTTGCTTAAATTCCATTATTTCTCTCATTTTTCTCAGTCTTTTCTACTGATTGAATTTTTTCCTGTTTATGGATACTTTTTTTTTACATTTTTGATGTCTGGTAATTTTTTATTAGACAGTAGACATTGGGAAATTTACTTTGTTAGGAACTGAACTTTGTAGTATTCATTTAAAGAGTACTGGGTGTTGTTGTCATCAAAATTAAGAAAACTGAGAATCAGGGGGACCTGGGTGACTCAGTTGGTTGGGCGCCCAGCTTTGGCTCAGATCATGATCTCACCGTTTCTGAATTCAGGCCTCGTGTTGGGCTCTGTGCTGACAGCTGGGAGCCTGGAGCTAGTTTCAGATTCTGGGTCTTCCTCTCTGTCTCTGCCCTTCCCCCACTCATGCTCTGTCTCTCTCTCAGAAAGAAATAAATATTTAAAAAAGAAAGGAAAAAAAACTGATCATCAGTTTGATCATCTTTTAAACTTTATGACCTGGGTTACAGTTACCTTACTTGGGCTAATTTTAACTACTGAGACTCTAATAATAAATGTTAATGACCAGCTGGCATCCTTTATGCAGTTCATCCATTCTGATGAATGGGAGCAAAGACAATTCCTAGCCCTGGATGGGCCTCTCTGCACATCTCCAGAACACTTTCTGTTCAGCATCTTCTCCAGCTCTCTGCATTTAACCTCTTGGAACTCCTGCCTGTGTCTCCTCAACAGAAGTCACAGGACTCCCTTTGGGTCTCCCCCCTGTGCTTCAGCCTGGAAACTGTCCTTACGGGTTACAACAAGATCATCTCTAGGCTTACCTTCTTTGTGTCCCAAAGGAGGGTATTCTTATTAGTCCACCAAGCAGCTAACAAGCCCTTTACTCAGGGAAAGTCTGGGCCCTTGGGGAGGGAAACAAATGACCCATGTTTATCCTGTTCCTGGAAGTTCATAGTGTGGTGAAGGAGATGAGACCAAGGACCTAAATAACTAAGGGAAAATGGCATGAGGTCTTATCATCCTCCCCTTATCTCACCTCCAGAGAGGCTGAGATGGTGTCAGAGAATGTTGTTCACTTGTATTTGGACTCTGACAGAGCTGTTGCAAGACCCCAGGTTATAATATTGCTCGCCTGGAGGATGTGATTTTAATTAAAGTCAACCTTGTGGCTAATGTTTATACCAGTCACAATATGTACTTACAAACAGCACTTAACACGTCCCAAGCACTGTTCCCTTCATGTGCTCCTCTGTATTTCTGTCTCCCTCTCTGACACACACACTGACCCATCAGCCCAAGTCTGCAGGTTGGCACAGTCTAGATCTCTGACCACACCCTTTGCCTCCAGAAGCAGAGATGACCACAAACTAGAATGGCTCCTCCTTTCCTCTGCCCATTTACTTTGACTTCTCTCTTGTCTGATCCTGTCCATGTGGATTTTCCCCTCTATGTCCACCAGTGTCCCAACACCCATGGCATTGTCACTTCTGCCTGGGCAACCCCTTCAAGCCCTTTTCACTTTTGTCAGCCTTGTGATTTGTGTATTTGCCTCAGCTCCCTGTGACCTGGCCCTGTCCCAAGGAAAGGAAGGCCCATGTCAGGTCCCTGATGCTCCTTCTACAGTGCTGCTCACCAGGCTCCAGACATGCCTTCTCCAGATGAGTGAGTGACTTGGGCTCTAATTCTCTGCATTGACGCTGATATGATCTTGTCCTGTTGTAGAATATATTTAATGTGGGTGGTGGAAAATACAACAGGCAGACTGAGGATAGAAAAGAGGTTAGTGAATATCATCAAGAGGAACTGCCCAACTTTATGACCTCCAGGAGCCAGGTGTCAACTTTTCAGTGGGTGAGCCCTTATCAAACTAGCACTATTAAAGATATTTGTTTATAAAAATAAAATCGCTTGCTCTTTGGATGGTGGACAAGATGTGTGAACTCAGATGAGGCCTGACTAGCATTTGGCGCATGTCCTAGTGGTTAGGGTAAGTGTTTAGGTTGTACCAACCTGAAAAGGAAAGTGGGAGCTGATACTGATGTGAGAGAAACAATTATGATAACACTGGCAGAGGATGAATTGAGTTCAGTAGCCTGGTTTCCTAACCTAAGAGCTGGCTGAGATCATTAACAAAGTTAAAGAGTTGGGTGCCTGGTGGCTTTTCAGCTGAGCGTCTGACTTTAGTTCAGGTCATGCTCTCACAGTTTGTGGGCTCAAGCCCCACATTTGGTTCTCTGCTGAACCAGAATGTTCTCTCATTATGGAGCACACTTCAGATCCTCTGTCTCCCCCTCTCTCTGCACTTCGCCCACTCATGCTCTCTCTCTCTCTCAAAAATAAATAAACATTTTTTAAAAAGTCAAAGAGCAAATCGGTAGAAAAGGGCTTAAGAATTAGGACTATGAATGTGATTTTGGAGACAGCAGTAGCATTTCATTACCAGTAGACTGAATGAAGATGACAACAAATGGAAACGTACATGTTGAGAAAGGAAGAAAGAAAGATCACCAGAAATAGAAAATATAGAGCTAAATGCAAAGGACTGTTATGTCTTCTTAATTTCTTAAAAATATACACAAATATTGTTAAATTGTTTGTGTGGTTTATAACATGTATATAGGCAATTTCTAGAACAGCTACTGCAAAAAGAATGGGAAGTGGTGATGAATTGATCTATCTTGTTATAAGTTTCTTACTTTCTACACTAATACTACGCTATTAATTCAGCAATGCAATCAGCAATGAAAAGGAATGAAGTATTGATGCACAGAACATGTATGAATATCAGAATAATAATTTGGAATGAAAGAAAACAGAAAAGAATACATTCTCTCTGATTCCATCTATATGAAAATCTAGAAACTTCAAACTATTCTACTGTGATAGAAAGTAGATCAATAGTTTTCTGGGCCAAAATGTTCAGGGCAGGAGGGAGGATTATCAAGGGGCAAGAGGAAACTTTGGAGGTGATGACACGGCCATTATCCTGATTGTGGTGACATTTCACAGATACAGACATATGTTAAAATTTATCAAATTGTGTAATTTAATGATGTGCAGCTCTCACATGTCAATTATTCCTCAATAATCTCTTTTTAAGAGTCTGTCAATAGACTGAAAACAATTAAGATTGTGTATTTTACCACCTGTGCCAATTGTATATTCATGATGGAAATACGTATAGTGGCACCTGGCTGGCTCAGTTGTAGAGCATGCAACTCTTAATCTCAGGATTGTGAGTTCAAGCCCCAATTGGGTATGGAGCCTACTTAAAATTTAAGAAAAAATAGAGATGATGGAAATACGTATAGATAAAAAGCCAATACACATATAAAATGGAATTCTAAAAAGTAATTAACATCAAAGTATGCAGGGAAGGAGGAACGGGGGGGAAAGACTGGACAAACAAAACAAATGGTAACTTATACAGCTTTTTCAACCATATTAATATTTTGTTTACTATAAATCCCGTAAACACTGCCATTCAAAAGTAGAAGAGGTTAGAGGGATGAGAGAGTGAGACCAACAACATCTTGTCTATTAAAGATGCAATTTTTAAAAGCTTTTATTTATTTATTTTGAAAGAAGAGAAAGAATGAGCAGGGGAGGGGCAGGGGGAGAGAAGGGAGAGCAAGAATCCCAAGCAGGCTCTGCACTGTCAGTGTGGAGCCTGATGGGGGCTCAATGCAGGGCTCGAACTCATAAACCGTGAAATCACAACCTGAGCTGAAGTTGAACACTTAACCTTAACCAACTGAGCCACCCACGCACCCCTAAAGACACAATCTAAAAGCATGACACAGATATGTTGAAAGTAAAAGGATGGAAGAAGATATACCATGCAAATAGTAGGGGTAAGAAATCTGCTGTGGCCATCTTAATGTCAGATGAAGTTGACTTCAAGACAAAGAATATCGTGAGAAAAAAGAAGGAACTTTACTTGTCCTAAGGGGACAGGAGGCAGAGGGTGTGGACACTGAAGCCTAATGGGTAGGGAGATTCCCCGAATGGAGCACATGGACGTTTTCTACAGAGAGCTATTTTCTCCCTGAGGTTAAGAAGCAAGTTCATTTGCTGAGAGTAAAAAACAATGAGGAGGTACTGGAAGAGAAAAAGTGTGAAATGGTTTTTATGAAGCAGGAGAGTAAGGGGTCTGGGGACTCAGTGGCTTCGGAGCAGCAACAGGCCCATGTGTAGTTGCTGCATTTGTGGTGGTATTTCTTTTTTGTTTTGTTTTTAATTGAGAGATAATTGACACATGACATTATATTAGGTTCAGGTGTATGACATAATGATTTGATATTTGTATATATTGTAAAATGATTAAACCAGACTAGCAACAAGTCTAGTTAACATTCATCACCACACATAGTTACATGGTTTTTTTCTTGTGATGAGAACTTTTAAGGTCTACTCTCTTAGCAACTTTCAGGTATGTAATACAGGATTATTAACTATAATCACCCTGTTGTACATTACACTGCCAGGACTTACTTATTTTATAACTGGAAGTTTGTATCTTTTGACCATCTTCACCCATTTCATCCATCCCCCATCCTTACCTCTGGCAACCACAAATCTGTTTGCTGTGTCTGTAAGTTTGTTTTGTTTTATTTTTTAAGATTCTACATGTGAGATCACATGGTATTGGTCATTCTCTGTCTGACTTATTTCATTTATCATAATGCCCTCAAAGTCCAGCCATGTTGTCACAAATGGCAGGATTTATATATCTACATGATACGTATACAAGATAATATACATACCTCAATTTTGTATTCACTCATCAATATGTAAGCATTTAAGTTGCTTCCATGTCTTGGCTATTGCAAATAATGCTACAACAAACATGGGTGTGCATATGTCTTTTCAACTTAGTGTTTTCCTTTTCCATGTATGAATACCCAGAAATGGGTTTGCTGGATTATATGCTACTTCTATTTTTAACTTTTAAAAGAATTTCCATACTGTTTTCCATAGTGACTGCACCAATTTACAGTCCCACCAGCAATACACAAGGATTTTCTTTTCTTCACTTCCCTGCCAATACTTGTTATTTCTTGTTTTTGTTTGTTTGTTTGTTTTTATAATAGCCATTCTAACAGGTGTGAGGTGATATCTCATTGTGGTTTTGCTTTGCATTTCTCTGATTAGTGATGTTGAGCATCTTTTCATGTATCTGTTGGTTTCTGTTAGTCTTCTTTGGGAGAATGGTGGTTCAGATGCTCTGTCTACCTTTTATTTATTTTTTTTGAGAGAGAGAGGGCACAAGTGAGCGAGGGGCAGAGAAGGGGGGAGAGGGAGGCTGGGGGGGTGGGTGAGAGAGAGAGAGAGAGAGAGAAAGAGAGAGAGAGAGAAGTGGGGCTCACTCAGGGCTTATGTTTACCTGAAGCAGGGCTCTTGCTCACCTGATGTGGGGCTTATCGGTCTCCCTTTTAATTGGATTGTTTATATTTTTGCTATTGAGTTGTATGTGTTTCTTATATATTTTGGCTAATAACCCTATATCAGATATATGATTTGTAAGTATCTTTTCCCATTAGGTAGGTTGCCTTTTCATTTTCTTGATAGTTTCCTTTGCTGTGAAGAAGTTTTTTGGTTGATGTAGTCCCACTTGTTTATTTTTGCTCTTGTTGTCTTTGCTTTTTGTGTCAGATTAAAAAAATAATCACCAAGACCTATGTCAGGGAGCTTACCACCTATGTTTCTTTAGTTTTATGGCTTCAGGTATTATGTTCAAAGTCTTTAATCCACTTCTAGGTAATGTTTGTGTATGGCATGAGATAGTGATCAAGTTTCATTCCTTTGCATGTGGTTGTCCAATTTTCCTACTATTATTTATTAAAGAGACTGTCCTTTCTCCATTGTATATCCTTGGCTCCTCTGTAATAAATTAATTGATCCTATATGTTTGGATTTATTTCTGGGTTCTCTGTTCTGTTCCATTGATCCATGTTTTTATGCCATGTCTGTTTTTATACCAATACCATACCATTTTGATTTCTATAGCTTTGTAAAAGTGAATTTTTGTAATACTAACAAGATTGATTCATCAAGAAATCATAATAATCACATATGTATATGTAACTCATACAGTTTCAAACTACATGAAGGAAAAATCTACAGAATGAAGGGAAATTATAACACCTCTTTATAAGCAATTGATAAAATGATTACATGAAAACACTCTGAAGTCATAAGAAATCTGAACATTATAAAGCACATTGATTTAATTAACATTCATAGAGAACATATGCAGTATCTACTTTAGATTCATTCTTTTCTAGTGAACATGGTACATTGACTAATATATACCACATTCTGGGCTATAAAACAAATCTAAATGAAATTTAAGTGCATGAAATCATACAGATACCATTCTCTAACTCAGTAAAACTAAAGTAGAAATCAGTAACAATATCTAAGAAGAATCCCACAATTTGTATATCAAGCAACACACTTTTTTTTTTAACAACAACTTATTTATTCATTGATATTCTCTATTTTGTGAGACATTGTTTGCATAAGTTATTTTATTTTATTTTATTTTTTTTTATTTTTTTTTTAAATAGTTTATGTGGAAACTAATTTGACAAGCAACACACTTTTAAATAATTCATGATTCAAAGAAGAAACGGAATTTTTAAAACTTTTCGCAATAAATGCCAATGAAAATATAACACATCAAGATATGTCAGATGCTGTGAAAACCAGCAATCAGAGTAAAATGTATAGCTTTCAGTGCTTTTGTAAAGGGATAGAGAGTTAGAGGCAACAGAGTATGGGTACTAATGGTTTCTTTCGGGTGTTAAAGAATATTCCAAAACTGATTCTAATGATGGTTGTGAAACTCTCTAAATATAACAATTTAAATGAGTGATTTATATAAAGAATCATATATTTATTGTATTATTTATATCTCACTAAAGCTGTTAAGAAGAAATACATGAAATCTGTGACCTAAAGATCAGCATTAATCAGCAATAGAAATAAATATATATTTAAACCAAGTGAAGTAACAAGCATATATAGAAATAGAATATTCCGACTCTGATTACTAGGAATTGGCGCAGACTCCACAGCTTAAGGGCTCGGTCCCACATGACCATCCCCACCTCAGACATCAGTCACAAGTAGTGGACTCCCACGTGATCCACACTTTTGATAAATTAGGAGTTCCCATAACCCTCTCCTCAGATTCAGTAATTTGCTCTAACAGCTTACCGAACTCTGGGAAACATGTTTATCGATTCATTATAAAGGATACAAATGAATAGATAGATGAAGTACATTGGGTAAGGTCCAGAAGAGTCCAGAGTGCAGGAGCTTCTGTCCCTGTGGAGTTGGCATTACCACCCTCCCAGCACATGGATATGTTCACCAACCTGGAAGCTCTCTGAACCCCATACTCTCATGATTTTATGGAGGCTTCCTCACACAACGCACTGTCAATTATTATTTCAATCTCTACCCCTTTTACTTTCCCCAGAGAATGGGGGGGGGCAGGTGAAAGTTTCAGCCTTCTTTTTTTTAAGGGTGAACTTCAAGAATTTATTTATTTTTTTTAATTTACATCTAAGTTAGTTAGCACTTGGTGCAACAATGATTTCAGGAGTAGATTCCTTAATGCCCCTTACCCATTTAGCCCATCCCCCTCCCACAACCCCTCTAGCAACCCTTTGTTTGTTCTCTATATTTAAGAGTCTCTTATGTTTTATCCTCCTCCCTGTTTTTATATTATTTTTGCTTCCTTTCCCTTATGCTCATCTGTTTTGTAGTAAACTCCTCATATGAGTGAAGTCATATGATATTTGTCTTTCTATGACTGACTGATTTCGCTTAGCATAATATACTCTAGTTCCATCCATGTAGTTGCAAATGGCAAGATTTCATTTTTGATTGCCAAGTAATACTCCATACACACACACACATACATATATATATACAACATCTTCTTTATCCATTCATCCATTGATGGACATTTGGGCTTCTTTCATAATTTGGCTCTTGTTGATAGTGCTGCTATAAACATTGGGGTGCATGTACCCCTTTGAAACAGCATACCTATATCCCTTGGATATAGTAGTGCAATTACTAGGTTGTAGGGTAGTTCTATTTTTAATTTTTTGAGGAACCTCCATACTGTTTGCCAGAGTGGCTGCACCAGTTTGCATTCCCACCAGCAGTGCCAAAGAGATGCTTTCTCCACATCCTCACCAACATATATTGCTGCCTGAGTTGTTAATGTTAGCCATTCTGACAGGTGTGAGGTGGTATCTCATTGTGGTTTTGATTTGTATTTCCCTGATGATGAGTGATGTTGAACATGTCTTCATATGTCAGTTGGCCACCTGGGTGTCTTCTTTGGAGTCATGTCTATTTATGTCTTTTGCCCATTTCTTCACTGGATTATTTGTTTTTTGGGTGTTTAGTTTGATAAGTTCTTTATAGATTTTGGATAGTAAGCCTTTATCTGATATGTCGTTTGCAAATATCTTCTCCCATTCTGTTGGTTGCTTTTTAGTTTTGCTGATTGTTTCCTTCACTATGCAGAAGCTTTTTATTTTGATGAGATGCCAATAGTTTATGAAAGTTTCTAACTTCTAATCATGGCTTGGTCTTTCAGTGACTAGCCTTCACCCAGAAGGTGTCCCAAAGCCCACCTAGAGTGGCCTCGTTAGAACAAAAGATTCCTATCACCCCCTTCACTGAGGAAATTACAAAAGTTCCAAGATCTCCGTTTCAAGAACTAGGGGCAAAGACTGTATATATACATAAACATACATATATACACACATATAATAGACACATTTCTATTATGTCACAAATACAAACAATAAAAAATACTGACAAAGTGGAAAGTTGGTTTTCTGAAAGATCATCAAAAGCAATAAACTTCTAACTAGACTAACAAAGGAAAAAGGAGAACACAAAATTCCAGTATCAGGAATTAATGATGAGTGTCACAACAAATTCTGCATCCATTAAAATTATATCAAGGGGATTTGGGGCTGGCTCAGTTGGTGGAGTGTGCAACTCTTGATCTCGGGTGGTGAATTTGAACACCACATTGGGCATAGAGATTACTTAAAAATAAAATCTTAAAAAGGGAGGAGAGGATTTACAAACAAACTCATGCCAATAAATGAGACAATTGGGATGAAATGTATAAATTCTTTGAATAATATACTTAGCAAAATGGACACAAAATGAAAACATAATCTGAATTTTATCCTTTACCTAGTTATGAATTGGGATTCATTGTTTTAAAACCTACCACAAAGAAAACTGTAGGCCTGGGCTGTTTCACTGGTAAATTCTATAAATATTTATGGAAGAAATAACACTAATCTTACACAAATTCTTCCAGAAGACATAGGAGTTCTTCAGTGGTTTATGAAGCCAGCACAACCCTAATGCCAAAACCTGACAAAACATTTCAAAAGTAGAAATATACTGATGAATATCCCTCCTAAAATTAGATAGAAATATCCTTAACCAAAATGAACTAACTTCAGCAATATTTAAATAAGATAACACATCGACCAACTGGGATTAATTGCAGGAATAAGTGTTGGATTAACATTTGAAAAATTAATCAGTGTCTCTCACTGTATTAACAGTATGAAGAGGAAAAATTATATCAACAGTTGGAAGGATGTAGAAAAAGCATTGGACAACATTGCACCCCCTTTCATGATAAATGTTCCTATTACAGTAGGACATCTGATAAAGACCATTTTCTCTTGTAGTCATAGCAGAATAGGATGAAGCATGAGGCGATTTTCTGAAATAATGGTTACGTACCGTGACCTCATAGCCCTCATGGGCTAAACACACAATTTCATTTTTTAAAGTTCTTTGAGTGGTGCCTTTAAGAACTTGGGATATCTCTCTTTGTAAATTTTACCATTAAGAAAACTGTCAACAAATATTGAACTCTAGTTATTGAAATACATGATGAAGTATTAAGAGAAATGTACTGATATCTACGACTGAATTTCATCAGATGAATGGACAGAGGGATGGATACAGAAATAAATATGGAGTAAAGCAGATATAGCAAAATCTTAGGTATAGAATTTACGTGGTGAATATATGGGAATTCATTATATAAGTCTTTAAAATCTACTGAATTCTTGAAAATGTTCATAATAGAATATTGAGGGAAAGAATCTGAGGAGGAGAACCAGGGAAGACAGGAGGGAGGAGCATTATGGGAGAAGAGAAAGGAGACCCTGCATTCCCTGGACTCAGAGGAGGCCCAGCCTGGAACAGGGAGGACATGAGGGACACACAGGAGCTTAGCTGTCACCAAATGCTTGACAGGTTTTATGTGGGAAAAGTCTGCATTTTACCTTGTCTAGATACAGTCGATTGAACTGGGCTCAAAATAAGCTGTTTTTATTTTACCTTCTTTTCTTTCTTTCCTTCTTTTGCTTAATTTTCTAATTTAAAACACTCTCAATTTAAGGGAATGTTGCAAAAACTGCAAAACTCCTTTTTGTGAACCATTTGGAAAAGAGCTGTTGACATGATCAATGACTGAATGCTTTAGTGTATGTTTTCAACAAATGAAGACATTCTCTCCTGTAACCACAATTCAACCCTCAAAATTAGAACATTAACATTGAGGGTGCCTGTGTGGCCCAGTCAATTAAGTGTCCAACTCTTGATTTTGGTTCAGGTCATAATTTCATGGTCGTGAGATTGAGCCCCACATCAGACTCTTCATTGTAAGCATAGAGACTTCTTAAGATTCTTTCTCTCCCTTTCTTTCTCACAAAACAAAACAAACAAAAAACCCATTAACACTGCTAGTTATTCCTATCATATTTCTTTGGCTGTCCTCATGATGCCATTTAAAAAATTTTTTTAAACGTTTATTTTTTGAGAGAGAAAGAGAGAGAGCATGAGCTGGGGAGAGGCAGAGAGAGAGAAGCAGACTTCAGGCTCTGAGCTGTCAGCACAGAACTCAAAGCAGGGCTCAAATGCACAGACTGCAAGATCATGACCTGAGCCAAAGTCCGATGCTTAACCGACTGAGCCTTCCAGGCACCCCTTCATGATGCCATTTTGAACAGAGAGACCCTGGCCCAATTTCCTGTACTGCCATTTCCTCTTTTTCTACATGACTCTGGTATTTTGTGGGACGTTGGCAGGCTCCTTTGGGGTGAGCTTGTCAGGTTAAAGTCAGAAGTTCATTACTTAACATATGATCCCTTGTCCTGATATTTATTTTTTGTTTGTTTGTTTATTTTTAAGTAGGCTCCATGTTCAGTGTGGAAATCACAACCTTCAGATCAAGGGTCGCATGCTCTACTGACTGAGCCTGCCAGGCACCCCTCTATATCCTGATTTTTAAAAAGTGTACTCAAGGGGTGTCTGGGTGGCTCAGTCAGTTAAGCATCTTACTTTGGCTCAGGCCATGACCTCACAGTTTGTGGGTTCGAGCCCTGCATCAGGCTCTGTGCTAACAGCTCAGAGCCTCTGCTCAGAGACTGGAGCCTGCTTCGAATTCTGTGTCTCCCTCTCTCTGTCCTTCCCCTGCTAGCTCTGTGTCTCTCTCTCAAGATAAATAAATAAACATTTTTTTAAAAAAAATTTTTTAAAAACGTACTCATAATATAACCTTTAATTGTAAACACATGTGTGTGTGCGCGCGCCCACGTGCAAGAGAGAGAAAGAGGAAATGAATTCACACATAAGGTCTAATAAAACAACTAAAAGGAACAAAATCACGAATATTGTCTCTAAGTGAGGATATCACATGTGGTTTCATATTCTTACAAAAACTTTCTTTGCCCGTGTTTTCTGGAATAAATACATTTTATTGTATTACAAGAGAAAAGAATACTGGAAACATTTTTCTAGTGTGAAATTAACTTGCTAGCACGGAAGGCCAAGGGACTAACATGAATGTGAAAGAAAGAGAGTGTAGAGCAGGAAGAAAGGCCCCAGTCTGTTTGCTTTTTTTGGCTGGTGAGGAGAGAATGTGAGGGGCATCCTAGGAGGGAGGAGAGTCTGGCTGCCACTCATGCCTGTCTTCCCCTTGTCCCCACGGGCCCTAACTTCCTCAGCCACGACCGTGACCACGGGGCAAGACAGAGTTCACAGGCAATTAGCTGCCCCACAGAGGTGAGAGCCCAGCCCCTGGGAGGTGTTGTGTCCAGCAGGTACATTGGAAGACTGATCTCCAAGCCTTACACCGCCCTTATCTTCGTGTCCCTCCAGTCTTCTGATGCCTGCAGGTCCTGGCCCTTTATTTCCTGGGTGTTTATTGGATGCCCCCTGTGTGCGAGGCACTGTGTTAGTGTAGGGTATGGGGCCCCTGCCTTCTGGAACTCTCCTTCTGGGATGGTATCCAGATAGACTGAAGAATGTGCCAGTCAGAGAGATGTACCCAGGAATCCCAAGGATAATTGGGTGATGAGTGGGACAGAGGTTGCTGAGGTCTCCTGGGAATGGTGACTTTGATACAGACAGCCACTGTCTCTGGTGCAGGGAGCCAGGGAGGGGTCCCGAGAGGGCCCCCCCAGGAACTGTTGCCCCGGCGCTTCTCTGAGCAAAGCTAGGGGGCAGCTGGGGTGAGTGGAGACTGAAGAAGTCAGAGGGACAAGTAGAGGCAGATCACATACCCTGGACACCGTGCAGGGTGCATGGGTTTTGTTTTTTTGAGTAAAATATTGAGGTAAAATATCTCAATGTTTTATATCGATTACATATTGAAATTCTACTATGTCAGTTATTTTGGGTTAAAAAATAGATTGTTCAAATTAATTTGGCCTCTTTCCTTGTACTCTTTTAGAGTGGTAGCTATGAATTTGAGTTTCATGTGTGGCCTGTAAAGTACTTGTGTTGCAGTGCTGGGCTAATGTACGTGGTAGATGCAGGATCAAAGAGACCACGGTCAGGTGGAGGAGACTTGCCTGTTCAGATTCCATTGGCGGCCGAAAGCGGAGTGCCCAGCACCGCCAGGCTCTGGGAATCCTGCTGGATCCATTCACCAGCTTCCCCTCCTTCCTGGACCTGACATCAGAAGAGAAGAGATTGTAACACATGCACATAAGGAGTGGGTTTTATCAATTGTGCGAATACTCCCTTTTCTGCATGCCCTGCAAACATGTGTCTCGGGCACAGAACCTGTGGGCTCCGTGCCCAGAGGCAGATGCAAGATGATGAGTGTATGGCAGTCATGGCCAACCTGAAACCTGGATTCCAACTGGGTCTCCATCATACCTTGGTATACAGTGATGTATTAGCTCAATAAAATAAAATAAAAACAGAAATTACTTTATAAGGCATGCCACTTGGTAGGGGAATCTTCTAGAACATCTGCTGGAAGGAGCTCATCATTGGAGCTGCATAGGTGCAGCACGGAAGAGGCCTGGCCGAGTGGAAAAGTGCTGAGTTTGAGCTGTGAGGTGGGTCTGAGGGGCTGAGCCAGGCCCTGGTTAGCCCCGTGCCCTGTGCTCTTGGCAGGTGCTGGGCTCTCTCTGCCTTCACAGCCCAGGGTCCTTGACTCTCCAGGAGGGCTGGGCTTGGGGAAGCCACCCAAGGGCTACTTTCCCGGTGGGGTCACTCAGGTTAAACCCCTTCTCTTGCTACTGATCTGTGATCTAATGGATACTTCCCCCCACTCCTGATGTAATAAATAATGAATAGTTGTCCTTTTCATACATCTGTTAGTGACAGGTGAGTGGTGGCCGTCCTTTGTGTGTCACACGTGTGCTGCTGCAGAAAACGGCTCCCCCAAATTACTTGGTCAACTGAGATAAGCTGAGTGGAAGGGGGTTTGAGGGGTGAAGAAGGATTGAGGGTCCCGAGGGAAATGTGTCACCGAATCTTTCTCCCTTGTCTCCAGACGGGGAGGTCCATGCAGCAGGACCACAGGCACAGAGTGTCCGTGCATATCTGGTCACTGCCCTTGGAAAAGTTCTCCTGAGCTCTGTCAGAAGTGCCTCACTGGGCGAGGCATGGGGGCCACGGGGGCTCCTAACCCACAGAAGACCCGAGTTTCCTGTACTCCTTTGTCCTGCTTTCATGCAGCCCTGCTGTCCCCTCAGCCTCCCTGTGCCCTGAGCCTGCAGTGGCCCCTGTCTGTCCGTCTGCACGGCCCCACGCTGCCCCCGGCAGCTGCCCCTTCCCGCGCCTCCTCAGCGCCTGGCCTTTCCTCGGCTAGGTTGAGTTTTCCACTGGGCGCAAAAGACCGCTTCGTAGGGCACTTGATACTTTTAGGGCCCCACAGAAATGGTTTACTTCCTTTTGAAATCCGAAGCAAAACACTGAATAGAGTATGGCCTGGTCTATGTTCATCTTAATTTCAATTCAGTCATAAAATTCATTTTTAACACTTCATTATTCAGGAAAAGGCCGACAAGGACAAACGTGGCTACACTGAGCTTGTAGCTCCTAAAGCTTCCTCATCCCAGGCCCCCTTCCCTCGTTATGATGCATCTCTTCCCTACTTTCGGATTTAGGGGCCAAGTGTAATTGTTCTTCTCTGACCCTGCAGGTCTGGCCATGATTGTAGGAACAGTCAACGGGTGGGGGACAAGAAGTTCCTGTACTAAGGCTGACCGGAGGATGGGGTTCAGCTTGGGGACAAAGGGGCTTCTGGTCCCCGACCTGGAGGGATTCCCCTTCACAGGGGCCCCCCTGCAGCCCAGGGAAGCTCCGTGCAGGTCTTGAAAGGAGGTCCAGGGGCGCCTGGGTGGCTTAGTCGGTTAAGCGTCCGACTTTCGCTTAGGTCATGATCTCGCGGTTTGTGGGTTCGAGCCCTGCGTCGGGCTCTGTGCTGACTGCCAGCTCAGAGCCTGGAGCCTGTTTCAGTCTGTGACTCCCTCTCTCTCTGACCCTCCCCTGCTCACGCTGTCTCTCTCTCTCCTAGAAATAAATAAAACATTAAAAAAAAAAAGAAAAAAGAAACGAGGTCCAGCTCCTGAAGGTGCAACTCCGAACACTTAGCAGGGCCCTAGGGATTGAAGTGCACAGGCCCAGACCCCTCCCCACCCAACCTGGGGGACTCAGGGGACAGGAGAGGCTTGTTCTCCCCCCACTCTCTTGTCAGGGACACCAGGTCCCTGGAGCTTGCTCCCCCTTTCTCCTCATCTTGCCGGCTTTCCCTCGTAGATCCCCTCCCTGTCTCTGTACCTAGGTGCCCGATGGGATGGTCCAGGACAGTCCCTGTGCCCTCAGGAGCAACCTCAAGCGTGTCGAGCAAGGGCTGAACAAGAGTCAGGCACCTGGCCCGTGGGGAGCGAGCGGCCACCGGCCTGAGGCTGCCCGCCGCTCCCGCTCCCTCCTGAGGCACGCCGCAGCTGGCCCGCGNCGTTCTGCACCGGGGCTGCCCACTCACTGTACTGGCCTCACTGGACTGGCTGGCCGTCCTCCCTGCTTTGCTTCTCCAAACAGACAGGCCCTCCCCTCCATCCCCAAATCCTCTTGGCCTTCCTGACCCGGCTCTGATCTTGTTCCCTGTGCTCACCCTCCATGTCCACCTCATTTGTGCCTCTCGGGGCCAGCCCCGCCTCGGGCTCATGGTCACCTTAGCCCCCTGACCACGTTCAGGATGGCAGGCCGGCTCCTCAGGTCGTCAGGGCCCCCAGCTGGGACAGAGAGGCAGTCAGTACCTTGAGTGGGTGACAAGAGCCAGGACAGGAGGGGAGGGGGCTTGTACAGCTTTGGTCAGAGCAGAGCCCAACAGAGATTTTGTGTTAATTTTCACTTCATCCCGCCCTTCTCTCTCCCCTCCCTAAGGGTTCCCCAGAGTTGGAATGCCCCCTCTCTGTCACCAAGCCGTGGGGGCTCCTTGTTCAGTGTCGGAGCCACTCGCCCACACCATGCGCCCCCACCATCCTTGTGGAGGCAAATGAGGAAGAGAGGGCCCTCCCCTCTGCTAAGGTGGATGCCCCCTGGCTTCTAGGCTGTGGAGTGGACCCCGAGTGTACAGAACGAGTTCATTTCTCCAGGACCCAGTGGCATGAGACTATCAGGCAGGGCTTCCTGCCCACTACAAGGCCCCATCTGTCCTGCACTGACCCTGGCTTTCTAAAGTGGCCTGGGGGCTCTGGGCTGGCGCGGTGAGGGTGCCTGGCCCATTGGGAGCACCCCCCAGGCCAGTCGGCAGTGCTGAGCCATGTCCTTCCTGTTGCTTGTGAAACACCTTCACCCTGCAGCCCTGCACCCTGGGGACATGGAAGGTGTCAGGCAGGGGTGCTGAGCGTCCCTCAGCACAGGCCCAGAGCGTGGTGTCAGCAGCAGATCCTGGGTGTGCTACCCCTGTGTGGCCCCGGAGGGACAGCCTTGGGGAGGGGGAGGGGTGGGGGGCAGAACCTACTGTGCCCCCAGGACCCTGCAGGGAGCCCTGGGTGTGGGCTCTTGAGTCAGCTCTTCGCCTTCCCAACATCTTTTTCTGGTGCTCATGACCCACAACAGGGCCTGGGGCTCTGGACAACGCCCCCTGATGAGGAAGCATAAGGCAAGCTGAGGGCCGAGCACAAGCTAGCACACCCAGCGCCGGGTGGGATGTATGAGGCACTCCTGACTGCCCAAGGACAAAGGGAAGGACAGAAACCAAATGGTTAAACTGATGAGAGTCTCCATCAGGTTACAAATATCTTGGTACAATTAGAAGGAAACGACACTCTTATCAATAGCCTCATGTCCAGAACTCCCCACTGTCTTCATGTTAATGCTCTGCTAGAGGGAAAAACGTCTTAGCTTGACAA
>NW_027530408.1:1783579-1807816 GCF_008692635.1 Crocuta crocuta | reverse complement strand
TTTTAATGAATGGTTGGTTGAATGAGGGCTATGTAATATCCAGAGTAGTTTAAAATAATTTGGTAAGCTATTCCTCATAACAATATCAAATATATTACAAAATTATTATATTGAACATATTTGAAAATAAATCTTAGTCCAGATATCTCATCGTATTTGTATGGTGGTTTCTTAGAAGCAGTAGAATTTCTTGATCAGCATGTAGAAGTGTGTTTTTATTATAAACACACACACACAGAGTTCTGGTTCATATCAGTTTATCAATTTTGATATGACACTGAGTAGTAGAAACATTTAATTTTTGTTCCTCATAAGCTTAGAAAGTTATTCTCAGCATAGGAAGAAATTCTCTAATTCTTTACTGAATTTTTATTTTATTTTCTTAAATTTTTAAAATATTATTTTAGAGAGAGAAAGAGAGATCAGGGGGAGACAGTGGGAGAGAGAGGGAGCAAGAGAGAGAGAATCTCAAGCAGTTTCCACACTCAGTGTGGAGCCCAATGTGGGGGCTCCATCCCAGGACCATGAGACCATGACCTGAGCTGAAATCAAGAGCTAGATGCTTAACTGAGTGAGCCACCCAGGGACTCCCCTGGTTTTTAAGTTTGATGATGATTTTTAGCATAGAGCAATATCACTAAATGGAATTTATTTGGTGATATGATAGGAGGTAAGGAGCCTCCTGAATTCTGAGTCACTGTCTTCCGCCTGCAGTCCTATTTAACAACCGATTTTTCCTTTCCCTCTGCTTTTCTTTCCTCCTTTATTACATGTGAAATGTTTACATGGACAATTATCTCCCTCCACCTAGGGTATTCCTTTCTGTTCCTTTCCTGCATCTATACCACATTCTTTTTAAATAAAGAGAAAGCATAAAAGTAAACAAAAAGGCCCAAAATCCCTCCATCCTGATTAACCACTTTTCACATTTTCTCAAAGCAGTTAAAACGTATGCACAGCGATATGCTTAAATTGTACCGAAGGTTTTCAGTGGGTAGCACAACCCTCCCCACTCTTTCCCCAGCAACCTGGCTTTTTCATGTCAGTTAGTTACAGAAGTAACTTGTGATTCTTTGCTGAAATCTTTAAGCATATGCCATCTAAGTACAATACTGCACCAAACTAAACTTTCTAATACGTTTTAGGATCTGAGAAAGCACAGTGACGGTGAGCGCAGCTGAGCTGGAGGTAAAGCAAGACCTTGCTACTCGCAGGCACTTGCCCTGTGCCCAGGTGCCGGTGCAGACCAGGGACCTCGCTCTCACGTTCCATGCAGTTTCCCACCTTTGAGGACCTTTTTGCTCCCACAGTCTGTCCTACCCTCTGACTCTTACCACATACTGCTTTCTCACTCCACAACCCATCTATCCTCCCAGAGGGGCAATCAGCCCTGCCTTAGGGCAGGATTATCTGTTGACCTTGACTCCCCCAGGGCCTCCTGCTCAGGTGAGGCCCAGGCAGTGTGGCCTAATTTTCTGCTGAGGAGATGCCCGTAAGGAATATAGAACAGCGGACTCACCAGCAGGGGGAGCTCATTAGGTTCCACTCCTGGGTCTAGGCTTGACTGAGTGTCATCTGTCCTTTGGGAAGTGTGTCCCAACTCACAGTCTCTGTGCCTTTCACCCAACCTAGGCCAAAACTGTTCTCTGATGTCTTTTCAAACATTGTGTTCTTTAATTCCTGAACCTACTCATGTGCCAGATAGGCCTCCCGAACAATGAGATCCCTGTGGCCAGGACTCTTGCTCTGGGCATGCAGGGTGCCTTGTATGAAATGCTGGTGACCTGGCTCAACAAAACGAGGCAGGGGGTCTCAAACAATACCCTACTGGACAGAATCCAGGACCGCCTAGTAGGTTCCAGAAAGTGCATCTATGAAGAAGGTGGGACAGGCTCTGCTGTGTCCTGAGTGGAAAGACTTTTTTTTAGTAATCTGAGCTTCTCTTTTTGCCTTTTCTTCTTGAAGGGGAGGCATAAGTGGACACTAGCCTGGAAGAGACAGCAGATACCTGATGAATACTTGAAAAAACTTGAATTCAAAAACATCCAGCTCTTCACAAGAGACTCTTTTAAGAATGTTTATTTATTTATTTATTGAGACAGAGAAAGAAAGCATGCTAGCACATGTGCACAGCAGGGGAGGAGCAGAGAGAAAGGGAGAGAGAATCTCAAGCTAGCTCTGCACCAGAAGCACAGAGCCCAACTCGGGGCTCTAGCCCATGGGCTGTGGGATCATGATCTGAGTCGAAATTAAGAGTTGGACGCTTAACTGACTGAGCCACCCAGGTGTCCCCACAAGAGACTCTTAATGATAGAGAACAAACTATGGGCTGATGGAGGGGAAGTGAGTTGGAGACAGGCTAGATGGCTGATGGGTACTAAGGAGGGCACTTGTGATGAGCACTGGGTATTGTATGTAAGTGATGAATCACTGAATTCTGCTCCTGAAACCAAATTGCACTGTATGTGAACTAAAATTTAAATTAAAAAAAAAAAAAAACAAACAGCAACATACAGCTCTTGGAATATCCTAGAGCTTTTACAATGTGCTTGGAATAATTTTTATGAAATGTTGGATGTGATAAGTAAACTGTGTATAATAAGATGTGTAAAATAAGATTCTATGTGGATTATAGTTATAGGCATACCTCACTTTACCATGTTTCACTTTATTGCACTTCAAAGATATTTCATTTTTTACAAACTGAAGTTTTGTGGGAACCCTGAATTGAGCAAGTCTATTGGTACCCATTTTTCTACAGCATTTGCTGACTTTGTATCTCTGTGTCACATTTTGGTAATTCTTGCAATATTTCAAACCTTTTAATTATTATTATATTTGTGATAGTGATCTGTGATCAGTGATGTTTGATGTTATTACTTTAACTGTTTTGTGGTGTCACAAATCGTACCCATATAAGATTGTGAACTCAATTGATAAATGTTGTGTGTCTTCTGACTGGTCTACCAGCTAGCCATTCCCCAAGCTTTCTTCCTCTCCGTGGACCTTCATATTCCCTGAATTACAACATTATTGAAATTAGGCCAATTAATAACCCCAAAATGGCCTCTAAGTGTTGAAGTGAAAGGAACAGTCATATGTCTCTCACTTTAAATCAAAAGCTAGAAATGATTAAGCTTAGTGAGGAAGGCATGTTGAAAGCTGAGATAGACCAAAAGCTGGGCCTCTCGCACCAAGCAGTTAGCCAGGTTGTGAATGCAAAGGAGAAGTTCTTGAAGGAAATTTAAAGTGCTTCCCAGCAAACACGTGAATGATAAGAAAGCAAAACAGCCTTATTGCTGATGTGGAGAAAGCCTGAGTGGTCTGCACAGAAGACCAAACCAGCCACAACATTCTGTTAAACCAAAGCCTAATCCAGCACAAGGCCCTGACTCTCTTCCACTCTGTGAAGGCTGAGGGAGGTGAGGAGGCTGCAGGAGGAAAGTCGGAAGCTGGCAGAGGTTGGCTCCCGGGGTCTGAGGACAGAAGCGTCTCCGTGACATCAGAGTGCAAGGTGAGGCAGTGGGTGCTCATATGGGAGCTGCAGCCAGTTCTCCAGAAGATCTGGCTGCGATGGTTCATGAGGATGGCCACGCTGAGCAACTAACAGGTTCTCAATGTCGTGAAACAGCCTCTACTGGAAGAAGATGCCACCCAGGACTTTCATAGCTACAGAGAGAACGTCAATGCCTGGCTTCAAAGCTGACCCCCTCCTTCGGGGCTAAGGCAGCTGTGACTTCAAGTGAAGCCAGTGCTCATTTACTATTCTGGAAGGTCGAGGGCCCATATGAATGATGCTAAATCCACTGCCTGTGCTCTGTAAATGGAACAACAAAGCCTGAATGACCACATTGCTGCTTACAACATGGCGTATGGAATATTTTAAGTCCACTGCTCACTGACAATGCACCTGGCCACCTACGAGCTCTGACGGAGATGGACGACAAGGTGAATATGGTTTCCGTGCCTGCTCACACGACATTCATTCTGCAGCCCGTGGATCATTTCAGCTTTCAAGTCTTATTATTGAAGGAATGCATGTTGTAAGGCTATGGCTGCAGTAGACAGGGATTCCTCTGATGGATCTGGGCAAAGTAAATTGAAACCTTCTGGAAAGGATTCACCATTCTAGGTGCCATTAAGAACATTCAGGATTCAGGGTGCCTGGGTGGCTCAGCCAGCTAAGTGTCAACTTCAGCTCAGGTCCTGATCTCACGGCTTGTGGGTTCAAGCCCCGCATTGGGCGCTGTGCTGACAGCTTGGAGCCTGGAGCCTGCTTCAGATTCTGTGTCTCCCTCTCTCTCTGACCCTCTCCCACTCACTCTCTGTCTCTCTCTCAAAAATAAACATTAAAAAAAAAAGAAAATATTCATGACTCACGGGAAGAGGTAAAAATATCAACACGAACAGAATTTGGGAAGAATTTGATTCCAGCCCCCATGGAGGACAGTGAGGGGCTCCAGACTGCAGCAGAGGAGGTGACTGCGGGTGTGTGTGTGGGGACAGCGAGAGAACTAGGACTGGAAGAGGAGCCTGATGATGGCACTGAGTCACTGCCGTCTCATGAGCAGCCTCGAACGGATGAGGAGTTGCTCCTTCTAGATGAGCCAAGACCGTGGTTTCTTGAGATGGAATCTACTCCTGGTGGAGATGCTGTGAAGATGCTTGAAATGACGACAAAGGGGTCAGAACATGACATAAACTCAGTAGACTGAGCAGCGGCAGGGCTTGAGAGGATTGACTCCAATTTTGAAAGAAGTTCTGCTGACAATAAAATGGTATCAAACAGCATCGTTGGCTGCAGAGAAATCAGAAGACTCCATCAACATGGCGAACTCTATTGTCTTATTTTCAGAAATGGCCACAGCCACCCCGACCTTCAGCCACCACCACCCTGGTCGGTTGGCAGCCACTGACAGGGTAGGCCCCTCCACCAGCAAAAAGATTACAACTCTCTGGAAGCGCAGATGATGGTTAGCATTTTTTAGCAATAAAGGATTTTTTAATGAATACATTGTTTTAGACATAATGCTATTTTGTACATTTCATAGACTACAGTATAGGGAGACATAACTTTGTATGCACTGGAAAACCAAGTAATTCAGTTGACTCGCTTTATTGTGATATTCACTCTGTCGGGGGTCTGGAAGCGAACCTGCAATATCTCCCAGGTATGCCCCGTTGCATTCGTGTGTGTACTGCAAGAGTTGTTTCAGGGTCGCATTCTTTTCAGTTCGCGGCACTTTGTCATCCTAATAGTGTTGCTCTTTTTACTTGTATGTATTATATTGTAAGATGCAGTCATGTTGGATGTGTGCATTTAGTTATGTGTAACTATTAATGCTACAAGATGTGCATCTTCCTGTTTTTACATTTTTGTATATATTTATATGCGCATGAAAAACCTTTTGAAATGTACTGATTAGTTTGATTACCCAAGTCACCTGAATGGGAGCAGGCCACCATACAATGAGTAGGAATACAAAAAGGGAAAATGAAAACGCTCACCTTTAGGGATGGCACTGGTGGGTTCAGTGCTCCCTCATATGCAGTCAGCGCTTTCCAGGATTAGATGACCAGAAACTTCCTAAGTGCCCACACTTTTCAACGTAATTTTGTGGGTGTATGAATATTTATAGGCGGATGTGTCCAAGTAAGGAGAGTGAGGGGAAGTGGTATCCCTGTGCAGCCCTGTGTTTGGGTGCTCCTGAACTGGGCAGTCATGCGTGGGCTTCCTTCTCACCTATGGATGGGGATGTGGGGAGAGGGATGGGTTAGATCTGAGTGGCAAATAGGTTCTATGTTGTGTGTCACTGCAGGTCACAGGACTGACCCTTCAGCCCCATCTTCCTTCCTCAGTCCTTCCATCATATCTAGATTCCAGTCATGATGGGCTAATGTTATAGAGGTTATTCTCGGGGCTCTTGGTTTTTTCCGTCTCAAAGGTCTGTGTGTGCCCACACTGGTATGGCTGGGCCCAAACTGGAATTGCCGGAGCATCTGGGCACTTTCAGGTTATTGGTGTCCTAGTAGAGTTCCGTGGGGGCACAACCCTCATGGCCTTGCAGTTTACCTCCCTCTCCCACTTCCTTCCGGAGGCCCCACCCTGCCCGTTCCCTCTCCTGGAAGACTCCAGTGTTTCCTGCCTCTGCTGTCCCTTCTGTGCGGGACGCTCGTATCTTCAGAAGGAGCCAGGGGTTTTTTGTCACCTGTCCCTTTCTCAAGAGGACTTGAGCGCTCATCCAAAGGATTAGCCTCATCAGTGTTTGTCATGCTTACTCATTTAAGGTAAGCTGCGTCAGAGCACGAAGCTGATCCAGTCCCAATGGCACTTGGCACTCAATAGGCACTTAATACGTGTTTCATTGGTGATTGGTGTTCTTCGTTCTTCTCTCCAGCGGAAGGTGCCACCTTTGAAGGGGTTGTTGGACATATCAAACAATACAAGGAAGGCCATTAGGTACAAAATACTCATGTATTTATGAATTCATGACCAAATTAAATATGAAACCTTATATAAAAAGAGGTGTGTGTGTGTTGTTGTTTTTTTCTCCCCCTCCCTCCCAGTCTCCTCTAAAGCAGCTTTGAGCAACACAAGTACAGGGGTGTGTGTTCTTATGACCTGTCCTTCCTGTCTCCTGAGGAACTGGAATTCAGCCCCTCCTCCCTCCACACCCCCCCACCCCGGAGGACACCAGCCCTGGCCTGGCTCCCCCACAGCCCCCCCAGGCGCCATCTCTGGCTTGCACTGGGGCCTGCTGGGCTCGCACGGAGCAGCTAAGAAGAGGCAGTGGGTCCCTGAGGGTTGAGCCCACCCTGGTTGCTGGGGTGGTGGTCCTGTGGCTCCTCTCCCACGGGCTTCCTGCATGGCCTGGGCCATCCTGACTCCCTCCCTTTGGCCTTTCTGCATCATCAGCGGGGCACACTGCTCAGCCCTGGAAGCTCACAGACGCTTGGACTGTAGGTCTCTGCCCTCCCTCTCATCAAGAGTTCCTGGGAGGCCCCGGGCCCCACCTCTGGCTCCCTTCTCCAAGAGCAAAGGTGCTGGGTGCAGAGTTGTACCCTCCGCCTTGCACGCTCCCTCCTGCCCCTGGCTGTTGGCTCGTCAACCTCGCGCTGAAGCCAAAGATGAGAACCAAGCCAGCCAGCCTGCCAGCTTAGAGAAGGGGAGGCAGCCATGGCCTTGAAGTCTGCAGCTCGGACAACAGAGGTCACAGCCACTCCAGACGTGCCACGTCCTGCTTCTTCCCTTGATGAGGACTTACCATCAAATCCCTAGGTCTCGGCACCACGAAACCGTGGCAGGCTTTTCCTCTGTTTCTGTGTTTGCTTGATCCCAGACCTAAAGCCAGGGTCTTGCTGGTGGAACCCACCCCAGGGTTCCAACCATCATCAATGGGACTCAGACTTTTAAGTCTAAATGTGGTGTGGGGGGTGAAATATGGGTCAGGATCACAAAATAGGGAGAGGTCTGTTGTGGCCCAGCTTTTCCCCATGGGGCTGCAAGCTGCTGTCTTAACCCCCACAATCCTCCGGTCTTGTCCCCCTCTACTTGAGGCTGACCTTGATTTGCCCCTCCTCCTTCCCTCTTACCCCAAACCAGCACTAAGTGAGGTCATGTCCTATGATCCTTCGTTACAGGGACTCTCATTCTCCAAGTTGGTGTCCTTTCCCCTGATCTTTGACCTCCCAACACATTCACATCCTGTGAAGTCACCCTCTGAAGTCGAGGGGGATAATTCTCAAGATGGGCAAAGTAGGGGTCCAATGCCATGTCTGAGCCCTGAGACCACCCCGCCCTTGCCCCTGCAGCCTCAATCCCAGCATGTTGAGTCGGAACTTGTGCTGTCCTCCGAGCCAGCCTGCGGTACCAGGGCATCCTCCATCACAGCCAGTGACAAGTCCTTTCCTGACAGGCACTGAATCAGCCTACAACCTAAACTTCTGTGTCATCAAACATGGAGGCCCCTGTTTGTAAGCTATACAGGGTCTTCTTCCAGCTTTCTTTCCTTGAGGGAATAGAGGCTAGCGTGTTTCTGTTGGTGGTGATTTTGTCATTTGGGGGTTTGTTTTTTGTTTTTGCTCATTTGGCCCCACCGTGCTAAGAAGCCATGCTAAACAGAGGCAGGGGGAGGAGTCCAGAAGAGCATAGGGTTGCTGTGCCCAGACCCCACCACCCACGTTCTCCTCGCCCCCTGTCCCAGCTGTTTCCTTTGGTTCCATCTCAGGATCTGAGTGGTGAAGGACGGAGGAGGGAGAAATTTCTCACTGCACCAAGAGGCACCGCTCCGAAGCCTGAAGCTCTGGACAGTCTCGGCCAGCCTTTATGCGGCCCGGACGCCTACCACCTTGCCGGGGGATGCGGGAATGGCTGCAGAGTACAAGCCTTCCCGCCTGTGGCCTCGGCGGCTGCACCCTGGGATGTGAAAGCCTCGAGCTGGGTCTGAAGGCTTAATTTCTACCCTGACTTCTCCAGTGAGGATCTGAGGAGGCGCCGTGGGGAAATGCCCACAAAACATCTGCAGCCCTCAGGTCCATGGATGGAATAAGGTGGCCGTAAGAGCCGGGGCCCTCCCTGCACGCCGCCGCCTCCTGGGAGGGGGCTGCCTCCACAGCCAAGACACACAGCCTCATGCCTGGGAGAGTTTCCCCCGGGCGCCAGGGAGCCAGCGTTCTCCCGCCCAGAGTCTGATGCCAGAGCCCTCCCTCGCTTCCCGGCCCCCCGCCCCCCGGCAGTCGTCCGGCTCCTGCAGGGGTCCCCGTCCCGGTCCACAGGGCCCCCCTCCTTGCTTGCTGAGCTACGTTAGCTGATGAGAACAGCTCTGCCCTTAGGGTCCTGGTTATGCGGGTCCCCGTGTCCCCGGAAGGCGGAGGGGGCGATGCAGAAGAGCAGAGGGGGTGACGACAAGGCGGGAGGACAGCAGCGGGGTCAGGAGAGGGCGGCGGCGTCTCAGACCACAGCCGAGGAGGACGACGGGGACGACGAGGAGGCCGCAGAAGAGGACGGTGAGGAGGGACTGTTCCAGAACAGCCACCGCCGCTTGGGCTGCCGTTTCAGGTGGAGGTAGTCCTCCTTCTCACGTTCCTTCCGCGCCCGCTGGTAGTGATCTTCCTCCTTCAGGTACCAGACGGGCGGCCACCGGTGCTTCTCAAAATACTCCTGGTTTTCTGGAGCGGAACAGTAGGGCAGTAGTTAGAGGGCAGGAGAAGGGAAAGAGGAGGGCTGGGGCGTGGAGGGGTCCAAGGGATGGCCCCGGAGGCCCCCATACCGCCATGGGGACCAGCAGTGACCTCCATCTGGGTATCGGCCGTCAGAGCCGCTGGTGCAGCTTCCTGAAGACAGTCACTGCCAGTGGTGGGGCCCATGGTGCTGGAAAAGTCCTTCCCCTGTGCTGGGCTTTAAAGACAGAGGGCACACCCAGATGGGCTTCACGTGGCCTGGGAATGAATGAGGCTGGGACGGAGCCCAAGGAGGGAGGAGGGCGGGGGGGCGCTGGGCACGGCCGGAGTGACAGCGCCAACGGCCGGTGGGGCTGGGTTCTGAGGGAGGCGTAGGGAGGGGGGGCTGCAGGACAAAGAGGGTCAGCCTAGAGGGAAGGCTAGGCTGAGGGGTTGGGACTGATTCTGGAAGGTATGAGGGGGGACGCGAGGTTTAGACCAGGGCAGCGATGTGGCTGGAGCTGTGCTTTAGACAGAAAATGCCACAAGGATGCAAAGGAGAGACCAGGGGTGGAAGGTGTACGGGACAGCCTGGCAGCTGGGAGGGGGGCACCACAGACTGGAGGGTGAGGGTGACCAGTGAAGACCTGAAGAGATGAGTGGCAGGAACCTGGGGAGGCCAAAGCACCTCTCCCTGGGGCTCGGGCAGTTCTTTATGGGCCCCGGGACTTGAGACTTTCATTAAGCAGAGGTGGACCCCAGGGACCTCAGAGGATATCTGGACCTGTGCTGTCCATGCTGTGCCCCTTTGCCCCTTTCTAGGTTATGAAATCAACATGGTGGGTCATGAGCAGCATTAGAAACAATTTGCAGTTTTTTATGTGTGCACTGGCTCACAACGTAAAATGTGTTTCTTATTGTGGAGTCTTGTCTGAAAAATACCAACACCGAAAAAAAAAATATCGAGTCTGAAATACCAAAATAACAAAACACACACACACACACAAACCCACCAAAAGTCCAACCCCCTCTTTGTACTTGTGAGAACTAGAAGCCCAGAGAAGTTAAGTGAGTTGCCTGAGGTCCCCAACTGCTCTGCACTTTGCCTAGGATCCCCTCTGCTTGGCTGGATACACCTTTGCAGGCTGCTCCCCACCCACAAGGTCAAGTTCAGCCCAGGGATCTTCGGCAGCCACCAGATGCCCCAGGGTCAAGTCAGAGATCTGGACCCAGGTTGAAACCCCTCCAGTAGGGGGCTGGAGCACAGGTCCCGGCGGAGACGCTCACCTGGGGACATGGCCTTCATGTCTCGTGGGAACTTGCGGCACACGTTGTTGTAGTTGGTGCAGATGTGGTGGAGACACCAGTCAGCCAGCTGGTACGCGCAGTGGAACTGGGGACAAACAGAAGAGCCTCTGTGCTGGAACCCCAGGGCAGGGTCTGCACAGACACCTAGAGCTGTCTTCAGAGCCAAAGCTTTGGTGCCGACAGGCAACAGCCCTACAGTTGTAAAGAGCCCATCTCGAGAGGCAAACCCACACAAAAATGTGAGATAACATTTACTTTGCTCCTTGGCACCGCCCCCACCATCATCACCTCGCTTCTGTCCTGCCCCCAGCATCCAGGACATCCACAGCTGTGTGTGGTGCCTTCCTACTGTCTCGGTCCTCCTTAGATCCCACCCCAGAGATGTCCTCCTCCCGCCAGGGACCAAAGCAGCCTGCAGTAAGGTGTAGACAACCAGGCTGAGAGCTGACTTGCCCAGCTGCGTCTGCATGCCTCTGAGCTGCAACTCCAACTTCACCAACTAACTTCTGGTAGTAGCATTCCCGCACCCCGAGGGCCGGTGTGGGAGATTGTGCTTGTTTGCTGGGGAATGAGGAGGTGGGCAGTGAATTTTAGATAAAGAGGCCTCGATGACCTGGGGCAATCATGTCTACAAGCAAAACGGGGCTTCCTTCCCCTGCCCTATGGTTTTGCATGATGCCTCAGTCCCATCTCGCCACAGCCAGCCTCTCCTCTCAGCAGGTCCGAGTATATCTTCTGGCAAGAAGGATGAGGACGGGCCCTGCCGAATCAGGGAACCAAGTCTAACAATGGGCTCCCTTCCTGCCCACCACCTCCCAGTCTTCCCCAATCACTGCCAGTGAGCATACAGAGCCCAGAGTCAAGGATGTTGGAGAGATCTCTTCCCCGGTCCTCATACCTGAGCCAGTTCTAGGAACACAAGGACGTCCCCATCAATGTCCACCATCATCTGAGTTGCTTCCATCAGCCCGGTCACTGTGTACTGCTCTGTGACACACACAGCCAGGAATTAGCCACATGAATGGATATGTACTCATTTATACCTCCTAGCAGGGGCCCCGCTGCAGGATAAAGAGAGATGAGGCCAGGTAGAAGTCCCAACAGGCCAAGAAAGGCCATAGCCAGTTTAAGTCTGCTCCCACCAGTGAGGAAACTGGGATGAGAGCAAGACTTTCCCAGTGGAGTGGGGATGGGGAGTGAAGGTGGATGTTAGAATCATGTAAGAGAATTGTTCAAACTATGTATGTCGGGCCCAGTAGTCTGATATATGTAGGGTGAAAGCCCCCAGTGGAACCAGCCATCAATACTGATAGGAGAGGGTAGTAAGTCTCAGGTTTGCCAAGAACTATGAATTAGAACTGTGGAGTAAACCTAGGTGTTTGTATTAATTTAGATTTCATAACAAATTGTATACTAACCTTACATTTTAGGTTAAACCATTTACATTGGGAAAGTAAACACTCTTACTCCTGAAGTTTAACTGTATCAGTATAAACTCATGAGGTATCTTTAAAATACACTTCCCAGCTCAGTCCATGGAAAAGACCTAGAAACAACTGCTAGGAATGCTACGGTAGTCATGGGCATCCCTAGTGCACAGATTATAGCCTTGAAATACCATTTCCAACTATAAGAAACAGACTTCTTAGAGAAATGGCTGATTCCAGGTCTGGGGCAGGAAATGTACCAAATGAACCCCGGCCATCTTGTCATTCCACATAACCAGAAAGCTCACTCTGGCGCCAACTTGAAGATATTCCTGCTGGCGAAAGGCGCAGTGCAGTATTTCAGCTTTAATAAAGTAGCTGCAATTATTGAAAACTGATCGAGTACATTCAAATCTAAAAATTGGGAGTAATCCTTAAAAACTAACCGGGCACCCTCAAAAGGTGATGGGAACCAAATTTATCTTGAAACTGGTCAATAAGAGGAAGCAATCAAGCATTCATCTGCCCCTCCTATATGAACCATACGACTGGGTAAACCAAGAGAAGAAGAAGCTTCTCTCCTTTTAGAAGGATTCCAATGGACAAAGGAGTGACTGAATTGGAATATTACCATTTCACAGCACCGAATAAATCAGCGGGCCTACTGATACTCAGTGGCTGCTAACATGGCAAAAAGAGAGAAAGATTCTTGATGAAAAACAGAAATGGGGTGCCTGGCTGGCTCAGTCAGTGGAGTCTGCGACTCGATCTTGGGATTGTGAATTTGGGCCCCACATTGGGCGTAGAGATTACTTAAAATCTTAAACAAGCAAATAAACAAAACAGAAACAACCTATGAAGTAGTCTTAGCAAAATAAAATTGAATATGAATCTGATCTAGCCTTTAGATCCAATGCTCAATCAGTGAAAACCTAGATTTTCTAGAACATCGGTGGGTTTTTTCCAATAGATAAATTGCAAGGGGAAAAAAAATAAAGGACAAGGAACCTCTAGATTAGAAGAAACTTAAAAGGCATATAAAAAATAAACCATGCTATTGTGTTTAAGGATGCACGCTTAGAAGATAAAACTATGAAGAATAAGGTAGTGAGGCCATAAAAAATACCCTACAAAAGACTAATAGGTAAAGCCTTACTCCTGAGGAGGGGAAGGACCTGGGCAGGTGGACAGGCAGGGAGCTCCTGCTGTTGTCTGGTAAGAGGCTAGTTCCTGGGGCGCCTGGGTGGCTCAGTCGGTTGAGCGTCCAACTTCAGCTTGGGTCATGATCTCACGGTTCGTGGGTTCAAGGCCCGTGTCGGGCTCTGTGCTGACAGCTAGCTTAGAGCCTGGAGCCTGCTTCAGATTCTGTGTCTCTCTCTCTCTCTGACCCTCCCCTGCTCACGCTATTTCTCTCTCTCTCTCAGAAATAAGTAAATAACATTAAAAAAAATTTTTTTTTAATTTTAAAAAAAGAGGCTAGTTCCTGATATGGGTCATTTGACTCTATAATAATTCATGAAGCTAAACATTTATTTCATGCATTTGTGTTACACTGAACAATAAAAAAGTTTTAACCTTGAATTAATAACTTCGTAGAAAGCAGATGTCATAAAACATAAAGCATCGGCGATTGTACCACCCTCGGCATTGTCTGCTAATCCTTGACAAGGTCCCTACACAACACACGTTTGTATGTTTTGTAGTATTTATGGACCGTTTCACAGGAAAAGTCATTCAACGGTATTTTCTATAAGCCTTTCCCTGCAACGGTGCAGTTTAACATTTTTGATGGCTGATTTGTTTCTGATTGTGCGCCATGATAAGGCAAACTTACAGAAACATCTTTGTGCATATTTTGCCTTTGGGTCATTTTTCCAAAAAGTTGAATTACTCGGTCCAAGAGTTTAGAAGTTGTCTGTGATCGTGAAGACCGTACCCCTTTCCACAGGCAGCTATGGTGGACATAGTGCTTCATCTCTGGTCTTTAGTAGCCTTTCTTTCTCCTGACCCTAAAGCCTTCTGTGTCTCCAACGAGGGTCCCTGGACTCTTTCTGTAGACTCAGCTACTAACATTCTAATTCTGATCAGTGATTTCTTCCTTGTTCATATGATCAAGCCCCCTCTTATAACTCATTTCTCACTACGGTTTTGCTGTTTTCCTCATATGTGAGTCCCAGTCTTGATCATCTGTCCAATGCCCCAGAAGCTCTGATGCTAGGTCTTTCTCTGAATCTCAGCTCAGTATCTAAGGTCCTGCTCTCTGCCTCTGACCTGCCCAAGAACGTGAACCCCAATATTAACACCAGCACAGGCACCAACACCAACACAGTGCAAATGCCAATTCCAACTTCAACGGGAGCCTTCTGCCTGCCTGATCGCTGGCCCCAGACCCCCTTCATCTGGACACATCATTCGTGTCCTCTAGCCCTTTGGCCTCCAGTGGCCTGCTGCTCAGTGTCCCTGTTGCCTCAGGCCCTACTCCACCCCGAGGACCTCTGCACTTGGCCTATTCTAAAAGCTGAGCTCCGGCTCTCATGGTCTTTTCAAGGAACTAAGCAGGTCAATGTTTACTGTCTGTTTCTGGAAGAAGAAAGAGAAGGCGAAGGTGGAGGAGAAGGAGGAGGAAGACAAGAAGGAAGAGAAGAGAAAAGAAGGCAGAGGGACCAAAGAGGGGGTAGGGAATGAGGAACTGCATTCTATTCTTCTTGATTTGACCTTGCCAGAGTGAAGCCCAGCTGATAGAACACCGGGCACTGTCATCTGCTGGAGACCACGCCGGTTGGACCCAAAACGCTTTGCGGAGAGCCTACAGCATGACACCATCAGCATGTCTCTCTCACTTCTTTACATCTGTGTCCTCTCCAAATCCCAATACGCATCGACACATTTCTCTGGGTGCAAACACATTCCCTTGGTGCTAGCAGCCTGTCCCCTGGGAGAAGAAATAATGACTTCTGGGAGTTTTCCTGGCTTCTCCCCCAGAGAGGTCCCCACGTACCTGTGAGGGCAACCAAGTGTGGCAGGCAGAGGCGGTTGGCCAGGATGATGAGCTTCATGTCGTCCAGGTCGGGACTGGAGGTGAACATGCCCGTGTAGAGGTATTCCAGCACTGCCCTCATGCAGCTCTTGCTCGTGTAAGGAAACACCACCTGCAGCGGGGAGGAAGACAGGAAGCCTCAGGTCCAGCCTTCGGGAAGGAGGACCTCAGGTCTGAGAAGCTCAAAAGGCCCTGGCCCATACGGCTGGCTCCCCCGGACAGGCGGCCATCCCGCCGCTGTCCCTGTATTGGCTCAGGAAGCCCTCAAAGGCCTACACCCCAGAGAAAAACCCTGCATGGAGCCCATGTGCCGGCAGCACCAGCGAGCAGGGCTCTGACAGCCTTTTAAAGGACCTAGATTCTCACTGGCATGTTTCCAAAGCCACGTTGGCTTGGAAGATGTTTAAAGGAATCCTTCCTTTTACCTGAACCCACACCCCAGCCCTTCCTGGACTTGCAGAGGGCAGTGTGGGAGGATACGAAGGAGCAAAGCCAACATGGGCTGGCTTCTCTTGGGCTGCCTGACGCGGCTGCTTTGGGCCCCGGGGATCTCTTCAGAGTAGTGCTGCAACAAAAACTGCTTTCTCATCAGAGAAAGTCTCCCCAGGCTGCGTGCAAATCATCTGGAGCTTTGAAGCTGCTTCTGTGATACCCAGAAGTGCGTAGGGCTGGCCGCTCCTGGGGCTCTGGGGAGCGCCTGATCTCACTCACAGAAGCCAGTCCCACTCACACTTCAAGGATCAGAGACGAACTCGCATCTCAATCCCTCCACTTAGCCTTCCGGAAGGGCTTCCTTCCCAGAAACATTAAGAAATTTCTATTCTGTGTTACAGGAAGCTATGCTGTGTTATTCTCAGTCCAGTCTTTCACTCACGTGTTTGGTGAGCTCTTACTGAGAGACCAGTGTGCATGAGGGGGTGGTGGAGAGGTGGGGATGACATGGCAGAAATAAAAGACCCAGTCCCCAGACTTGAAAGAAATCCTAGACCAGTCAAGAAAACTGTGTGTGGACACTCTGAACCTCATGCAGCTGCACAAAGTTGTACCTTTTTAAATGTGAGGCTTGAGTGATGGACAATTAATGGTACAGGAGCTTAAAGAAAATAGAGACGGGGCACCTGGGTGGCTCAGTTGGTTAAGTCCAACTTTGGCTCAGGTCATGATCTTGGAGTTGGAGTTGGAGCCTCCCTGCTGTCGGGGCAGAGCCCGCTTCAGTTTCTCTGTCCTCCTCTCTCTCTCTGCCCCTCCCTTTACTCTCTCACATGCATGCTCTCTCTCAAATACAAAAAATAAACTTTAAAAAAAAAGTGATGAATTCATTTTAGGACACACAGAATTTTTTCCAGTTGGTTCATGTGTGTTAGGGGGAAAGCAAGATACAATGTATAAAGCCAAGGAATTGGAAGTCTTGAAGTCTGAATCTCTCCTTTCTACTTACATAACTTTATACCAGACACTTAACTTCTCCAGTGCCTCACTTTTCCCATAAAGTGGGAACACTATGCCATGTGTAAGGTGTGTGTGTGAGGTGATATAAGGAGATAATGTATTAAAAGTACTTTCTAAACCATACAGTGACGATGTTACTATAATTCCCCAATATATCGTAAAATCCTAGCCTATGGGAACCATCTCATAAACTTCTCTGAAGTCGGTCACTCAATGGTTAGCAAGAACAGTCAGTGCTGAAGAAAGTTCTAATAAATAGCAGATGCCTCAGGTGCGAAGCGTGTAGGTCTCGCTCTCCCTCCCACCCATTCCCATCCTAGCCTTACCTCCCTGGTAGAACTCTCCACAAATGGCCCCCCAAACATGGCAGCCATCCAGTCACAGCTGGAAATCAACAGGGGCTTATGGGCGCTGATGGTGCCATCATCCAGGATGAAAGTCACATCTGTCCAGGAGGAGAAGAGGCATCACGTGAGGATGTGGCAGAAGAATGTGGGACAACCAACCCCAAAGACTGACACTGTGCCCAGACAACCCACTTCCTTCCGAAGCCACAGCTGTAGAGTGCTACATGCCCAAGCTTTCAGGCTTGGGATACTAGGCTTCAGGTGCAGAGCCACCATAGCTCCAGGATATCAGCAGCTGAGATAACTCAGGATGCTAATCAGACCAACCTGGACTCTTCAGAAGGCTACCTGGAGGGAACTCCCCTGCCTTCGGGCAGTGGGTTCCTAAGCACAATCCATACCTGAGAAGGTGCCCTTTGCCAAGCACTCCTTAACCCGGTTGGTCCGACGGACATGGAAGGCCTTAGTGATCTCTTGGTTCATGAAGGCCTCATTGTTAAGAATGTTGGCCACCATCATGCGTAGATCAAAGACCTCAAGCAGTTCAGCAATGTGGGCGATGTGCATGAGGTCCCGCTCATTCTCATCCAGCTCCCCGGTGTACAGGTACTTGAGAACAGCCCGGAAGGGCCCCGGCTGGATGGAGTTGTCCATTTTTACCACCACCATCAGCCGGGATTTGTAGGTCAGAGGATCTTCTGCCATCTCTTCCTGGATGCTCACAAAAGCTCGGCTCCAGGAAGACAGTACTCGACCCCGCCCGGGCAGATACCCTGTTCCATTGCCCCGTAAGATCCCATCGCTGGTTGAGGCCCGGAGCCCAGTAGGACCGGAGCCCCCACCCTCCTCCACGCTCTCACACACGTCAAAGCTGGCCGCCCGAAGCAGGAAGTCCCGGCCATGGTGGTGGTGGTGGTGATGGTGGTGGTGGTGATCAGGGTGAGCCCGGTGGTCCTCTGGGCGGGGGACCCCTGGCCCCGAGGGGCCCCCCAGCTCCCCCTCACTCAGGTCCATGAGGAACAGGTCATAGAACTTGGAGGAGGAGGTGGAGAGGTAGATCTTGTGGGCAAAGATGCGCACCCGCTCCTGCAGCACCAGTATGACGTCCGCGCACAGCGGGTCCTCCAGGAGGTGGGCGGGGCACTCCTCGCTGCTGGAGGGGGGATCTGGCACCACGATGATGGGGGGAGGTGGCTTGGGAGGCAAGAAGGGCGCCTGCAGCAGAGGCCGCTGCACATTGCGGAGGTGGGATTTCCAGAACTGCAGGTGCCGGCGGGAAATGAGCGCGGCGCGGATGGCGTTGTCAAAGACGTCCTTAATGCCGAACTGGGCCACCACGCTGGTCTCGTAGTAGGGGATGCCCAGCTCCTTAGCTACCTCCCGACCCTTCTCCGGGGGAAGGATCTCATTGGGCTTGATGGGCCTGGTAGGTTCAAGAAGGAAAACTCAATATGGTGGTGGGGGATGAAGGGAGGGGAGGGGAAGGGAGAGATAGCTCTCCAGAGCTATCTCCCTGCCTGTTCTCCAGGGGACTGAAGGGTCTCTGCTCAGGACGGTCTCTGCCCTACTCCTGCCCTTCCTCCTCTGTCTAGTCAAATCTTGCCAGTCCTTCAAGGCCCATTCCAATCCCCTCTTCTTGCAGGAAGGCTTCCATATTTCTGCCCCGCCCCCAGCCCTAAGACCTCCAGCAATGAGCATGCAATGCTCCACACTGGTTTTTAACAGGTTCATACATCAAGTTCAACTCCCAGCATGATTATAAGCCCCTTTCATGCAAAGACTTCCTTTTTCTCCTTCTCTCCTGTAGTGCCTAGCCCAGTATTGCCCACACAAGGTGTAATAGATGAATGAATGAATGAATGAATGAATGGGAACTCTTTCTGGCTCTCTCTATGGCTTGCTTTAAATGGAGGGTAAGGTGGGAGGCTGAGTGGATTACCCAAGTGCTGAACAGGGAGCCATGGAGATTCACCCCTTCCCCCTGTCTTCCTCCCCCTCCCTGGGCACCAACACCCCTTACCTAGCCAAGGGTCGCCTGGCCCTGTTGACGGCCTCCAGGTCAGCATAGCGCAGGTCCAGCTGGCAGCCCACCAAGATGACAGGTGCTCGGGGGCAGAAGTGCTTGATTTCTGGGTACCACATGGTCTTGACATGGTGGAGGGAATTGGGGTTGGCAATGGAGAAGCACAGAACCACCACATCAGATCTGGGGGTGGGAGAGTGAGGTTATGGCAGAGAAAGCTAGAGGTGGGGTTACCTGCTTCTGCAACAAGGGAGAACACGCACACACGCAGCCCACCCCCATGCCACAGCGCCACACCTGTCCTCTGTATCTGCTCACAGAATGTATAGTAACAGCGCCTCTAGTTTAGCCTTTTAGAGCTTCCAGAACCCCTCGTTTTGACCTCACAGCTATCTTACAGTTTAGAAAGTACCATTTCACAAACCACGGCTGAGAAAATCATTTTAAAACAGTTCCCCTAATTGCTCATATTCACAGAGCTGATAGGCAGCAGGGCTCAGGGTCCTACCTGGCCTCCGACTCAAGCCCAGCTCCTTCCACCGCCCCAGGCTGCCTCCCATGTGAGGGTCTGCTATTCTGTTTTCTCTGCTCCCTCCTCCCAGCTCACATTTCCCAGCGTGGCTCCTTCCTCCGGGAAAGCAGAGAAACCCTACCCACTTGGCTCCCTGCAGGCAACCAGGGGCCTGACCCACCTCCCATAAGCAAAGCGGCGGTCTTTGTGGTGGTCTCCAAAGGTGTCCCAGAGGCGGAGGGAGACGCTGACATCATCTACCACGTCTCTGGAGCGTTCCAGCACCTGTGGGGTGGGCCAGGGTAGAGGAGTGGGGATCGAGGGCGGTAGTTCTAGGGGACCCCACAAGTCAACTCGGGCTGGTGCCAGCTCTTCCCTGAGGGTCCCAGATGGCATGGGGATGGAGGGACAGACCTAGCACCTCTCTTTGTGTGTCCTGCCCGGCACTTTATCCAGGGGCCATCTCTGCAGACTCAATGGCAAGAGCGGCCTCTAAGCTGGCCAAACGGGAAGAGACTGTAAAGGGCGCGCTGTTGTGGTGTGGAAGGGAGCTCGGGGAGCCCTGTTCCCAGCTTTACCTGCAAATTGCAAGCCTCTGATTTTGGTATTGGCTGAAGGCTTCTCTCTTCCTCTCTGCCCTCAGCGCTCCAATGCCTCCCTTCCCTCAGTGCTCCCCATTACTGGGGGCTGCAATTGCAAAAGATGCTGTACCCCAGGCAAAGCGTGGGTCTCAGGCACCAGCTGGGCCACGCAAATCCCAGATAGTTAAGGATCTCTCTCCGGGGTGGGCTCATCTCAGACCTTTCTCCAGGGGCTCCTTCCTCTTCCACTGCCTCCACCCCATCCCTGGGGGCCTCCGTGAGCTCAGCACAGGCCCGGCTGAGTTTGGAGACACCGAGTTATGGTCTGGGAAGAAGCCCAGATGCGCAGGGTGGGATCCCCAACCCTGCAGCCTTACCTCCTGGCACACCCGATACTGGTCGATGGCCCAAACCGTGGGCACATGGGTGGCGAGCAGCTGGTACTGGGTGAGCGTGGCATTGCAGGCCCGGGCACAGATGAGCCTGGTCTTGCCCACCGCGTTGTCTCCCACCACAACGCACTTGATGGTCTCTACGTTTGGCCTTTCATAATCCATGTCAGAATCCATTAATTGGGACCTGAGGAGGAGGAGCGCAGTGGTCAAGGCGGCTCCGCACACCAGCTCCCTGAGGGCCAGGGCCAGCGGCTCTCCTCAGCCGGGACCAGCCCCTCTGCCAGCATTTGCCCAGAGATGGGCAATAGTCCCGTGGGGCCTAAAAAGCTGGGGGCCCATTCAGGCTGAGAGGAGCAGTTCTGCCACGCAAACCACTTGTCTGCCTCCTGTTGCCCCCATCCTCCCGCTGGGCTCCTGGCCGGGGGAGGCCTGTGAGAGAAGCCTAGGCAGAACCTGTCTCAGGCCTGTCCCCACTCTCCCAGGAAGAGGAGAGTCCGCCTGGGAAGCGCACTCATCATCTGCTCTCCTCCCCTGGGCAGGGGAACAACAAACAGCTGAGAGAAGAGTCTGAGCCAGGTCCCCACCCCTTCCCAGCATGCCTGAGGGTAGGGCCACTTTAAAATTTAATGGACTTGTCAGAGCTGGGTGGCAGCTCTCCTAGCCTCCACCTTTGCCTCTCTCCCTCCCTGATGGGAGGTTTTCAAACCCTGCCTTGTCTATGAGTCCCTCTAATGCTAGTCCCCAGCCCCTTTCAGGGAGATGCCAGAGGTTTTCTTCCCAGTCCCTCTGGGCTGGAGAGATTCTAGATGCACCAGAGCAGCCCATGGGCCTCCCCTCCCCTCCTCTGGGCCTGTCCTTGCCTGGCTCACACGGCTACAGGCCCAGTTCTGAGATGGCAAAGGGGATAAACACGGGCCTGTGACTGTACACTCCATGGCCAGGGGCCTGGCCACCCCTACTCAGGTGAGCCCATAAGCACTGGCAGGCAGCCTCAAGGAGAGGGAGATTCGTCGCCATCCACACTCCCCATTCCTAGGGAGAAGGGTTCTCAGGCTGGAAGCCCCCAGATAGCTGGCTCTCCCAGAAGGGCGCTCACTCAGTTGGCTGCATGGGTGATGGGGCTGCTGGGGGAAGCAGAGGGCCAGAAACTTGGGCCTGAATTTCCAGGCAAATGCTTGCCTCAGTTTCCTTCGGTGTTGGGCACAGAGGGAGGGCTTATCCACCCACAGAGAGGGATGGTTCAAAGGAACAAACAGAATGCCCTTCTGTAGTGGAAGTGTCATGTCAGTGTTTAAAAGCTGTCCCTAGCAAGGGCCCCTCAGCTTGAGGGCTGTGAGGGACTTTGGGTGGCAGTCTCCCAGTGGCGTCTGCTCTCCTGAAAGGGGAGAGGGGAGGGCCGTGGGGTCGGGGCAAGGCAGGCGTTATTATTAAGAAACCCGGTTTCGCCTAGGTCACTGGCCTGCTCCTCCCCGTCCCTGTGTGCACGAAGTCAGTTGGGGACTGGAGCACCCCAGAGGACTCCGTCCTAGGCCAAGGAAGGCTGAGCTCATAAGAGTCCTGGAGGCAGTCCAGTGCCCTCACTGCTGAGCTATCCGGCAAGAGAGCAAGGCCACCAGCAGCAACACAGCAGCTCTACTCCTGCCGGGCTGTAACTGGATGCCAGCATGCAGGAATGCAGAACTGAAATATCCAAGTAACGATGGCAACTGGGATTTGCGCGAGTAGATACATCTCAGCAACCTAAGCAAAAAGTGCAGCAAGGACTTTTCAATGAGACAAGCACCCCCTCCTTCTTGGAATTTTACAGCAACTGGACTCTAAGCAACAAGGGGTCTCCACGCAGTCCCTCCCTTGTCTCCGGTGCAATCGTCTGCAGGATTCCTCCTGCCTCCTCTACCGGCTTCGCCCTCCTCGGCGGGCAGCCATTATTCTAACCACCATCTTGCCTCCTCCCTGCTCTCTCCTGAGCTGAGGACCCGGAACCCCACGTTGATGGCTCCTGGTCTCAAGTCAGACAACTGGGAAGGAATCACCTGGCCTGTAGTTTCTGTTCTAAAAATTGAAGGACAAAACAGACAGAATCCCAAATACAAACGTGATTAGCGGGAGGAGAGACTAAAACCCACTAGCCAACAGAACTTCTTTCTCAAATGTAGGTTCTAATGGCACGTGGGTGTGTAAGCAAGCAGAAGGGGGGGATGAGGAAGCACGGAGGAGGGGCACCAGTTCTTCAATCCAGGAGCATCTGGAAGGCAAAGAGGATGCCAGAATGCCAGCAGAGCAATGCAGGTTCAGAATCAGAGCATTTATGACTAAAATACCCCGCACACCTCACGCACCTCTAGGGTTAAGTAGGGGACAGCCAACCAACAAGTAGGAGAGGAACAACACTCCCGCGAGTTTAGACAGCAGACCTGCTGGGGGCTACTCAGGCTGAACAGCCTCTCTTCATCCATTCTTCAGCTGCTCCTGCAGCCTTCCCCTGCCTGTCCTGGACTTCCTTCTTATATTTACCATTCTCACCCACTCCACCCCTGTCCTGACTGCCATACTTCATTTCTAGGAAACCTCATACCTAGGGAAGTGCAAATCACTTCACTTCTCTAGGCATCAGTCTGCCCTTCTGGAAAATGGGTATGAGGACCTTGGAAGAAAGTTTCCCAAATCTTGGTGATTTCGTGCCAAGAGAGTCTAGGCAGAAAGAAGGTATTTGCCTTCTTATGTAATCTGGTATTATATAATGCTAGATTACATATCTATATATGTAATTCTATCTCTCTTTAAGATAGACTGGCCCAATTAACCCAGCAGGCAAAACTCTTAGTTGAATCAGACCCATCTTCAAGGAGGATCCTGTACTAGACAGAGCGTGCCAAAGCCACCAATAATGTAATTTCTGCTCTAGAATATTGCTACTTTACCGTATCATTGCTGATGTATGATGATACAACCCACTCAATGAGCTTCTCAATTTCCCCTTCCCTGGCACTCTACTCCAATGACTCTAGACTTTTCCGCATCCTCATTCCTTCTGAGCCTCTAGACTAACCTCCATAAACTATGGCTTCCTTGCCATTCTGCCCTGGGTATCACAACCCCCAATTCATTCCTCTCCTTCAGTGATCCCAGAGTACATAGATGCTCCCTCTGCACCCTGTCCCATGATCCCTGTCCCCCTCTCCACAAACAGCCTCCCGTCCACTGTTCTCCCAGCTCTTTCTACTCAGGCCAGGCCAAAAGGCAAGGTGTGCTCAGCTTAGCTACAACCCTCAGTGGCTCCCGGTCCCACCCCCACACCCCTACACACACTCTTTGCAGAGCCCAGAAAAGCCCCCCCTTTCCCTCCCACAGCTGATAGGAGGCTTGTTCATCTGTGGCTGCCCTAGTCTGGTTGTCAAGGAAACGACAGAATCTCCCAGGGAGCCTGACTTGTCTCCTAGCAACCAATATCCCACATCCTGCATCTTACAAAATGCAAAAGGGAGGAATATCCCAAAAATGAAGGTAAAAATCGAGGAGGATGGATAGGAAGGGACAATCGGGAAAAGAAGACCAGAGAGGGTGGGGAGGCTGCCAGTAGGTTGCTGACATTGTAATATTGGGGAAGGTGGGGAGATGAATCCTTCCTGCAGATCCAATGGACAGCAAAGCTCAAAGGGATCCTGAATGATCATATTAACAAAGAACGAAACCCTAAACACATAAAAAAGCCTTCTCAGACATCAACAAACAACGCTAAGCATCTCTCCCATAGTTTGCCAGAACTCTGATGCACAGACTGCAATGGAGTTGGGTTGAAAGAAACGTCTCCAGAACGGCTAGCGAACCAGCTAAATTCCATTGGCTTTTAACAGAAACATTTCCACCACTCTGGACCTTTATTCCTGACAACGCTGCTCTGCACACACACACGAAATAAAAATAATTTATTTTAAAATGGGGAGAGGGGAAGGCGACGACACGCCAAAGCAATCAAGTCATCTTCCTTTCCCTAGAAAAA